>NC_091977.1:414497534-414865352 GCF_044704955.1 Pristiophorus japonicus
AGAGAGCGAGCGCGAGGCGGAGGAGAGAGAGAGAGCGAGCGCGAGGCGGAGGAGAGAGAGAGAGAGAGAGAGCGCGAGGCGGAGGAGAGAGAGAGAGAGCGAGCGCGAGGCGGAGGAGAGAGAGAGAGCGAGCGCGAGGCGGAGGAGAGAGAGAGAGCGAGCGCGAGGCGGAGGAGAGAGAGAGAGCGAGCGCGAGACGGAGGAGAGAGAGAGAGAGAGAGAGAGAGAGAGCGAGCGCGAGGGCGCGAGGCGGAGGAGAGAGAGAGAGAGAGAGCGAGCGCGATGCGGAGGAGAGAGAGAGAGCGAGCGCAAGGCGGAGGAGAGAGAGAGAGAGAGAGAGAGAGAGAGCGAGCGCGAGGCGGATGAGAGAGAGAGAGAGAGAGAGAGAGAGTGAGCGCGAGGCGGAGGAGAGAGAGAGAGAGAGAGAGCGAGCGCGAGGCGGAGGAGAGAGAGAGAGAGAGAGAGAGCGAGCGCGAGGCGGAGGAGAGAGAGAGAGAGAGAGAGAGAGAGAGAGAGAGCGAGCGCGAGGCGGAGGAGAGAGAGAGAGCGACCGCGAGGCGGAGGGAGAGAGAGAGAGAGCGAGCGCGAGGCGGAGGAGAGAGAGAGCGAGCGCGAGGCGGAGGAGGAGAGAGCGAGTGCGAGGCGGAGGAGAGAGAGAGAGAGAGAGAGAGCGAGCGCGAGGCGGAGGAGAGAGAGAGAGCGAGCGCGAGGCGGAGGAGAGAGAGAGAGCGAGCGCGAGGAGAGAGAGAGCGAGCGCGAGGCGGAGGAGAGAGAGAGAGCGAGCGCGAGGAGAGAGAGAGAGCGAGCGCGAGGAGAGAGAGAGAGCGAGCGCGAGGCGGAGGAGAGAGAGCGAGCGCGAGGCGGAGGAGAGAGAGAGAGCGCGAGGCGGAGGAGAGAGAGCGAGCGCGAGGGTGAGGAGAGAGAACGAGCGCGAGGCGGAGGAGAGAGAGAGAGAGAGCGAGCGCGAGGCGGAGGAGAGAGAGCGAGCGCGAGGCGGAGGAGAGAGAGCGAGCGCGAGGCGGAGGAGAGAGAGCGAGCGCGAGGTGGAGGAGAGCGAGCGAGCGCGAGGAGAGAGAGAGAGAGAGCGCGAGGCGGAGGAGGAGAGAGAGAGAGAGAGAGAGAGAGAGAGAGCGCGAGGCGGAGGAGAGAGAGAGAGTGAGTGCGAGGCAGAGGAGAAAGAGAGAGTGAGAGAGTGAGAGAGTGAGAGAGTGAGAGAGTGAGAGAGTGAGAGAGTGAGAGAGTGAGAGAGTGAGAGAGTGCGAGGCGGAGGAGAGAGAGTGAGTGCGAGGCGGAGGAGAGAGAGTGAGTGCGAGGCGGAGGAGAGAGAGAGAGAGAGAGTTAGTGCGAGGCGGAGGAGAGAGAGTGAGTGCGAGGCGGAGGAGAGAGAGAGAGAGGCGGAGGAGAGAGAGAGAGAGAGAGAGAGAGAGAGAGTGTGAGTGCGAGGCGGAGGAGAGAGAGAGAGTGTGAGCGCGAAGCGGAGGAGGAAGAGAGAGAGGAAAGAGCGCAAGGCGGAGGAGAGAGAGAGAGAGAGAGAGAGAGAGAGTGTGCGAGGCGGAGGAGAGAGAGAGAGAGAGAGAGAGAGAGCGCACGAGGCAGAGGAGAGAGAGAGAGCGCGCACGAGGCGAGAGAGGAGGAAGAGGAAGAAGAAGAAGAGTTGAGAGAGCGCGCGAGGGGCGGGAAAGAGAGAGAAAGAGAGAGGGCACGAGGCGGAGGTGGAGATGGGAGAGAGAGAGAGAGTACGAGGCGGAGGAGAAAGAGGGAGGGAAAGAGAGAGAGAGAGAGCGCGCGCAAGGCGGAGGAGGCAGAGAGCGCGCGCAAGAGGCGAGAGAGGGGTGGAGGTGGAGTAGAGAAAGAGAGAGCGAACGAGGTGGAGGAGAAAGAGGGAGGTAGAGGTAGAGAGAGAGAGCGCGCGAGAGAGAGAGCGCGCGAGAGAGAGAGGCGGAGGAGAGAGCGAGGCGGAGGGGAGAGAGAGAGAGGGGCAGAGGGAGAGAGCGAGGCGGAAGAGAGAGAGAGAGAGAGACCGAGACCAAGGAGAAGCGGAGGCGAGAGAGAGCGAGAGCGTGTGAGGGGAAGAGGGAGTGCGTGTGGCGGAGGGGCGTGAGAGCGTGTGAGGCGGAGGGGAGGAGAAGAGAGAAAGCGGCGGAGGGGGAGGGGAGTTAGAGAGATAGCGATAGATAGAATGTGTGTGGTGAGGGAGGAGAGGGAGAATGTGTGGTGGGGGAGTGTGTGTGTGTGTCTGTTGGGGAGGGAGAGGGGGAGAGAGGGAGGACTGGGGAGGGGGAGGAGAGGGAGTGGTGGAGGGGTTTGAGGGGGAGAGCGAGAGAGAGGGTGGGGAGGGGCGGAGAGAGAGAGGAGGAGGAGAAGACGACGACGAGAGGGTTGAAGGATGAGGAGAGGAGGAGAGAGTGTTGAGGAGGAGGAGGAGCTTGGAGCATGTCAGAGTGGGGGGGTGTTGAGAGGGAGAGCGGGATGAGGGGGGAAATCTTCATTACATGCTTTTATGAGAAAGACATAATCCTTCATTGCCCAAATAGCGACAGGAAGACTAAGCAATTATCTCTCCCTTTGCTTTGAAGTTTAAACTGGGACAAAGAAAAAAATATCAAAAAGGTATTATCACAATCGTTCACAATAGTTAAAACTGTCAATCAAAAAAGGATTCAAAGATGTATGTGGGTGTGCTTGTGTCTGGAGGCTCTTAAGATATTGCACTGGACAGTACTGTACAACAATCTGATATTCAAACTTCCTCTAAGAGTTGGATTAAAGGTTTTAAAAATATTGTGTTGCAGATTTAAAGAGAACCAAATGGGTCTGATTTTCCCCTTGGGTATAATAATATAACATCAGTATAACTAATGGTGTGCAAAAATTTGCAATTTTACATTTGCTACATAAATAATGGTACTTTTATTTATCCAGTGCTCTCGTGCCACTTCAAACCAATCGTTGACTCACTGTACTGGAAATGAATGGCATCAGAATTTTGAGAGCTAGGTAAGTTGTCATTCCTAATGAATATGAATGTTATTTTTGAAACTGAGACTTAAAGTATATTAACTTCTCAGCTGAAAAGAGCAGTTTTCTTGAATGTTACATTATGCACAAAGAGAAAATGACTATTTTTAGTTTGATGTTTATTAAAACATCCTTCCCCACTTCCTCAGGTACTCTGGGTTTGTATTCAGTACCAACACATCCCAACTTCAGTGTTTATGTCCTGCTTGGGGAAGGAGTGGCACAAAAGGTTCTTTTGCAAAGGGGAATTCGGACTCATTGTCTACATTATTAAATTCTGAAAGTTCTGTTGATAAACTGGAATTTGTTTGACTCCTATTACCAAGATCTTGTATATATAGATTTGTGGAGCTACAATAAGAACACCTTTAGAATTCAGTTGACATCTTGTGGATATGACCTTCAACAGCAAAATAATGCCTTGGCAATACTCCATTCAGTACATCTGATAAGTTGGCTTAGAACTAGATGTGCTCTGAGGAAATCTATCGTAAAATTATAGCGTTTAAAAATCAAATCTGTCAGCATTGGTGAAATGTTAGGCATGGCAATTGTTATGGGCCATTGAAAGGGTACAAATTTAAGATAAAAGAATTGAAGGAGGTCTTTAGATTTTTTTTTTACAGAGGGTGGTTAAATGTGAAATTCTATGTGAAATTAATTAATTTTAACAGGAATTGGATAGAATTAGAAACTATTATAGTGTGTAGGGACTAAGCAGCAAATTGAGATGAGATGAATTGTAGAAAAGAACACTAGTGCAGACTTGATTGTTTGGAAAGCCTGTTGCGGTGCTGGAGCATTCAATGGGCCCAAATTTCCCCAGCCGCCTAAAGCGACGTAGTTCGCTGTGGTACGCCGATTTTGTGGGGCAAAAAACGCGCCGAAAATTTACCTTTTTAATTTGTCCGCTCCTTCATTGTTCTGGTCCCGTGGCGTGGCGCTGCAAAGCCTGCTGGGGGATGGAGCTTCGGCCGCGCTTGCTCTGCGCAGCCGGCAGAGGGACGGGGCTTGGGCCCAGCATCGTCTCGAGTGCCGGCAGAGGGACGCATGTCTGTTTCAACGTGCGCACGTACGCAATGGAGTCGGAAGCTTGGCAATCGGCCAATTAAAGGGAGAGCATCCTCAGTGCCTCAGCATTATTGGCAATGGACCATATAATGGTAGGGTGTGAATAGTGATTTTTGGGTGGCTGAGGGAGTGGAAAGGACTGCTGCATAGATGCAAGAAAGGTGAGAACTGTGATTTTTCAAGATAACCTGAGTGTAAGTCCAATACACCAATGATGCAAGAGCGTGCAACAAGAACAAAGAATTTCCTCCACGAGGAAGTGGAGAAACTAGTCACTGTCATTGAGGACAAATGGCTGGATATCAGTAAGAGTGGACCCACAAAAGTTCCACTCAAAGAAATAAGAAGACAATGGAACCAAGTTGCAGAAGAATACTCTGCAGGGGTGAATACCGCAAGACCTGGAAGCCAGTGCAGGATGTTGGTCAAGTAGTGAGTGTAAGTAATATCTTCATCTTTAAATGGAATTGCAATTGTAAATGTGACCATCTGTATATGTCCCACCCATCAGAAGCACACCATGTGTGAAAAGTTATATTTTCATCTTTGCAGAAGAAATTGTCCCACAACAAAAGGGAAAGATTTAGAACAGGAGGAGGGCCGCCAAATCTGCACCAACTATCACCCCTGGAACAGAGGGTTGCTGCCTTGCAGAAAAAGAATCAGTTCTGCACAAGCTGGACCCACACACGAGGGTGAGGGTGAGTCATTAAAATGCATCGTCACCCTTCAAATCAACCTGCTGACTGGCTTGCTACGCGTGAGACTACTCATGCACCCATCCTGTCCCCTCCTGTGCTGCTAACCATTTGACTGTTCTGTTGTATTTTGCAGAAGATGACGACAATCCAGAAGATCCAGATGCGTGCTCTCCAGACCAAGGCGGGTGAGGGGAGAAGGGGTCCATGGAAAGTGTTCACAGGAGAATGCTGATCGTGATATGGATCAGTCCATGGTACAGGGCATCACACTGCCAGAAACCTCCATGAGCTCCGTGGCGACATTCCATGGTTTCACACCTTCCGAGGTTGCGGGTCCCAGTGGCGGTGGTGAAATGCATGTTGGAACACCCAGTGTCCCACTGTCCCAGCCTGCGCCTCGCACTGGAGGGGTGCCACTAGGCAGACCCACGGCGAGGGGAAGGAGAAGCCGACCAGTCTCTCCTGAGATGCAGCCTTCAGCAGATGTTAATCAGGTTATGTCATTGGGTGAGGAGACCAATGCCCTTACAAGATCACTCATGACGACCGTCAGTGGGGTGCATGATGAGGTGGTGACACTGTCGGGAGAAATATCAGCACTGAGATGGGAACTGAGGGCGGGCATTTCAGAGAGTGTGCAAACGAAGGCAGATGCCATGAGGGAGCTAGCTCCTACAATAAGGGCACAAAGGCCGGATACTCAAATGCCACTCTCACTTCAATCCACGCACCAGCCACCGGTGAGACCCAAGCCCGGCCCCCTCCTCACCACCATCACCGACCCTATGAGGAAGTGCACTTTCCCCGAGATGTGGGTGAGGGGTGCAGCTTTTCTTTGCTGTTGTTGTTATTGAATTGCATTGTAAACGTTCCAATAAAAGATATTTTGCATTAAGACTGAATCATGTTCCATTATCACCACACAACATTTAGGAACAACTGTTTAAAAAAAAACATTCCTCACCCCTACAGTATGCTTGCCTGCTGCCTCTAGCCAAAGGGCTAGCAGATGCATTCTGCAGTTGACAAGGCAGGACTGCTCTATTTTCAGTAGCTGATTTATCTTTCCTTTATTTTTGATGATGTGAAGATGTTGTGCTAAAGATGTTGTGATGTGCTGATGCTGTAAAGATGTTTAGTGCTTTAGAATCCTCTAACTCACCACCCCCCCCCCCCTCCCCCACCCATCCCCAATCTCTGGCTACCTGTGCTGATTTCGTAAATGTAGGTAAGGTTTTTCTGTGCCTATAAAAGTGGCCACATATACTGGCCTAAGTTAGTTTGGAGTAACTTTTAGCTGGCCAAATTTGCTTCTATGGCCAAAAGAGACGTAAGTGGCTGGTAACGCCCCCTTTTGGAGAAAAAAACTAAACAAAAAAAAACTTAACTGACTTACACTGGAGCAAGTTAAATGGGGGAATTTGCAATTTTTAAGTTACTCCAAAAAAAGCTGGGCAACTCCTGGGGAAATTTGAGTCCTATGATTCTAAAGGTGCCAGATTGCAAACGTTTGGAGCTGTGTTGTCTTTTTAAGAGTGACATGCATTAAATGTAAGTTTTTAATAGTGTAATGTAACACTTCTAATGAGGTCCAGTCTAGTAGATGTTGTCTTCATTGTGATTAAAATCTGGCAGGCAACAAAGTACTGATGCTGTGTGTGATTTCTTATGAAAAAATTAGCTGCACACTAAAGGCTGACTGGTATTAAAAACTTACATTTTAATGCATGTCACTCTTAAAAAGAAAACACAGCTCCAAATGTTTGCCATCTCTGTCACCTTAGAATCATAAAATGCTACAGCACGGCAACAGGCTATTCAACCAATCAAGTCTCCTGAAATACATTCTCTAAATCTGAATTTTAGCATAAGTGATGGTTACCTTTATTTTGTGCAGTTGTTTCTCCTAAGAGTGAGGCCACAGTTTTACTTGCTTCATCTACAGCAATGTGGATTTTAGGCTCAATGCTGGGTGCCATGTCTCTGGCCCTTACTTTTACAAGCACCCTAGTGCCATCCCAGACTAGGTCCAAAGTTGCAGAACCATTGATGTACTGCTTGACGCTCAAGTTGAGATTTGTTCTCCACACTTGATCCATTATCAATAATATGTTCTTTCATCTCCAAAGCACCTCCATCCCTACCTTTTTCCCACTGAAACCAAAATCCATGCCTGCTTCATTTGAGGATTAACCTGCTAATCACCCTACCTTCACATTCCACCAACTACAACTGAGTCATAACATCTAAGTTTATGTTTCCTCCCTCTCTCCCATCCTTGCCTTGCTTCACTGGCTCTCATCCCAGTGAGTTGATTTTCAGATCCTCAACGATCACTCGCCACGGTTTCCACTCCATCTATCACATCATTGGTGGATGCTTTTCCAGCTATTTTGGAATCGCCACCTTACATCCCTCTATCTTGACACCCTCTCTTTCAAAAGTTTCCCCCAAAACACTTTGTTTAACCCATGTTCTGTGTACCCTTGTCAGCTCCTACTTGGTGTCCACATTTTCAACACCCTGTTTGAGGCATCGTTCTGTAAATGAGAAATGTAAATTGTTTTTTGTTGCTGTATGTTTATAATTTTACTTGGCTCCTTTCTGCCACAGTACATTTTCCCAATCAAGAGGAAAAAAAGTGCAAGTCTAATCACACCAGATGAGTGATGTCCACCAACAAATAATGCACCTGGTCGGCAATGAGTGCTTGCTTCATATCTCCATCATCATCATCATAGGCAGTCCCTCAAGTACCTTGCTGCCACACCAAAAAGGGATGAGTTCACAGGTGTTTCAATGAAGGACCTAATATTCCAGGTCCCAAACTACATTTTGAAAGGTGGAAAATGCTTGTGCATAGATTTTTTTTTTAACGTGTGGTGGCCATTGCACATAAACCTCCACACAGGCTTGACAGAGCTAGGTCTTGTTCCAGTGCCAAGGATTAACCAGGATGACTGGAGACCAGCTCTGCTGCATGGACCACAGTGTGGGTTGGTCCTGTTGGGCCTACACCTCTTCTGGACCCCGAACTCACGCTTCGTGATTGGTTAATAACAAACATATGTATATTTTTTACTAAAAATGTGTTGGCAGAAAAGCATACAAGTTGTGCATTATCTTATAACAATTCTTGGAACTAATATCCTCACAGATGTGGAGATGCAAACTCCAATGGACAGCTGCTAAGAGTTGCCTCCAGTATTCATAAAATGGCTCCCTCACACCGAGGCCAAAGTGTAGCCCTCCCCTCCCCTCCCCCTCCCCGGTACAGATCAGGTAAAAAGTGCAGAGCAGCTGTGGAACCTGTGGGGCAGTAGCAGTTACCCAGCGAGCCATTGGGGGAGCTAGAGTGGGAGTATACTGTTGTCTCTTTTGGTGTGTCTCCCCAAATCCCTCAACCCCACCCACCTTCTTCCCAAATCATAGAATCATAGAAATTTGCAACACGAAAGGAGGCCATTTCGGCTCATCATGTCCACTCCGGCTGACCAGGAGCTATCCAGCCTAATTCAACTTTCCAGCTCTTGGTCCGTAGTCCTGTAGGTTACAGCACTTTAAGTTCATATCCAAGTATCTTTTAAATGTGGTGAGGGTTTCTGCCTCTACCACCCATGATCACCTCATCGGCGGGCCCAGGCACGGCGGAGGAGCAGAAAGGTCGTAGCAGAGGTGCGGCAAATGAGGGTACGGGGCCCAGGCGAGCCGACACTGCGATATATGTGCGCACTAGGTCCGTGCAGCAGGCGTCCTGGTTAACCCTTGCCACTGGATAAAGGCCTAGCTCTGTCCAGCCCATGTGGTGGCTGATGTGCAATGGTCATCACACATTAAAAAAATCCATGCACAGGCATCTTCCACCCCTGGAGTTCAGGACTGGAATATCGGGTCCTTCATTGAAACATCTGTAAACTTATCCCTTTTGGCGTGGAAGCAAGTCATCCTTGTTCGAGGGACTGCCTATGATGATGTTGACAGCATGGAAGAAGGCCATTCGGCCCGTCAAGATGGGCCGGCTCTCTGCAAGAGCACTTCAGCCAGTCCTTTCCCCGTAGCCCTGCAAATTTGCGTCTTTCAGGTACTTATCTAATTCCCTCTTGAAAGCCGTGATTGAATCTACCTCCACCACCCTTTCAGGCAGTATATTCCAGATCCTAACCACTCGCTGCGTAAACATTTTTTTTCTTATGTTGCCTTTGCTTCTTTTGCCAATCACCTTAAATCTGTGCCCTCTGTTTCTTGACCCTTCTGCCAATGAGAACATTTTCTCTCTATCTACTCTGTCCAGACCCTCATGATTTTAAACACCTCTATCAAATCTCTCAATCTTCTCTGTTCTAAGGAGAATAACCCCAGCTTTTCCAGTCTATCCATGTAACTGAAGTCCCTAATCCCTGGAATCATTCTCGTAAATATTTTCTGCATCCTCTCTAAGGCCTTCACATCCTTCCTAAAGTGTGGTGCCCAGAATTGGACGCAATATTCCAGTTGAGGCTGAACCAGTGTTTTATACAGGTTCATTATTTCCACGCTTTTGTACTGTATACCTCTAGTCATGAAGCCCAGGATTCCATAAGCCTTTCTTAACTGCTTTCTCAACCTGTCCTGCCACCATCAACGATTTACGCATATATACCCCCAGGTTACTTTGTTCATGCACCCCCTTTAGGATTGTAACCTTTGGCTTATATTTCCTCTCATTTGTTCTACCAAAATGTTCCACTTTGCACTTTTCTGCATTAAGTTTCTTCTGCCATATGTCTGCCCATTCCGCCAGCCTGTCCATGTCCTCTTGAAGTCTATCACTATCCTCCTCGCTGTTCACTATACTTCCAATTTTGTGTCATCTGCAAATTTTGAAATTATGCCTTCTACACCCACATCCAAATCATTAATATATATCAACAAAAGCAGTGGTCCCAGAACCGATCCCTGGGGAAGACCACAGTATACCTTCCTCCAGTCCAAAAAACAACCATTCACCACTACTCTCTGTTTCCTATGACTTAGCCAATTTCATGTCCATGCTGCCACAGTCCCTTTTATTCCATGAGCTTTAACTTTTCTGGCAAGCCTATTATGTGGCACTTTGTTGAACGCCTTTTCGAAATGCATGTACATCACGTCAACCGCATCAACCCTCTGTGATCTCATCAAAAAAACTCGGATCAAGTTGGTGAAACACAATTTGCCTTTAACAAATCTGTGTTGGCTTTCCTTAATTAATCCACACTTGTCCAAGTGACTGTTAATTTTGTCCCTAATTATTGTTTCTAAAAGCTTACCCACTATCGAAGTTAAACTGACTGGCCTATAGTTGCTGGGTTTATCTTTACATCCTTTTTTGAACAAGGGTGTAACATTTGCAATTCTCCAGTCCTCTCGCTCCACACCTGTTTCTAAGCAGGATTGGAAGATTATGGCCAACACCTCCGGGATTTCTTCCTTCATTTCTCTCAGCATCTTAGGATCCATCCCATCTGGTTCTGGTGACTATACATATAATGGCCTAGAATTTGCAGTCAATGATGAAGCAAAGGCGTTCACCGCTGGCCCTGAAGAAAGCTGCCCATCTCTGTGGTGAGAAGTTTGTCTTTTTCGAAGCGCAAGTGATTCCAGTGCAATGTAGTGGTGATTCTCTAGTGCGATCTGCTGTGATAGCAACAAGCTGTCTAGGCACCCAATCACATTGCAGAATTCTCACAGATTGGGAACTAGGAAATGAGAATCTGCTTTTAGCCCAACTTTTAAAAATATCTTAGAGAACAAAACACAGATCGCGACTCTCACATGGGGATAAGGGAGAACCTGAAATATAATGAACAAACTTAAAAGTTTCTTAAAAATTGTCATCTTTATTAAAATCGATAAATTTGACACTCCACAAATTAGTTTTTCAGGGCCATAGCGTTTGTTTCCCCTAATCCAACAAGGCCTAACACTTAATGGGGTATTTCACCACACTATTACCTCAGGAAAGCCAAGTTTTTGTCAGTTTTGTTGATTACACCAATTGCCATCTATGGAGGGTGGCGGGGGTGCAGGTAGTTCAGCGCAGCCAGTGTTGGCCCAGTGAATGACTGACTGCAACTTCAGGGTTTAGGCATTTAGATATGCAGGCGTAACAATCTGAAGTTATAGGGCTGGGATGAGGTACGACAAGGTGAATTTAGGGAGCTTAGGAGTTATATTAAAAAGTAGGACCTCAAACGTAGTAATCTCAGTGCCACGTGCTAGTCAGAGTAGGAATCGCAGGATAGCTCAGATGAATATGTGGCGTGAGGAGTGGTGCAGAAGGGAGAGATTCAAATTCCTGGGACATTGGAGCCGGTTCTGGGGGAGGTGGGACAAGTACAAACTGGACGGTCTGCACCTGGGCAGGACCGGAACCAATGTCCTAGGGGGGAGTGTTTGCTAGTGCTGTTGCGGAGTGGTTAAACTAATATGGCAGGGGGATGGGAATCTATGCAAGAAGACAGAGGGAAGTAGAATGGGGGCAGAAGCAAAAGATAGAAAGAAAAAAAGTAAAAGTGGAGGGCAGGGAAACCCAAGGCTAAAACCAAAAAGGACCACATTACAGCAAAATTCTAAAGGGGCAAAGTGTGTTAAAAAGACAAGCCTAAAGGCTTTGTGCCTCAATGCGAAGAGTATTTGTAATAAGGTGGACAAATTAATTGCACAGGCAGCAATTAATGAATATGATATAATTGGCATCACGGAGACATGGCTCCAGGGTGACCAAGGCTGGGAACTCAACATCCAGGGGTATTCAACATTAGGAAGGATAGACAGAAAGGAAAAGGAGGTGGGGTAGAGTTGCTGTTTAAGGAGGAAATTAACGCAATAGTAAGGAAGGACATTAGCTTGGATGATTTGGAATCGGTATGGGTGGAGCTGCGGAATACTAAAGGACAGAAAACGCTAGTGAGAATTGTGTGCAGACCACCAACAGAGGTTGGGGACAGCATCAAACAAGAAATTAGGGATGCGTGCAATAAAGGTACAGCAGTTATCATGGGTGACTTTAATCTACATATAGATTGGGCTAACGAAACTGGTAGCAATACGGTGGAGGAGGATTTCCTGGAGTGTATTAAGGATGGTTTTCTAGACTAATATATCGAGGAACCAACAAGAGGGCTGGCCATCCTAGACTGGGTGATGTGTAATGAGAGAGGACTAATTAGCAATCTTGTGCGAGGCCCCTTGGGGAAGAGTGACCATAATATGGTAGAATTCTTTATTAAGATGGAGAGTGACAGTCAATTCAGAGACTAGGGTCCTGAACTTAAGGAAAGGTAACTTCGATGGTATGGGACATGAATTGGCTAGAATAGATTGGCAAATGATACTTAAAGGGTTGACAGTGGATAGGCAATGGCAAACATTTAAAGATCACATGGATGAACTTCAACAATTGTACATCCCTGTTTGGAGTAAAAATAAAACGGGGAAGGTGGCTCAACCGTGGCTAATAAGGGAAATTAAGGATAGTGTTAAATCCAAGGAAGAGTCATATACATTGGCCAGAAAAAACAGCAACCTGAGGACTGCAAGAAATTTAGAATTCAGCAGAGGAAGACAAAGGGTTTAATTAGGTGGGGGAAAATAGAGTGTGAGAGAAAGCTTGCGGGGAACATAAAAACTGACTGCAAAAGCTTCTATAGATATGTGAAGACAAACGTAGGTTCCTTGCAGTCAGATTCAGGTGAATTTATAATGGGGAACAAAGAAATGGCAGACCAATTGAACAAATACTTTGGTTCTGTCTTCACGAAGGAAGACACAAATAACCTTCCAGAAATACAAGGGGACTGAGGGTCGAGTGAGAAGGAGAAACTGAAGGAAATCCTTATTAGGTGGAAAATTGTGTTAGGGAAATTGATGGGATTGAAGGCCGATAAATCCCCGGTGCCTGATAGTCTGCATCCCAGAGTACTTAAGGAAGTGGCCCTAGAAATAGTGGATGCATTGGTGATCATTTTCCGATTATCTTCATCTATCGACTCTGGATCAGTTCCTATGGACTGGATGGTAGCTAATGTAACACCACTGTTTAAAAAAGGAGGAAGAGAGAAAACGGGTAATTATAGACCGGTTAGCCTGACATCAGTCATGGGGAAAATGTTGGAATCAATTATTAAAGATGAAATAACAGCGCATTTGGAAAGCAGTGACAGGATCGGTCCAAGTCAGCATGGATTTATGAAAGGGAAATCATGCTTGACAAATCTTCTGGAATTTTTTGAGGATGTAACTAGGATGTATTTGGACTTTCAAAAGGCCTTTGACAAGGTCCCACACAAGAGATTGGTGTGCAAAATTAAAGCAAGTGGTATTGGGGGTAATGTACTGATGTGGATAGAGAACTGGTTGGCAGACAGGAAACTGAGAGTTGGGATAAATGGGTCCTTTTCAGAATGGCAGTCAGTGACTAGTGGGGTGCCGCAGGGCTCAGTGCTGGGACCCCAGCTCTTTACAATATACATTAACAATTTAGATGAAGGAATTGAGTGTGAAATCTCCAAGTTTGCAGGTGACACTAAGCTAAGTGGCAGTGTGAGCTGTGAGGAGGACGCTAAGAGGCTGCAGGGTGACTTGGACAGGTTAGGTGAGTGAGCAAATGCATGGCAGATGCAGTATAATGTGGATAAATGTTAGGTTATCCACTTTGGGGGCAAAAACACGAAGGCAGAATATTATCTGAATGGCAGCAGATTAGGAAAAGGGGAGGTGCAACGAGACCTGGGTGTCATGGTACATCAGTCATTGAAAGTTGACATGCATGTTCAGCAGGCGGTGAAGAAGGCAAATGGTATGTTGGCCTTCATAGCTAGGGGATTTGAGTATAGAGCAGGGAGGTCTTACTGCAGTTGTATAGGGCCTTGGTGAGGCCTCACCTGGAATATTGTGTTCAGTTTTGGTCTCCTAATCTGAGGAAGGACGTTCTTGCTATTGAGGGAGTGCAGCAAAGGTTCACCAGACTGATTCCTGGGATGGCAGGACTGACATATGAGGAAAGACTGGATCGACTGGGCCTGTATTCACTGGAGATGAGAAAGGTGAGAGGGGATCTCATAGAATCATATAAAATTCTGATGGGACTGGACAGGTTAGATGCAGGAAGAATGTTCCCGATGTTGAAAGTCCAGAACCAGAGGACACAGTCTAAGGATAAGGGGTAAGCCATTTCGGACAGAGATGAGGAGAAACTTCTTCACTCAGAGAGTTGTTAACCTGTGGAGTTCTCTATCGCAGAGAGTTGTTGATGCCAGTTCATTGATATATTCAAGTGGGAGTGAGATGTGGCCCTTACGGCTAAAGGGATCAAGGGGTATGGAGAGAAAGCAGGAAAGGGGTACTGAGGTGAATGATCAGCCATGATCTTATTGAATGGTGGTGCAGGCTCAAAGGGCCGAATGGCCTACTCCTGCACCTATTTATCTGTATTTCTATGGATTTTCAGCCTTGCTCATTTTGGTGCAGTAATGGTGGCAGAGCGGTAAAGTTTGCGCCTCAGTCAGCAAAATTCGGCAAAAAATGAGGTCCCATGATCGGGGTGCAAAATCAGGCGTTGCACAAGGAACTTTTTGCGCCCCAGCCGAAAATTGTGGCATTAAAAAAATTTTTAAAAAGTCTTGTTGATTTGAGGAACTTCAATGTTGCACAGTGCCCTGCAACATAATGTTGTGTCTGGTTTTATTTTGGTGGGGGGAATTTTTGTTACTTTGTTGCAGTAAAATTTATGATTCATCCTTTGCCATTGGTGTCTTGTGTATCATTCCAACGTTCACAGAGATGTGCCATTATGGGGCCACATAGCATGTCTAGTATTAGCTCCATCCCTCAGTTTCCTTGATTTAGGAGGATGGTCCATTACGAGCTGGTGACGTGCGCGTGTTGGTCCGGCAGCATCTCCACACTGCCTCCCCCGTGGATGGGGTGGTTATCAAATGGGGACCTTGCCTGGCTCCTCTTCATCGTCCTCCTCCTCCTGAGGTGGGCCTGCAATCTCGACTGGCAAAGCCTGCTCCCTCATGATGGCCAAGTTGTGCAAGATGCAGCACACCACAATGAATTCGGATACCTGTTGAGGGTAGTATTGAAGGCTGCCTCCAGAATGGTCCAGGCATCGGTCTGCCTGCAGGAGATAGCATAACTCTGACAGCACTTTCTTTCGCAGATGCAGCCTTCTCACACACTGCTCATCAGAGAGCTGGAGCTCTGAGCGTTGGTGCTTGTAAACCCGTGGGTGGTAAGCTTTCCTCCCCAGACATCTTTGGCCTCTCCTCGTCCGTGGGCCAACATGGCCTAGAGCCCTTCATCTAGCTTGATGCCGCCTGGCAATACTAGTAATGCCCCCATTAAATTCGCTCACTAAAGTTGTAAGGGCACTGTAATGGCAGATAAAAATGCCGTTTGCAAGGCTGAGCTTCACGCAGTGTGCTGTGCGCAACCGTTGCAGTCAATGTGACCTGCAATGTAGGAGCCTCATCCTTCCATTTAAATATGATGCCAATATCGCCTGCTGCACCCTGGGACGTTTCCTAGGGTGGGTGTTAAATGAGTTATTGGGACTGAATTTTGCATCCGGGGTGGTAGCGGAGTGTTGAACGATGATTGACGTCATGATCTCAGTGAAACTAGAGGGCGGGACGGTAAGTTTATGTGCCGCTGCAAGCCATGAGCTGAATTTGCCGGCAGGGTGGTAGTAGCTGGATGCTTGGCGTTGCGCCTAGAAACACCATTCCGGGCCGCAAACAGAAGCACAACCGAGCCGAAAATCCAGCCCATGGTCTGTTTCAAAGGGGTAATAACAGCGAACACTGTTAGTTCGTCGTTATTGGGCTGGAATTTACGATGGGCAATATGTTAAATTATTGTTTGAAACTTGTCATTTTACTGTGTAATTCAAAGTTTGACTAAAGAGTAAAACTGGTTGCAATCTTGAAAAACTTCTATTCATAATTCAGTACCTACTCATGTATTTTCAGGGATTCCAAGGTAATATCAAAATAGGAGATAGAGTTAATTCCTTAGAATACCAAAGGAAGTTACTAAGGGATATTGATGAGGTTGGGAAATGGGCTTAAAAAGTGGCAAATACAAAGAACTGCTTGAAATATACATTTTTTCATTAGCACATTGTAGATTATGGGATAATATGCTTGAAGTGTTCAAAATTCTGAAAGGATGGGTAGGGTAGATTGAAGCAGACTTGTTCCAGTAGTTGGGTCTAGAACGAGAAGCCATAGATATAAGGTTAAATGTGAGAAATTTGGGGCAGGAGAAACATTTTTACACACAATATTGTGAGGATGTGGAACTATGTCAACATTTAAAATTAGATCGTCTGGGTGGATGAAGGAAAAGGGGTTGAAAAGATCTGGAAATAGGGTGGGTAAATGTGGTTAGAACTATTTGCTCGATTGGAGGTTTCGCAGCAACATGGACTGATTAGGCCGAATGGCCTGTTTCTGAGCTGTAATTTCAACGCATAAGGTTTGCCATGTTCCTGAAAATTTGTCATGTATTTTTCTCTAGTGATGACGGGAAAGTTGTGGGAACATTGACATTCTTGAACTTTCAAATGTTTACTCCGTACACTCAAATTCACATTGTAGTTTTAAAATACTGTTTGAATCTCTGTTAGCCTGTTACATCATGCACTTTACAGTATTACAGTGGAAAATGTTGACATTTCTTATGACTCGATTTAAAATTACAATTGTAGCACAAATGTATTATTTGCGATTAGGTACAAGCTGTTGTATAACATAACTGGATTTATTTGGTTAAGAAAGAGGATGTCAACTGAAGGTATAGGAGTGCAGTATTTCATGAATGTTTAGCTTCCACATTTTTGATCCTAAGAAATCTAGTTATAATCCCACTATGTACTACTATTGTCTGCTGTAAGAATTGTGATTACTTGTTTTAAGCTTAATAACTAACTTTTCTCTAATCTGTATTTTTTTTAACTTGAGATCATAACATCTATTTGTTTCTGTTCCTGCAGTTGGCCAAGAACTCTGATTTTGACTTAAGAGAATACTGCTATACCTATCGTAATGATCCCCATAGGTCTCTACTAATGTTTGATGATGTTTGTTTGGTATGGCTACTGCTGATGAATCCTATATGGACGGGCAAATTGGGAGTTTTGTGTCCTATCTGCTCGGCATAGTGGAAAAATGGACTGGCTTGGAAATCCTAGAAGGCTCCTTGAATTACCTGGACTACCTCCTGTGGGTCTTCACTCCCCTCATCATCGTCTTCATTCTGCCATTGTTTCTTATTCTGTTCCTGTACCTTTCCATTCTTTTTCTGCACGTGTACAAAAGAAAGAGAGAGCTGAAAGAGGCTTATTCGAATAATGTTTGGGATGGCGCTCGGAAGACTTTGGCAACTCTGTGGGATGGACATGCAACTATATGGCATGGTAAGCAGTTGTCATTTTTAATATAATTGGTATGTTGCTATCCTAACTAAAATGTTGGTAGAAATACTTTATAAGGAGTGAACTTGACCTTGTACATGTCGAATGTTATAATCTGGAGAACTTATTTTGTATGCAATGAGATGATTCTGAAGTTATGATAAGCTAGTTTATGTTCAGTAAAATATTTTCTATTAATCTTGAAATATATTGACCACATTAGGTGTTAATATCTTGAGTTCAGAACATAAGAATATAACAATGTTTGGCAGTTAGAAAGGTTTGTGCCTAACAAGCCCAACTTTCTGATCTCATTACCATTACTTGTCTTCTTGTCAATGCTTTCCCCTTGAAAGCATTTACACTTTGTTTAAATGACCTGCCTTAGTATCTTATTCCAGAAAGCCAATTTTGCTTTTTATTTCAAAAATACTCCTTCTGAATTCCTTCGTTAGTCTGAATTTCTTAACTTTCAATTTTCATCCAGTGTTTGAATTGTTTTGCCTGCATCACCGTTTTCCGTTTCCTTTTGTATTTCAAAAATGTTGATTGGGTTAACTGGAAGTCCCCTCTTTTTCAAAGGAAAATAAATAACTTGCCTGATGTTCCCTCATTGACTGGAGGTATCCACAGTAGTCCAGATGGAATCTGACCAATTCTTTGTATTCAACAATCCTTCTGCTAATGCAACCCAATGCCTTATTTTGTTTTTTAATTTGCAGCTAAACACTGGGCTGACAGTTTCAGAGAATAATCCACAATAACCCAGAAGCTTTTCCTGATCAGATCACTGTACAACTCTTCCATTTAACACATGTTCCTTGCTCTTTCTCGAATGCTAACAGTTATCCAAATTGAATCATTTGCAACCTACTGGCCAATTATTAAAAAATCCCAATCCTTCTGAATTTGGTTGTATTTTTTAAATATTTAGTGCGTACTTTTTTGGTATGATTAGCAACTTGGAGGGGCATTCATCTATCATTAAAAATACAAGCAGTCCCAGAATTGAACCATGAAGTGCTCTGCTGTAACCTCTTTGTAGCTTTAAAAGTTTCCTGTTTTTAAGCCAATTATCTATATGCCATATTTTAACTCCTGTTCCAGAACTCCTTGTGCTTAATTGTCGAAGATGCTCTTTTAAATGAGATTATAAATGTGAGATTCTGTGTGTGTTCAGGCGGATTCCATGACACTGTTCAAAGAACAATGAATTCTCCCAGTGTCTTGACCAACATTCATCCATAAAGCAGCACCGTCAAGAGATTAGTCATTTATCTCATTTTATGTGCAAATTTGCTACTACTTTGTGACTACATTGCAAAAGCGCAATTATTTTCCTTAACTAGTCTTTAATCATTGATGTGAAGCATTGTCAAAAACTTTCTGAAAGTTTAATGTAAATCAAATGCAGTTACTTTGTATATGATGCAAGTGAAAAACATCAACAAGCTAGTTAAGTATCACCTCACTGCCTGAAAATATGCTGTTTATTCTTCAGCTCGGACACTGAATCCACTGGAGGTCTGTTTTCCCACGAGCAAAAGTCTAAAGGGAATTGTGCCAAATGTGTACAGTGACATGCTGTTCAACATTAATTTTGAGACTAGTTCAGTCTGCTAGCTTGTTTCACGATGACGTGTAACTATTAGGATTAGTAAGAATTCAGATTGTAACTAAAGTATGTTTATGTAACAGGTACATTAAGTGAAGAATTGACTTACAAACATGTCTCATTGTAGGTAATTGCAAATATGGCTGTGATTAGCTGACCCAATGTCTACAGATTAACGACTTGTATTTATATTGTGTCTCAACATAGCAACATTTCAAAGTACTTTACAAATAGATATAGGAAAAATGGAAGCCAGGCTGGAAGGGAGTGGTGACTGAAAGCTTGGTCAAAGAGGTGGGTCCTGGGAAAGTTTTTAAAGTCAGAGAGGTTTCGGAGGCAGTTACAAAGAATAGGGACAAGGCAGCTGAAAGCTCTGCCACAATCGTGGGGCAAATTGGATGTGGGGGCGGGAGGGAGGGGGGAGGAAAGAGATGCTGCAGTGCACAAAATGCTGAAGTCAGAGGGCTGAAGGTACCTGTATATGAGTCTTGAGGAAAGTGGAGATATAGGCCCCAAGTTTCGACATGATTTGCCCCTGATTTTTAGGAGCAACTGGTGTAGAACGGAGTATCTTAGAAATCTGAATTCTCGTCATTTAGTTTGCTCCAGTTCTAGTCAGTTAGAACAGTTTCACTTTAGAACAGAATTTTTTTTCCAAAAGGGGGCGTGTCCGGCCACTTAAGCCTGTTTTCAAAGTTTCGGCAGTGAAAACTTAGTCCAAACTAACTTAGAATGGAGTAAGTGAAGATTTTTGTAAGCTCGAAAAAACCTTGTCTACACTTTAGAAAATCAGGCGTAGGTTACAAATCAGGCGTAGGGAATGGTGGGGAGAGGGTTTAAAGGGAAGTTTACAAACATTAAACACTTCAGTTTTACAAATAAAGAGCCATCATCAATAATAAATGATAAATACATCAATAAATCAAGCAATAAATCAATCAAAAAAATTAATAAGAAATAATTTTTTTTTTTAATCAATAAATAAAACATTTTCCACTTACCGACTGCAGCACCGGGAGCCCTCCAACAGTGTGCTGGGATGCCCCCCCAGTGTGTCTCTGTTAGTGTCTCTATCTCTCTGTCTGTCTGTGTGTGTCTCTCACTCTCTGTCAGTGTCTGTGTTTCTGACAGCGAGGGGAGGGGGAGGAGGGGGATAGAGGGAGAGAGGGGGGGAGCAGAGGGAGGGATGGGGAGAGGGGGGAGAAGGAGGAGATGGGGGGGGAGGGAAAGGAGATGGGGGGGAGGGAAAGGAGATGGGGGGGAGGGAAAGGAGATTGGGGGGGGGAAGGAGAAGGGGGAGGGGGGAAAGGAGAAGGGGGAGGAGGCTGAATGAGCCTGGCCCGAGACTTCGGGCATGGCTCGTCCCCAGCACCAGATTTACAGGTAGGTGGCGTTGGGTCGGGTCGGGGGGAGCGCGGGTCGGTGGGGTGTGGGAGGGAGGGAGGTTTGGTTCGGGTCGGGGGGGGGGAAGGGAGGTCAGGGAGGGAGGGAGGGAGAGGGAGGTCAGGTCGAGGGGAGGGAGGTCAGGTCGGATCCAGTCCGGGGGGATGGGGGGGGGGAGCGCGGGTCGGTGTCGGTTCCGGTCCGGAGGCGGGGGCGGGGGGGGAAGCGGGAAACGGGAGTCAGGTCGGTGTCGGGTCCGGTCCGGAGGCGGGGGAGGGGGGGAGCGGGAGTCGGGTCGGGTCCAGGGAGGGGGGGAAGCGGGAGTCGGTGTGTCGGGGTCGGGTTCGGTCCAGGGGCGGGGGAAGTGGGAGTAGTGTCGGGTCCGGTCCGGAAGCGGGAGTCAGGTCGGGTCGGGAGGAAGCAGGAGCTGGCCGTGGGAGGAGCCTTATTCACGAAGACCCAGTGAGGCCATTCGGCCAGGGCTAGGGGCTGCGTGCTTCGGCACCTCCCACACAGTTTTGGGCGCCTGGAGCTTACTGCACATGCGCGCCCACTGTAGCGCGCATGTGCAGAGGTCCCGGCACTGTTTTCAGCGCAGGGACCTGGCTCCGCCCCCTACAGCTCGTGCTGCGCTGCGCCGAGGGCCAGAGGACCTGCAGGGAGCTGGAGAATCTGGAGGTTTTTTTTAGGCGCACTTTGTGGCGCGAAAAACGGGCGTCCAGGTCGGGACTGCGCCGTTCTAGGCGCGGCTCGAAACTTGGGCCCATAGGGTGGAGTAAGGACACAGGGGAATTTATAAAGGAGGGTAAGGATTTTAAATGTGATATGGAGAATCTATCCGTGGCCCCCTCCTATTTCTCATCTATATGCTGCTCCTTGGCGACATCATCTGAAAACACGTCGTCAGTTTCCACATGTACGCTGACGACACCCAGCTCTACCTCACCACCACTTCTCTCAATCCCTCCATGGTCTCTAAATTGTCAGACTGCTTATCTGACATCCAGTACTGGATGAGCAGAAATTTTTTCCAATTAAATATTGGGAAGACTGAAGCCATTATCTTTGGTCCCCACCACAAACTACGTTCCCTAACTACTGACTCCATCCCTCTCCCCAACTTCTGTCTGAGGCTGAACCAGACTGTTCGCAACCTAGGTGTCATATTTGACCCTGAAATGAGCTTCCAACCACATATCTGCAGCATAACTAGATCGCCAATTTCCAGCTCTGTAACATCGCCCGTCTCCACCCTTGCCTCAGCACATCCGCTGCTGAAGCCCTCATCCATGCCTTTGTTACTTGGCTGGCCTCCCACATTCTACCCTAAGTAAATTGGAGGTGATCCAAAACTCGGCTGGCCGTGTCCTAACTCGGACCAAGTCCTGCTCACCCCTGTGCTCGCTGACTTACATTGTCTCCCGGTTAAGCAACGCCCCGATTTTAAAATGCTCATCCTTGTTTACAAATCCCTCCATGGCTTTGCCCCTCCCTATCTCTGTAATCTCCTTCAGCCTCACAACCCCCCCCGAGATGTCTACGTTCTCTAATTCTGCCCTCTTGAGCATTCCTGATTATAACTGCTCAACTATTGGTGGCTGTGCCTCCAGCTGCCTAGGCCCAAGCTCTGGACCTCCCTCCCTAAACCTATCCACCTCTCTATCTCTCTTTCCTCCTTTAATATGCTCCTTAAAACCTACCTCTTTGCCCAAGCTTTTGGTCATCTGTAATTTCTTTTAATGTGGCTCGGTGTCAAATTTCTTTGTTTTCTTATAACATTCCTGTGAAGCGCCTTGGGATGTTTTACTACGTTAAAGGCGCTATATAAATACAAGTTGATAGGGAGCCACTGTAGGTTAGCAAGGACGAGAAAGTGGGACTTGGTATGGCGCAGAGTTTTGGACAAGTTGGTGTTTATGGAGGGTGGACGATAAGAGACCAGCAAAGAGAACATTGGAGAAATCAAATCTGGAGATGACAAAGGCATGTATAAGGGATTCCGCAGCAGAGGGGCAATGTTGTGGTGATGGAAGTAAGCATTCTTAATACAGGATTTAAAGCTCATCTCAGCACAGGACACCAATTACAGAAAGTTTGGTTCAGCCTGAGAAAGTGACTCGGGAGGGGGACAGCATCAGAGGTAGTGAGGTGGAGTTTATGGTGGGTCTGAAGATAGTGGTGTGTTTTTTTTCCTGATGTTTAGCTGGAGAAAGTTGTTACGCATCCATGACTTGATGTTGAAAAGACATTCGGATAGCTTGGAGATGGTCAAGAGAAGTGGAGGAAATGTAGAAAGGCTGGGTCCATCTATCCATTGGCTTCTGCGTGGTCCTAACTCGAGTATCGCATATGAGATTCTTGACCCACTTACTAGAGAAGAGTAGTTGAGTTGGTTTTCGATTCCTATCTTTGGATAATCTTCTAGGTACACTGAAACCAAGGTTAAATACAACTACCTGCCCTTTATGATTGCACCTATTGGACACAAATACCCCTGCTGGACATCAATCCAGCATTCAGAGCTAATGTTCAGGCCTCTGCTTGTCAGGGCTGCCTAGATTGGGGCCTGAACCCAACCCTTCTAACTCAGGCAGTAATACTACCACTGAGCCAGTGGTCACTTCCTTCCGAGCACTAGAACTGTGTTGTATGTCAGCCACGTCCAGTGGGGAGCGAAAGGCTTGGTAGTAGGAAGGTCCAGGTGGAAAGTCTTGGCAGCAGGAAGGTCGATCTGGAAGGTGGTGAGGAGCAGACATGGTAGGGAGATGGGCAGGGGCCCAGGTAGCTGCCCTTGCAGCATGGGTTTTAATCTTACTGTGGCAATTATAGAGGAATCTCGCTGCTGTCAACCACTGGGAAAGTCATCACAAGAATCCTACTTAATCACCATCTCGCTGTGGCTGAAGAGCTCCTCCCAGAGTCACAATGTGGATTCTGTCTACTAAGGGGTACAACAGACATGTTCTTCACCGCGAGACAACTACAAGAGAAATGCAGGGAACAGCACCAACCCTTGTACGTGGCCGCCTTTGACACTGTCAACCGTGAGGGACTATGGAGTGTCGTCCTCCGTTTTGGTTGCCCCCAAAAGTTTGTCACTATCCTCCGCCTGCTCCACGACGACATGCAAGCCATGATCCTGACCAACGGATCCACCACAGACCCAATCCACGTCTGGACCGGGGTCAAGCAGGGCTGCGTTATCGCACAAACTCTCTTCTTGATCTTCCGTGCTGCAATGCTCCATCTCACGCAACAAGCTCCCTGCTGGAGTGGAACTAAACTATAGAACCAATGGGAACCTGTTCAACCTTCATCGCCTCCAGGCTAGATCCAAGGTTGTCCCATCCTCTGTCATCGAACTACAGTACACGGACGACGCTTGCATCTGCGCACATTCAGAGGCCGAACTCCAGCCATCATCAACATTTTCACAGAGGCGTACGAAAGCATGGGCCTTACACTAAACATCCATAAGACAAAGGTCCTCCACCAACCTGATCCCGCCACACAGCACTGCCCCCAGTCATCAAAATCCACGGCATGGCCTTGGACAGTGTGGACCATTTTCCATATCTTGGAAGCCTATTATCAGCAAGGGCTGACATTGATGACGATGCCAGCGCACTTCGGTCGCCTGAGGAAGTGTGTTTGAAGACCAGGACCTCAAATCTGGCACCATGCTTATGGCCTACAGGGCAGTAGTGATACCCGCCCTCCTATATGGCTCAGAGACGAAGTACCACCAGCGCTGCCTCGTCAAGATCCTGCAAATCCTCTGAGGATAGACGCACCAACATCAGTGTTCTCGCTCAGGCCGACGTCCCCAGCATCGAAGCACAGACCACACGCGACTAGCTCCAGTAGGCAGGCCACATCGTCGACGTGCCTGACATGAGACTCCCTAAGCAAGCGCTCTACTCTAAAGTCCTACACGGCAAGCGAGCCCCAGGTGGGCAGAGGAAACGTTTCCAGGACATCCTCAAAGCGTCCTTCTTAAAGTGCAACATCCCCACTGGTACCTGGAAATCCCTGGCCCAAGACCACCCAAAGTGGAGGAAGAGCACCCGGGAGGGCACTGAGCACCTCGCGTCTCGTCGCCAAGAGCATGCAGAAATCAAGCGCAGACAGCAGAAGGGGCGTGTGGCAAACCAGACTCCCCACCCACCCTTTCCTTCAACCACTGTGTGCCCCCACCTGTTAGAGACTGTAATTCCCGCATTGGACTGTACAGTCATCTGAGAGCTCACTTTGAGTGGAAACAAGGCTTGAATCCAAAATTGGCTGAGGCAGGAAGCAAAGGGACTGGAAGGATGTTTCCAGTGGGGAGCCACAGGGCTCAGTACTGGTTCCCTTGCTTTTTGTGGTATACATCAATAATCTAGACTTGGATATAGGGGGTATGGTTAAGAAGTTTGCAGATGATACAAAAATAGGCTGTATGGTTGATAATGAAAAAGAAAGCTGCAGACTGCAGGAAGATATCAATCAACTGGTCAGGTGGGCAGAACAGTGGCAATGGAATTTACCCAGAGAAGTGTGAGGTAATGCATTTGGGGAAGGCTAACAAGGAAAGGGAATACACATTAAATGGTACATTGAGAAGTGTAGAGGAACAAAGGGACCTGGGAGTGCATGTCCACAGATCCCTGAAGATAGCAGGCCAGATGGATAAGGTGGTTAAGAAGGCATACGGAATACTTACTTTTATTAGCCGAGGCATAGAATACAAGAGCATGTGAGTTATGCTTGAACTATATAAAACACTGTTCAGGCCACAGCTAGAATACTGCGTGCAATTCTGGTCACTGCATTACAGGAAGGACTGTGGTTGGGAAAATGTTGGAGTCCAATATTAAAGAAGCAGTAGCAGGACATTTGGAAAAGCAAAATTCGGTCAGGCAGAGTCAGCATGGATTTATGAAGGGGAAGTCAAGTTTGACAAATTTGCTGGAATTCTTTGAGAATGTAACAAACAGGGTGGATAAAGGGGAACCAGTAGATGTGGTGTATTTGGACTTCCAGAAGGCATTTGACAAGGTGCCACATAAAAGGTTACTGCACAAGATAAAAGTTCACGGGGTTGGGGGTAATATATTAGCATGGATAGAGAATTCGCTAACTAACAGAAAACAGAGAGTCGGGATAAATGGTTCATTCTCTGGTTGGCAATCAGTAACTAGTGGGGTGCCGCAGGGATCAGTGCTGGGACCCCAACTATTTACAATCTATATTAACAACTTGAAGAAGGGACTGAGTGTAACGTAGCCAAGTTTGCTGACGATACAACGATTGGAGGAAACGCAATGTGTGAGGAGGACACAAAAAATCTGCAAAAGGACATAGACAGGCTAAGTGAGTGGGCAAAAATTTGGCAGATGGAGTATAATGTTGGAAAGTGTGAGGGCATGCACTTTGGCAGAAAAAAAAATCAAAGAGCAAGTTATTATTTAAATGAAGAAAGATTGCAAAGTGCTGCAGTACAGCGGGACCTGGGGGTACTTGTGCAAGAAACACAAAAGGATATTATGCAGGTGATCAGGAAGGCCAATGGAATCTTGACCTTTATTGCAAAGGGGATGGAATATAAAAGCAGGAAAGTCTTGCTACAGCTATACAGGGTATCGGTGAGGCCACACCTGGAATACTGCGTGCAGTTTTGGTTTCCATGTTTACGAAAGGATATACTTTGGAGGCAGTTCAGAGAAGGTTCACTAGGTTGATTCCGGGGATGAGGGGGTTGACTTATGAGGAAAGGTTGAGGAGGTTGGGCCTCTACTCATTGGAATTCAGAAGAATGAGAGGTGATCTTATCGAAATGTATAAGATTATGAGGGGGCTTGACAAGGTGGATGCAGAGCGGATGTTTCCACTGATGGGGGAGACTAGAACTAGTGGGCATGATCTTAGAATAAGGGGACGCCCATTTAAAACAGAGATGAGGAGAAATTTCTTCTCTGAGGGTTGTAAATCTGTGGAATTCGCTGCCACAGAGCTGTGGAAGCTGGGACATTGAATAAATTTAATACAGAAATAGACAGTTTCTTAAATGATAAGGGGTTAGCCAAACTGGAAGCAATACAGTGGAGGAGGATTTCCTGGAGTGCATAAGGGATGGTTTTCTAGACCAATATGTCGAGGAACCAACTAGGGGGGAGGCCATCTTAGACTGGGTGTTGTGTAATGAGAGAGGATTAATTAGCAATCTCATTGTGCGAGGCCCCTTGGGGAAGAGTGACCATAATATGGTGGAATTCTGCATTAGGATGGAGAATGATACAGTTAATTCAGAGACCATGGTCCAGAACTTAAAGAAGGGTAACTTTAAAGGTATGAGGCGTGAATTGGCTAGGATAGATTGGCGAATGATACTTAAGGGGTTGACTGTGGATGGGCAATGGCAGACATTTAGAGACCGCATGGATGAATTACAACAATTGTACATTCCTGTCTGGCGTAAAAATAAAAAAGGGAAGGTGGCTCAACCGTGGCTATCAAGGGAAATCAGGGATAGTATTAAAGCCAAGGAAGTGGCATACAAATTGGCCAGAAATAGCAGCGATCCTGGGGACTGGGAGAAATTTAGAACTCAGCAGAAGAGGACAAAGGGTTTGATTAGGGCAGGGAAAATGGAGTACGAGAAGAAGCTTGCAGGGAACATTAAGGCGGATTGCAAAAGTTTCTATAGGTATGTAAAGAGAAAAAGGTTAGTAAAGACAAACGTGGGTCCCCTGCAGTCAGAATCAGGGGAAGTCATAACGGGGAACAAAGAAATGGCAGACCAATTGAACAAGTACTTTGGTTCAGTATTCACTAAGGAGGACACAAACAACCTTCCGGATATAAAAGGGGTCAGAGGGTCTAGTAAGGAGGAGGAACTGGGGGAAATCTTTATTAGTCGGGAAATTGTGTTGGGGAAATTGATGGGATTGAAGGCCGATAAATCCCCAGGGCCTCATGGACTGCATCCCAGAGTACTTAAGGAGGTGGCCTTGGAAATAGCGGATGCATTGACAGTCATTTTCCAACATTCCATTGACTCTGGATCAGTTCCTATCGAGTGGAGGGTAGCCAATGTAACCACACTTTTTAAAAAAGGAGGGAGAGAGAAAACAGGGGATTATAGACCGGTCAGCCTTACCTCAGTAGTGGGTAAAATGATGGAATCAATTATTAAGGATGTCATAGCAGCGCATTTGGAAAATGGTGACATGATAGGTCCAAGTCAGCATGGATTTGTGAAAGGGAAATCATGCTTGACAAATCTTCTGGAATTTTTTGAGGATGTTTCCAGTAAAGTGGACAAAGGAGAACCAGTTGATGTGGTATATTTGGACTTTCAAAGGCTTTCGACAAGGTCCCACACAAGAGATTAATGTGCAAAGTTAAAGCACATGGGATTGGGGGTAGTGTGCTGACGTGGATTGAGAACTGGTTGTCAGACAGGAAGCAAAGAGTAGGAGTAAATGGGGACTTTTCAGAATGGCAGGCAGTGACTAGGGGGCCCCAGCTGTTTACATTGTACATTAATGATTTAGACGAGGGGATTAAATGTAGTATCTCCAAATTTGCGGATGACACTAAGTTGGGTGGCAGTGTGAGCTGCAAGGAGGATGCTATGAGGCTGCAGAGTGACTTGGATAGGTTAGGTGAGTGGGCAAATGCATGGCAGATGAAGTATAATGTGGATAAATGTGAGGTTATCCACTTTGGTGGTAAAAACAGAGAGACAGACTATTATCTGAATGGTGACAGATTAGGAAAAGGGAA
Source organism: Pristiophorus japonicus (assembly GCF_044704955.1). Taxonomy (NCBI): domain Eukaryota; kingdom Metazoa; phylum Chordata; class Chondrichthyes; family Pristiophoridae; genus Pristiophorus; species Pristiophorus japonicus. The sequence continues at coordinate 414,525,535 of NC_091977.1, forward strand.
GGTACAACGAGACCTGGGTGTCATGGTACATCAGTCATTGAAGGTTGGCATGCAGGTACAGCAGGCGGTTAAGAAAGCAAATGGCATGTTGGCCTTCATAGCGAGGGGATTTGAGTACAGGGGCAGGGAGGTGTTGCTACAGTTGTACAGGGCCTTGGTGAGGCCACACCTGGAGTATTGTGTACAGTTTTGGTCTCCTAACTTGAGGAAGGACGTTCTTGCTATTGAGGGAGTGAGCGAAGATTCACCAGACTGATTCCCGGGATGGTGGGACTGACCTATCAAGAAAGACTGGATCAACTGGGCTTGTATTCACTGGAGTTCAGAAGAATGAGAGGGGACCTCATAGAAACGTTTAAAATTCTGACGGGTTTAGACAGGTTAGATGCAGGAAGAATGTTCCCGATGTTGGGGAAGTCCAGAACCAGGGGTCACAGTCTAAGGATAAGGGGTAAGCCATTTAGGACCGAGATGAGGAGAGACTTCTTCACCCAGAGAGTGGTGAACCTGTGGAATTCTCTACCACAGAGAGTAGTTGAGGCCAATTCACTAAATATATTCAAAAGGGAGTTAGATGAAGTCCTTACTACTCGGGGGATCAAGGGGTATGGCGAGAAAGCAGGAAGGGGGTACTGAAGTTTCATGTTCAGCCATGAACTCATTAAATGGCGGTGCAGGCTAGAAGGGCTGAATGGCCTGCTCCTGCACCTATTTTCTATGTTTCTATGTTATGGGGATCGGGGGGGGAAGTGGAGCTGAGTCCATGATCAGATCAGCCATGATGTTATTGAATGGCGGAGCAGGCTCGAGGGGCTGTATGGCCTACTCCTGTTCCTATTTATGTTGTGTTCTTATGTGATTGCACTGGAGACGGTACAGAGCAGATTTCCGAGGATGTTGCCGGGAGTGGAGCATCTTAGCTATGAGGACAGATTGCATAGGCTGGGTTTGTTTTCGTTGGAACAGAGGAGGCTGAGGGGAGACCTTATTGAGGTGTATAAAATTATGAGAGGCCTAGCTATAGTGGATAGAAAGAGCCTATTTCCCTTAGCAGAAGGGGCATAAATTTAAAGTAATTGATAGAAGGTTTAGAGAGGATTTGAGGGGAAATTTCTTCACGTAGTGGGTTGTGGGGGGTCTGAAACTCACTGCCTGAACAGGTGGTAGAGGCAGAAACCCTCACCGCATTTAAGTAATACTTGGATGTGCACTTGAAGTGCCACAACCTGCAGGGTTACGGACCTAGAACTGGAAAGTGGGATTAGGCTGGATAGCTAGCCAATTGTTGGCCGGTGCAGACACGAAAGGCGGAAAAGGCCTCCTCCTGTGCTGTAAACGTCTATGATTCCTCGATTTCGAGGGACTGCCTGTGATGATGATTTTGTCTCCACTCACTGGGGCTTGGATACTTCACCTTCTGGCTTATAGGCAGGAATGCTGCCACTAATTCCAAAAACTCACTCGTATAGCTTAGTATTGTAAGTGTGGAAGCTGACTCTATGCTTGCGGATTATACTAAAGGGCAGTATGTAGATAAGGAAGAGAGGGTGGGGTGTGAGGATAAATCCTTGGGGTCATCTGGAGGTGACAGTGGGGAAGGGGAGAGAAGTCAATGTTGGAAATGCACTGGCTTTGATCGGATAGATAGAAATTGACCTATCAAGGGCAGTCCCATGGAGGGAGACAGTGGCAGAGAGGCTTAGAGGAGGATGGCATATTGAACACTGGAAAGGAGAGGAGGAAGCACTCGCCATAGTGACCGTGAATATCATTCATAACTTGAGCCGGGCCATTTTCAATGCTGCAAGGGCAGAAGCTGTACTGTAGAAATTCAAGCAGGGAGCAGTAGTAAAAATGGATACTAAGCTGGGAGGTGGTCACACATCTAACAACCTAGGGTAGGATGATAGTGGGAGAAAAGAGATAGGTAATTTTTTTTTAGGGGAAGCTGATAGTTCTGACAGTACGCGAGGAAAGGGAACCATTGACACTGTTAGCTAGTCTGGGAGCCATAACAGTGTGCTGTTTAGACTGAAGTTGAGTGGTGAGTGGATTGAGGGAGCAATGTGGATCTTATGGATAAAATGTGTTTGCTAGAACAGCGAGAATAGTTGGGAATCTGCAAGAGATGGGATTCCTGAACTAAAATGGTTGGAAGACTCTGGAGGTAGAGATTAGTCGGCAGAAAGAATCAGCTGTATTTCTTTTGTATTACTTATTCAAATAAAAGGCCTAAAGATGATCTTGGAGTTAAAGAAATTTATGAGCTCCTCACATTTGACATTTGAGTAGACAGGTTCGGGGAGTGCAGTTGGTCATGGGAAAAGGAGCCTCGGATTATCCTTGCACTCTCGGATGATCCTCGCGTTGTTTTGGCTGAAGAGAGTGAAGCATGAAAATGCTTGATGTGACCAAATTGGACCTAGCGATTAGATCAGTTGTGACAGGCCATGTTTGCATTTGTGCCTCTTTGATTTATGGGAGAAATACTTTGTTGCAGCATGGAAACAGGCCATTTAGCGCAACCAGTCATGTTGGTGTTTATCCTCCATGTATAAATAGTTCTTAGCACGTTTACCCACTCTGATTCCATTTCTTTTCAACTCCTTTTCCTTCACTTATCCAGTCTAATATTGAATGTTGACATAATTAACACCTCATGCACTAACCCTGTATATGAATTCTACATCCTCACAATTGAAGCCGGGAAAGCAACTAGTAGGAGAGAGTTATTGATTTGCTGGAGATGACATGAATGGCAGAGGCAAGGGAGCAATTAAGCAGGCCATCCGTTGCAGAAGTGATTTAATGGGAGGAGGTGAGGGACTTGAGAATTTGTGAAAGAATTGGGGGAAAGCTTTTTCCATGAGTGATTGGTGACCACATGCATTTAGACAGAATCTTTTAAGTAATAAAGAAAAGTACCACGGCATTTCACAACTGGAACCAAAAAGAAATGGATCCCAAACCAAGGCAGTCTAGTTGAAAGGTGGGTTTTGAGAAATTTTTAAAGAGAAGTGGATAGGTGGCAGGGTTTAGGGAGAGTGGGACCAAGGAAGTTGAAGGCTCAGCTGCCAGTGGTGGGATGAAGGGGGAAACACCCAAGTTCAGGGTCATAGGACAGAAGAATTTGGAGGAAACGAGCTGTATATTCAAAAAAACAGCTATTGAGCAACCTAACATGGCCAGAATCAACAAGAATTGTAAAATGAGTGGTGCTGAAACTCTGAAAATGTAATTGAGATTTTTGACATGTTGGTATTAAAAGGATTTTAATAGTATTAACTCTCCGGGTCCCCTTTTATTGTGAACAACATCTATTATAAATTGCAAGCTATTAAAAGTCAGCGGGCTCAATTTTCCCCAAAGCATTTTTTTGGCGTACTTGAAGAGCGATGCCCGATTTTTGGGTGCCTAAGTATGCCAAAAGAGAAGATTCTAAGTTTCCCCATTGGATTTCTTCATTTTGGCGAGGCCTAACCCGACCTTTAGTTTTGGGGATGGAGATGGTAACCAGGGACACAATGCAAGCTGAAGCACACAGGCAGCTCCCAACATATTAAAAGAATTGAAAAACACATAGCAGCAACTTACCTCCAACTCCGTCTCTGTCTGCCTCTCTCTCTCTCTGTCTCTCTCTCTCTTCCCCTCTCTCTCTCAACTTAGGCCAAAAAGAGCAGCCTGCTCAAAAACAATGGCGCAAATCACTGGGGAGAATTGAGCCCAGTGTGTTTAATGGACTTGTACACAATTCAATTCAACAATCCCACTCAGGTACTTCCTTCAGACATATGCAAACAACCTCCTTATTAAATTATAAATCACCTAATATTTGACTGTTTTCTTGGAAGATTAAGGATGATTTTGTCCACATTGTCTCATAATCTGACTAATTTCAGGAACTTGGCATATCTGCAAGAGCATGTTCAGTAATTTCAAATTATTTCAGAAAATAAACTGGTTTGGTTCCCAAAGACCAGAACGCAATGAAACAACAAATTTTATTTCTTGAACTTAATCGAGTAATCAAGCAAACTTCAATCTTGTCCGCACAAAGACCCATAATGTTCAGTTCTACAAATGGCCAACTGCCATATGTATTCAATACCCTGTTAATAAACTTGTGCTGGTTGCATCTATCGGCCTGTACCATCATTTATTAAATGTGAAAGGGAATAAGTATTTTCATATTCATTCAAGTGATAGGGTTTTGTAATTCACTTAGCAAAACGTAAATGTTTTCTATGGAAAGGAACAGACCACTGAAGACTTGATAGATAATGGCAGATCTGGAAATGAACGTACAGTAGGTACTGTTTTCTTGATTTGCTTGGCAAGTTTAGACAAGTAGAAATTATAAATCGTAAAATAATACAAGTTGAATTGAAGTAGTAATAGCAATCTATAATTAAAGCAATATAATGTACAGAATATAAATTGTACAGTGGCTCATTTTCCTTGTCAAAGTAATGACATTAATGTACTCAGACATCAATACACAATCCAATGTAATTGTATTTTAAATTACTGTCTGAAGTCTCCATTAATGCTTATCTGCTACTGCTAGCTTGACATATATAACTTAAAGTTCTGCTGCATTTATTGCCCAGATCAAAACAATTTTGTAAACTATTATTTTAAGGACTTAAATGCCTTCTTATACAGTCTACAAAAAACTATATAAGCATAAGGAGCTTTTAAGGAGCTCTTTCATAGTGCGCAACAAAAATATATTCCAGTGAAAAAGAAGGGCGGCAAGAGAAGGGATAACCAAGGAAATAAAGGAAAGTATCAAATCAAAGACCAATGCGTATAAGGTGGCCAAGGTTAGTGGGAAACTAGAGGATTGGTAAAATTTTAAGCAACAGCAAAGAATGACTAAAAAAGCAATAAAGAAAGGGAAGATAGATTACGAAGGTAAACTTGCGCAAAACATAAAAACAGATAGTAAAAGCTTTTACAGATATATAAAACGGAAAAGAGTGACTAAAGTAAATGTTGGTCCCTTGGAAGATGAAAAGGGGGATTTAATAATGGGAAATGTGGAAATGGCTGAGACCTTAAACAATTATTTTGCTTCCGTCTTCACAGTGGAAGACACAAAAACCATGCTAAAATTTGCAGGCCACAGGAATGTGGGAAGGGAGGACCTTGAGACAATCACTATCACTCGGGGGGTAGTGCTGGACAGGCTAATGAGACTGAAGGTAGACAAGTCCCCTGGTCCTGATGAAATGCATCCCAGGGTATTAAAAGAGATGGCGGAAGTTATAGCAGATGCATTCGTTATAATCTACCGAAATTCTCTGGACTCTGGGGAGGTACCAGCGGATTGGAAAGCAGCTAATGTAACGCCTCTGTTTAAAAAAAGGGGGCAGGCAAAAGACAGGTAACTATAGGCCAGTTAGTTTAACATCTGTAGTGGGGAAAATGCTTGAAACTATCATCAAGGAAGCAATAGTGGGACATCTAGATAGGAATAGTGCAATCAAGCAGACGCAGCATGGATTCATGAAGGGGAAATCTTATTTAACTAATTTACTGGAATTCTTTGAGGATATAACGAGCATGCCCTTCTCTTGCCGCCCTTCTTTTTCACTGGAATATATTTTTGTTGCGCACTATGAAAGAGCTCCTTAAAAGCTACTTATGCTTTTATAGTTTTTTGTAGACTGTATAAGAAGGCATTTAAGTCCTTAAAATAATAGTATTAAGGATGTCATAGCAGTGCATTTGGAAAGAGGTAATATGATAGGTCCAAGTCAGCATGGATTTGTGAAAGGGAAATCATGCTTGACAAATCTTCTGGAATTTTTTGAGGATGTTTCCAGTAGAGTGGACAAGGGAGAACCAGTTGATGTGGTATATTTGGACTTTCAGAAGGCTTTCGACAAGGTCCCACACAAGAGATTAATGTGCAAAGTTAAAGCACATGGGATTGGGGGTAGTGTGCTGACATGGATTGAGAACTGGTTGTCAGACAGGAAGCAAAGAGTAGGAGTAAATGGGGACTTTTCAGAATGGCAGGCAGTGACTAGTGGGATACCGCAAGGTTCTGTGCTGGGGCCCCAGCTGTTTACACTGTACATTAATGATTTAGACGAGGGGATTAAATGTAGTATCTCCAAATTTGCGGATGACACTAAGTTGGGTGGCAGTGTGAGCTGCAAGGAGGATTCTATGAGGCTGCAGAGCGACTTGGATAGGTTAGGTGAGTGGGCAAATGCATGGCAGATGAAGTATAATGTGGATAAATGTGAGGTTATCCACTTTGGTGGTAAAAACAGAGAGACAGACTATTATCTGAATGGTGACAGATTAGGAAAAGGGGAGGTGCAAAGAGACCTGGGTGTCATGGTACATCAGTCATTGAAGGTTGGCATGCAGGTGCAGCAGGCGGTTAAGAAAGCAAATGGCATGTTGGCCTTCATAGCGAGGGGATTTGAGTACAAGGGCAGGGAGGTGTTGCTACAATTGTACAGGGCCTTGGTGAGGCCACACCTGGAGTATTGTGTACAGTTTTGGTCTCCTAACCTGAGGAAGGACATTCTTGCTATTGAGGGAGTGCAGCGAAGGTTCACCAGACTGATTCCCGGGATGGCGGGACTGACCTATCAAGAAAGACTGGATCAACTGGGCTTGTATTCACTGGAGTTCAGAAGAATGAGAGGGGACCTCATAGAAACGTTCAACATTCTGACGGGGTTAGACAGGTTAGATGCAGGAAGAATGTTCCCAATGTTGGGGAAGTCCAGAACCAGGGGACACAGTCTAAGGATAAGGGGGAAGCTATTTAGGACCGAGATGAGGAGGAATTTCTTCACCCAGAGAGTGGTGAACCTGTGGAATTCTCTACCACAGAAAGTTGTTGAGGCCAATTCACTAAATATATTCAAAAAGGAGTTAGATGAAGTCCTTACTACTAGGGGAATCAAGGGGTATGGTGAGAAAGCAGGAATGGGGTACTGAAGTTGCATGTTCAGCCATGAACTCATTGAATGGCGGTGCAGGCTAGAAGGGCCGAATGGCCTACTCCTGCACCTATTTTCTATGTTTCTATGGTGGATAGAGGTGTACCGATGGATGTGGTATATTTAGATTTCCAAAAGGCATTCGATAAGGTGCCACACAAAAGGTTACTACAGAAGATAAAGGTACGCGGAGTCAGAGGAAATGTATTAGCATGGAAAGAGAATTGGCTGGCGAACAGAAAGCAGAGAGTCGGGATAAATGGGTCCTTTTCCGGTTGGAAATCAGTGGTTAGCGGTGTGCCAGGGATCAGTGCTGGGACCACAACTGTTTACAATATACATAGATGACCTAGAAGAGGGGACAGAGTGTAGTGCAACAAAATTTGCAGATGACACTAAGATTAGTGGGAAAGCGGGTTGTGTGGAGGACTCAGAGAGGCTGCAAGGAGATTTGGATAAGTTAAGCGAATGGGCTAAGGTTTGGCAGATGGAATACAATGTTGGAAAATGTGAGGTCATCCACCTTGGGGAAAAAAAACAGTAAAAGGGAATATTATTTGAATGGGGAGAAATTACAACATGCTGTGGTGCAGAGGGACCTGGGGGTCCTTGTGCATGAAACTCTGAATCCCAAAAGGTTAGTTTGCAGGTGCAGCAGGTAATCAGGAAGGTGAATGGAATGTTGGCCTTCATTGCGAGAGGGATAGAGTACAAAAGCAGGGAGGTCTTGCTGCAACTGTATAAGGTATTGGTAAGGCCGCACCTGGAGTACTGCATGCAGTTTTGGTCACCTTACTTAAGGAAGGATATACTAGCTTTGGAAGGGGTACAGAGACGATTCACTAGGCTGATTCCAGAAATGAGGGGGTTACCTTATGATGATAGATTGAGTAGACTGGGTCTTTACTCCTTGGAGTTCAGAAGGATGAGGGGTGATCTTATGGAAACATTTAAAATCATGAAAGGGATAGATAAGATAGAGGCAGAGAGATTGTTTCCATTGGTGGGGGAGACTAGAATTAGGGGGCACAGCCTCAAAATACGGAGGAGCCAATTTAAAACCGAGTTGAGAAAGAATTTCTTCTCCCAGAGGGTTGTGAATCTGTGGAATTCTCTGCCCAAGGAAGCAGTTGAGGCTAGCTCATTGAATGTTTTCAAGTCAAAGATAGATAGATATTTAACCAATAAGGGAATTAAGGGTTACGGGGAGAGGGCGGGTAAGTGGAGCTGAGTCCACGATCAGATCAGCCATGATCTTATTGAATGGCGGAGCAGGCTCGAGGGGCTAGATGGCCTACTCCTGTTCCTAATTCTTATGTTCTTATGTTCTTCTAATTAAACCGACTTTATCCTCCCTTGCCATAAAATACATACATTCTTTAGTATTAGGCTAACTCTGTTCCTCTTTCCTCAGGTTATGAAGTTCATGGATTGGAAAAGATTCCTAATGCGGGGCCCGCTCTGATTGTTTATTACCATGGGGCCATACCTGTAGACTATTACTATTTTTTAGCTAAAGTAATTATCCAGAAAGGAAGAACCTGCCACTCTGTAGCTGACCATTTTCTTTTTAAGTTACCAGGTATATTTTACTTTATTTCTGCACATTCTTGCTGGGATAATATGTTCTGCAAAACAGGTCATAATATCAAATTTTAATGATGCAGGCTTTACAAAAATTGAAATTACATAGGAAGTACCAATTGTCTGAAGTATATATATTATGACAATTTCCTGTTGTAAATATTTTAGAAAATCTGTAAAAGATAATGTTATGGAATGAGATTGCAGATAGCATAGATAGCCTCGTTAAATAAATTCAAATATTTTGTCTCTCTCCCATTTTAAATACTTTTGAAGCAAAGTAACAAGCAAAATGGCTGTATGGATCAAACATGTAAATATTGTCATCCCAAAAATTTGTGAAATATTAACTCGAGTTTAGTTTGAGCATGATCTGAAGAAAATTTCAGTTAACTTAAACTGTAGACTTAAGTGACAGGTTAAAATTTAACAATGAGTCTATCTCTTTAAAAAGGTTGAAATGTAAAGTGCTGTAGAACTCATATTCACAAAATTGTGTGTCGGGGCTTGTTCACTTTCCAACCCTCCATGCCACAATTTTATCCAAAATATGGAGTCAGTGGGAAAAAAAAAGCTGTCCATGATGTGTATTTTGTGTAAGAGCAGATGCACCGTTCTTCAGTCTCTCTTCTCTTTTGTACTGACTCAGCACATCAAAATTTAATACTGTCTTTGGGGGAGAGCCATTGCTGGGAACTGAAACATTAAACAAAAGTATGAGAGGTGAATTGTGTGCAGGTACAGATTTAGAAAGTGTGAAGTTGGTAGAACGGAAGAAATGAGAGAACAAGTAAACAAAGATTTGGAGATTATAATGCTTTTCCACGAGGGAGAAATCCTTGCATAAACTCTGCAAAACTGATTGACACCAGAGTATGTGTGCACTTTGTAAAAGACTGAAGGAAGACTTTTACTAATCTTTCACCTTGGTGTTGATAACATTGTGCGTGTGTATCTGTGCACATGTGTGCATGGGGATGCAAGAGTGAAAACAATGTTTTTCATCTGTTATATTGCTATGGGTAGTACTGAACTGAAACCAATCCATGAACTTTTCCTTTGTGTCATACTGACAACAGGAATGTTTTACAAGAATGTTACACTAAACAGTTATATCTTCAGCTGAAGAGGATTAAAAAAAATGCTTTTACCAGTTTAAAACTGGATATGTTGGTCTTCAAATGTACAAACATAAGCAATTTATGTATGATACTGATAATCTTTGAATGCTATTGTAAATTATATTGGAAGAGAATGGAAGGATTGGTTCATCATTCTAGAGAAATTCTAGACTATGCCCCCTAGTTCTAGATCATTCTAGATATTAGGAGAGTCACATTATTGAAAATCAAGCGATATGAGGTGAAACAGCAGTTGATCCGAATATTAATGCTATAGAAGGTAGAATTGTGAAAATATGTTGGTTTATCAGCAATACAGCGTGGAATTTCCTGGAATTTTCCGGCATATGCCGAAACATCAGTAATTGCGAATTTCTTCGATGGTTTGCACTGCTTTCAAGATACGTCTGCTGAAGTCCTCTTTTACTCATTTACATAGCTCCTCCCCCATATATCTGAACATAAGAACTAGGAGCAGGAGTAGGCCATACAGCCCCTTGAGTCCACTCTACCATTCAATAAGATGATGGCTGATCTGATCTTGGCCTTAACTTCACTTTCCTGCCTATTCCCCATAGCCCTTGATTCCCTATAGTTAAAGAATCTGTCTATTTCAGCCTTGAATATATTCAGTGACTCAGCCTCCACAGCTCTCTCGGGTAGAGAATTCCAAAGATTCTCATCTCCGTCTTAAAATGGGCGATCCCTTATTCTGAAACTATACCCCCTGGTTCTTGACTCTCCAGCCAGGGGAAACAGCCTCTCAGCATCTACCCTGTCAATCCCCTTCAGATTCTTTTATATTTCAATGAGATCACCTCTCGTTCTTCTATGATACAAAGCTAGATGGGAATGTAAGTTGTGAGGAGGATGCAAAGAGGTTTCAAGGGGATATAGACAGGCTAAGTGAGTGGGAACATGGCAAATTGAATATAAAGTGGAGAAATGTGAAGTTATCTACTCTGGTAGGAAAAGTAGAATATTTTTTAAATGGTGAGATTGGGAAATGTTGGTGTTCAGAGAGACCTGGGTGTTCTTGTACACGAATCACTGAAAGTTAACATGTAGGTACAGAAAGCAAATGGTATGTTGGCCTTTATTTACAAGAAGATTTGCGTATAAGAGTAAAGACGTCTTATTGCAATTATATAGGGCACACTGGAGTATTGTGTACAGTTTTGGTCTCCTGACCTAAGGAAGGATATACTTGCCATAGAGGGAGCACAACAAAGGTTCACCAGACTGATTCCTGGGATGGGGGAATTGTCCTATGAGGAGAGATTGAGAAGACTAGGCCTATATTCTCTAGAGTTTAGAAGAATGAGATGTGATCTCATTGAAACGTACAAAATTCTTACAGGGCTTGACCGGGTAGATGCAGGGAGGATGTTTCCTCTGGCTGGGGAGTCTAGAACCAGGCGTCACAGTTTCCAAATAAGGGGTCGACCATGTAGGACTGAGATGAGGAGACATTTCTTCACTGAGGGTGGTGAATCTTTGGAATTTTCTACCCCAGAGGGCTGTGGGGGCTCAGTCATTGAGTATAAATGGATATTAAGGGAATCAAGGCATATGTGGATAGTGTAGGAAAGTGGAGTTGAGATAAAAGATCAGCCATGATTTTATTGAATGGCGTGGAGCAGGCTCGAGGGGCCGAATGGCCTACTCCTATTTTTTATGTTCTAAGCACCAGAGAGTATAGGTCCAATCTACTCGATTTAAAATTTACACTTTCTGTGGCTTGAATGTTCTTTCTATAGCCGGTCCCCCAAGGTCGTGAAAGATGCTGTATAAATGCAAGTCTTTCTTTCTATAAGGTATTCCAACTGACCTAACTCATGTTTTGTACAAATTTATTAGTACTTTTATACTCATGTGCTTTTTATGGCTTTATCTATCTGCAGCTGTACTTTCAGATAATTATATTTTGTTTCTGTTTCTATTTGCTCCATCTCATCCCTTCATAATTTCAAGCATGGTTATCAAATCATTCCATAATCTCCATTGATTTAACAAGCAGTCTTTGTATTATATTTCCTTGTACCAGATAATTTCAGTGATCACTGGCCACTTCCCAATGACAACAAAGAGGGGAGTCCATTACCTCCTGTATATGGGGAGAGAAGTCATTTGCCTTTGAGGATCACCCCTCCTTCTCCCCACCATAGGATGCAGGAATTTAAGCAGCTGGCACAGGCCTGAAATCTATTGGGTGGATAGACAGCAAAATTGGCAGAGCTGTGAGAGCAGTCTCCAATCCATAATCACACTTCGATCAAGTATGTTGTGTTGGCAGATAAATAATTATTTTTTAATTACCTTTTCAATGTAGTTGAATTATTATACTATTGTCTGTCTTTGAAGTTTAAACAAACTCAAACTATTGTGCCCAGAAATTATGGCCCCAAGTTTCCACATGATTTGCTCCTGATTTTTAGGAGCAACTGGTGTAGAACGGAGTATCTTAGAAATCTGAATTCTCGTCATTTAGTTTGCTCCAGTTCTAGTCAGTTAGAACAGTTTCACTTTGGAACAGAATTTTTTTTTCAAAAGGGGGCGTGTCCGGCCACTTACGCCTGTTTTCAAAGTTTCGTCAGTGAAAACTTACTCCAAACTAACTTAGAATGGAGTAAGTGAAGATTTTTGTACGCTCGAAAAAACCTTGTCTACACTTTAGAAAATCAGACGTAGGTTACAAATCAGGCATAGGGAATGGTGGGGAGGGGGGTTTAAAGGGAAGTTTACAAACATTAAACACTTCAGTTTTACAAATAAAGAGCCATCATCAATAATAAATGATAAATACATCAATAAATCAAGCAATAAATCAATCAAAATAAATTAAGAAATAATTTTTCTTTAAAAAAAAAATCAATAAATAAAACATTTTCTACTTACCGATTGCAGCACTGGGAGCCCTCCAACAGCGTGCTGGGATGCCCCCCCCCTCCCCCCCCCACCAGTGTGTCTCTGTCAGTGTCTCTATCTCTCTGTCTGTCTGTGTGTGTCTCTCATTCTCTGTCTGTCAGTGTCTGTGTTTCTGACAGCGAGGGGGGGGAGCAGAGAGAGGGATGGGGGAGAAGGGGGAGGGATGGGGGAGAAGGGGATAAAGGGGAGATGGGGGGGGGAAGGAGATGGGGGGGGAGTCGGGTCGGGTCCAGTCGGGGGTGGGGGGAGCGGGAGTCGGGTCGGGTCCAGTCGCGGTGGGGGGTGACGGGCGGGAGTCAGGTCCGGGGGTGGGGGGGGTTGGGGGCGTAGTGGGAGTCAGGTCGATGTCGGGTCGGGTCCGGTCCGGAGGCGGGAAGCGGGAAGCGGGAGTCGGGTCGGGAGGAAGCAGGAGCTGGCCGTGGGAGGAGCCTTATTCACGCAGCCCCAGTGAGGCCATTCGGCCAGGGCTAGGGGCTGCGTGCTTCGGGCCCCTCCCACACAGTTTCGGGCGCCTGGAGCTACTGCACTTGCGTGCCCACTGTAGCGCGCATGTGCAGAGGTCCCGGCACTGTTTTCAGTGCAGGGACCTGGCTCCGCCCCCTACAGCTCCTGCTGCGCTGCGCCGAGGGCCAGAGGACCTGCAGGGAGGTGGAGAATACGGAGGGTTTTTTTAGGCGCACTTTGTGGCGCGAAAAACGGGTGTCCAGGTCGGGACTGCGCCGTTCTAGGCGCGGCTCGAAACTTGGGCCCATTGTCTCTAGAGATTGTATCTTAACAGGTCATACTGGTCAGAAACATCTATTTTTAGATAGTTATAAAGATGTACTATGGTTGACTGATATCTGAAAAACATTATTATCCATTTCATTATACCGTTGAAATATAGGGATGCCGATGTTTTGCCTAAAAGTTTTAGGAGTTTTACGTTGGGATAGCACTGTCAAAAGTAGATGTGCAATTCTGCGATCAGATGTAGAGAATGCAGCCGCTGGAGTTCTAGTGTTACTAGAATGCACTTTTTTTTGCAAGTGGTTATTGTGAATTGCTTTTGTGTTAGTTGCCTCCTGTGCTGTCCCATTAAACACTGCTGCATGTCAGTTCACAAGTAAATGAGCTTTTTGATTCTAGTTCATAGACCCACATTTTATTTTAAATCTCCTGGGGAAAATAGTGGTTTGGCCCCAGCTGGAGTATTGTCTAATTCTGGGCACCACACTTTCTCTCCCTCTCTCTTAGGCAGTCCCTCAGAGTCGAGGATGACTTGCTTCCACACTAAAAATGAGTTCTCAGGTGACTGAGACCTACAGTCTGTCACAGGTGGGGCAGACGGTGGTTGAAGGAATGGGTGAGGTGCCTGGGTTGCTGAACGCTCCTTCCACTGTAGACGCTTGGCTTCTGCTTGTCCTAGGCGAAGAGACTCGGTGTTCAGCGCCTTCCCGGATGCTTTTCCTCCACTTTGAGCGGTCTTGAGCCAGGGATTCCCAGGTGTCAATGGGGATGTTGCACTTTTTCAAGGAGGCTTTGAGGGTGTCCTTGGAGCTTTTCCTCTGCCCACCTGGGGCTCGCTTGCCGTGTTGAAGCTCTAAGTAGAGCGCTTGTTTTGCGAGTCTCGTGTCAGACATGTGGACGATGTGGCCCGTCCAACAGAGCTGATCGAGTGTGGTCAATGCTTTGATGCTGGAGATGTTGGCCTGAGTGAGAAACCCAACGTTGCGCCTTTCCTGCCAATGAATCTGCAGGATCTTGCGGAGGTGGCATTGGTGGTACTTCTCCAGTGTTTTGAGGTGCCTGCTGTACATAGTCCATGTCTCTGAGTCATATAGGAGGGCAGGTATCACTACTGCTCTGTAGACCATGAGCTTGGTTTGAGGTCCTGGTCTTCAAACACACTCTTCCTCAAGCGACCGAAGGCTGCACTGGCACACTGAAGACAGTACTGGACCTCGTTGTCTATGTCTGCCCTTGTTGACAGTCCCAACCTCTGTCGTCAAACTACAGTACGTGGACGAAGCTTGCGTCTGCGCACACTCAGAGACTGAGCCCCAAGTCATAGACAACATGTTCACTGAGGCATACGAAAGCATGGGCCTTACACTAAACATCCGTAAGACAAAGGTCCTCCACCAACCTGATCCGCCACACAGCACTCTTTCTCCCCCCCCCCCCCCCCCCCCCCCAAAATCAGCAAGATCCACTGCACGGCCCTGGACAATGTGGACCACTTTCCATATCTTGGGAGCCTATTAGCAAGGGCAGACATGAACGACAAGGTTCAACACTGCCTCCAGTGCACCACCGCAGCCTTCGGCCACCTGAGGATGAGAGTGTTCGAAGATCAGGCCCTCAAAACTGCCACCAAACTCATGGTCTACAGGGCTGTAGTGATACCCGCCCTCCTGTATGGCTGAGAGACGTGGACCATATACAGTAGACACCTCAAATTGCTGGAGAAATACCACCAACGATGTCTCCGCAAGATCCTGCAAATTCCCTGGGAAGACAGACGCACTAACGTTAACGCCCTCGATCAGGCTAACATCCCCAGCATTAAAGCACTGACCATACTCAACCAGCTCCGCTGGGCAGGCCACATTATTCACATGCCTGACACAAGACTCCCAAACCAAGCGCTCTGTTCTGAACTCCTACACGGCAAGCGAGCCCCAGGTGGGCAGAGGAAACGTTTCCTTGATAAAATGCTACATCCCCACCAACACCTGGGCGCCCCTGGCCAAAGACCACCCCAAGTGGAGGAAGAGCATCCGTGAGGGCGCTGAGCATCTAGAGTCTCGTCGCCAAGAGCATGCAGAGAACAAGCGCAGGCAGCGGAAGGAGCGTACGGCTACCAGTCCCACCCACCCTTTCCTTCAACGATTGTGTCCCACCTGCGACAGAGACTGTAATTCCCTTATTGGACTATTCAGTCACCGAAGGACTCACTTTTAGAGTGGAAGCAAGTCTTCCTCAATTTCGAGGGACTGCTTATGATGATGTTGACAACAGGCTCCCGAGGTCGTGGATTTTGATAACTGGGGGGGGGCAGTGTTGTGTGGCGGGGGCAGGTTGGTAGAGGACCTTTATCTTACGGATGTTTAGTGTAAGGCCCATGCTCTCGTAAACCTTGGTGAAGGTGTTGACGATGGCTTGGAGTTCGGCCTCCGAGGAAGGATGTGAAGGCTTTGGAAAGGGGACAGAAGAGATTTACTAGAATGGTTCCAGGGATGAGGGAATACAGTTACGTGGGTAGACTCGAGAACCTGGGATTTCCTTGGAGCAGAGAAGGCTAAGAGGAGATTTGATAGAGGTGTTTAAAATCTTGAAGGGTTTAGATAGAGTTAGTAAAATGAAACTGTTTCCAATGGCTGAAGGGTCAATAATGAGAAGGCACAGATTTAAGGTGATTGACAAGAACCATAGGTGAAATGATGGGAAACTTTTTTAGCAACGATGGTTAGGATTTAGAATGCATTGCCTGATAGGGCGGTGGGTATAAAGCCAATAGTAGCCTTCAAAAGGGAATCGAATAAATACTTGAAGGAGAAAAAAATTGCAGGGATATGGGGAAAAAGAGGAGTGGGGGCGAGTGGAACTAACCTGATTGTTCTTCGAAAGAGCCTGTGTGGACTTGATTGGCTGAATGGACTCCTTCTGTGCTGTACTATTCTATGATTCTATAAATGGGAAAGATACCCTGTGCGCATCATGTTGTAATAAAACCATACTTGTACACACACGATTGATGGGTAATTAAAAACAGAAAATGCTGGAAATACTCAGCAGGTCAGACAGCATCTGTGGAGAAAGAAACAGATTTAACATTTCAAGTCGATGACCTTTCATCAGAACCGTGGGTGCCCAGGCTGCAAATTGGCCTTGTCTAAGAGCAGGAACATCAGATTAAAATATAAATTGGAGAGGTTGGCACACGTGCATGCCAGTCTCCCAAGGCTCACACTGTAAGTTAGAACTAGCTTACAATTTCTTAAATTTATAAATTTCCAAACCCATAGATCGCCAATATTTTATTTCAAAATCTGTTACCAAGTGCCTAGTCACATCCAAACTGATTAGGGTGTATTTACTTTTCATGAAGATCTTCTGAACTTATTTTATTTCATAGAAATTTTTCGAGTTGAGTAATAAACAATCTTTCATTCTATTTAGAAAATGTCCTTCACTTAGATGAAATGTCCTTGATCTAAGTAACTCCACATTAGCCTGTGGGGTTAGTAACAAACATCAGAACCAATGTTACATCCTGAAAGTACCCATTTTTTGTCTTCTACAGAAGCAGCGATTAGCACAGCATTTGCAATTTGTGTTATAAATTGAGCCGATCTTGAACTTGAGATGT
The DNA here is from genome assembly GCF_044704955.1 of Pristiophorus japonicus. Lineage (NCBI taxonomy): Eukaryota > Metazoa > Chordata > Chondrichthyes > Pristiophoridae > Pristiophorus > Pristiophorus japonicus. The sequence goes on from NC_091977.1 coordinate 414,542,493, forward strand.
TTATGCCACACAATCTCTCAGTCCATTGTACAGTGGCAGTTGCTATTGAGAATAAGTTGTTTTAATCTGGGACAGATGCTGCCCATGTCGAGATGTGTCTCCTCTCTGCAGCATCTGGGTGGGATATTTGAGAATGGCTGTGCATTCTTGCAATAAGTCTTTGCACAATCTTTTTATACACAATCTTATTGCAACATATAAAGGATTTTGTGATCTGCTATTTTCACCAGTAAATAATGTGTGTAATAATTGAAGGAAGAAAGCGTAGTACCACCATCAGTTGGCCAATTGATCGACTCTTCCTTTTCACCTTTTGATTCCATGGCTGTTGCTATGCTCTCTGACATTAAGTCTTGGACGAGCCAGATCATTCTTTAGCACTGACCAGACAAAAGACATCTAGTTCACTTCCCATCAGCAACTTTACACCTCACATGCTTATTCCACTTTCCACACTGCTGCTATTGCTGCTTCAGATTAACCAGACAGGTGCACAGACTCCGTAACCTGTCAGTTTTGAGCTGAGTATTAAATCATGTATGTTGGCAAGATGGTTTAGTTCCATCTCTGGAGCATCATCCCATTGCCACTGAAATCCTCATCCAAACCTTTGTGACTTTGAGAGTTGATTTCTCGAATGCTTTCATTACTGGCCTCTTCAGCTCCATCCTACAAATAAAATATGCAAAACTCTGGTGTACATCCTGTCCTTCATATTCCCCACCCTATTTGTGTTGATCTCCACTGGCTCCCTGACTGACAAACGATCAACTTTAAAACCTGGCCCATGTGATCCCAGGTGTGCTTGCGAACCACATGCGCCCTGGGATATGTGGGCCTCTACGCATGTAGATCGATCTTCACCTTACCAGTACAATTTTCTACAGCCTTGGATAACAGCACTCCAACTTGAACTTCGACTGTTGCCCTTCCACTGTATCATTGATGCAGAGTCACCAGTCACCACTTGTCTTATACTGCGGAATTTCCTTCTTAAAAGTCTTCTCCTTGCCGCGCTTCACCCACTTTCCACAATCTCCTTAAAAATTATCCTTTTGATGATGCCTTTGGTTACTTCCCCTTAATGAATTCCTGCTCGATAACCACCACTCCCCCTGTAAAATACTTTAGGATGTTTTGTTGCTGAAAGATACTTGGATAAATGTAAATTGTAAGGTTGAGCTAAATTTTTGTAGGATATACATAATGTCTAATATCAAGGTAGGTGTTGGTGGCTGGCTTCAAATGAAGCAAGAATGTTATGTAATTAATAAGCAGTAAATCAATAAATAGAAGAGCTCAGGTTAGAGTAGGTCAAATGTAGTTACTTTTGGCAGCCTAATCGGTGTTATACATTTAACTCTTATTTGCGACTAGAATTTGCGGTCAGAGGCTTTCCGTGGGCAGAAGCCTCTGACCAGCAGAAAATCTACGCACTTACCTTCTGCTTCGGGATCCACAGAGACTCGCGCTCCTGGGCCTCTGTGCATACATGCGTAGAGGCCCACGTATCCCAGGGCGCATGTGATTCGCAAGCACACCTGGGATCACATGGGCCATCTCAACCAATGAAAGAAGGGAATCCTCATTCATGCTTATGGGGATTCTGTATGCAAGTATGAATGGGGATCACACAAAAAATACATTTAGCATAACAAATAAATTAAAAGAATACATTACATATTTAAAATTAATTGAAATACAATATAATTAAACATTTAAAGCAAAAATTTTACCAGGCGTAAGAATTTCACGGGCATTCGCTGGGCAGAAGTTGAGCAAATAGCGCAACTCTCCACCCACGGAGACCCTTTTTCCAGGGATGCAGGTGATCTGTCAAGAAAATTCTTGACGGATCACAAGTTCCAGGTTTTAGCGCATGCCTAAACCCAGAACTTGTGCGGCCCTTACGGGCGCATACGCACCCGTAGGGGCCACAAATTACGGCCCTGTAATATTCGGTCAATACTATAAGATTTTGTGATGTCTTTAATTTTTTTTCACATTTGTCACTGCTCTTTTTGGTAGTTAATAGTACACAGGTTTCTAAATTTCTTTTTCAGGCTTTAAATTATTGTTGGAAGTTTTTAGTGTTATGCATGGTCCACAAGAGGAGTGTGTCAAAGCTTTGAAAAATGGTCACTTGTTGGCCATCTCACCAGGTGGAGTCCGTGAAGCACTCTTTAGTGACGAGACATATAACCTCTTTTGGAGTGGTCGGAAGGGATTCGCTCAAGTGGCAATTGATGCTCAAGTGGTGAGTATAGTTAAGCTATGAATTTTTTCTTTAGAGAATGTATCATTTACTTCAGTCTGTATTTTGTGTCTGTCTTTATACTTGAAAAATGTTCTTCCCCCAAAGGAAATCCCTCATAACTACTTATGTTTGCTGCTATCCTTTCTAGCCAAGAGGTGTAGCTTCCATTGTAGCTTCCATTGCCATGGTGATTGCCAAGCAGAGTGGTTACAGGTGCCAGTCCAGATACTTAAGCACAAAAATCTAGGCTGACACTCCAGTGCAGTTCTGAAGGAGGTGCTGTCTTCTGGATGAGACGTTAAACCAAATGGACGTAAAAGATCCCATGGCACTATTTCAAAGAAGAGCATGAAAGTGTGACTGCTGTATTCAAGAGTTAACTGCAAATACCTTTTCATGTACTACTGTTAATTTAAAATTAATTTTTACTCATTCAGCAAAATTAGTAGTATGAATTGAGCAATTTTAATAAAACAGCAGATGTGATTGTGTTTGCATTTCAATTTGAATTAACAATTTGAAGAAACTTTAAACTAGTAGACTGTAATTTAATCAATGTAGATACATTTTAGAAAGATTCTGTTTTAGTTGTAATTTCCGATGTCCTGGACAATATTTATCCCTCAATCAACACTACAAAAAAAATTTATTTGGTCATTATCACATTGCTGTTTGTGAGAGCTTGCTGTGCACAAATTGGCTGCTGCATTCCCTACATTACAACAGTGACTACACTTCAAAAGTAAAGTGCTTGGAATGTCCTGAGGTCGTGAAAGGTGCTATATAAATGCAAGTCTTTATTTTGTAACATGAAAATGCAGTTTTAAATAATCTGTGGTCCCCATCTCAATTAATTTGTGGCCAGTGGTGCAGCATAGTCAGTGGTAGAAAATGAGCTTGCATTGGTGATTCTCCAATTACGGGTTTTAATCAGTCTCAGTCTTCTTATTAAGGGGGACCAACCAGTAAGAATCTAATTTGAATTACATCAGCAAAGCCCAGAGAAATTATTGCCTATCCTTTCTCTCAATTGGGGAATGGCATGTGGCACAGAGGACTAAATAGTGAAAACTGACTGGTAAAAGTGCTTACAGCAAGAAAAATATCTTTGTGAAAGTATCATTTTGTATCAAATGACTTGGAAGATTGGGACTGAGTGTAACGTAGCCAAGTTTGCTGACGATACAAAGATGGGAGGAAAAGCAATGTGCGAGGAGGACACACAAAACCAGTAGATGTGGTGTATTTGGACTTCCAGAAGGCATTTGACAAGGTGCCACACAAAAGGTTACTGCACAAGATAATAGTTCACGGGGATGGGGGTAATATATTAGCATGGATAAAAGATTGGCTAACAAGCAGAAAACAGAGTCGGGATAAATGGTTCATTCTTTGGTTAGCAATCAGTAACTAGTGGGGTGCCACAGGGATCAGTGCTGGGACTCCAACTATTTACAATCTATATTAACGACTTGGAAGAAGGGACTGAGTGTAACGTAGCCAAGTTTGCTGACAATACAAAGATGGGAGGAAAAGCAATTTGTGAGGAGGACATAAAAAAGCTGCAAAAAGACAAAGACAGGCTAAGTGAGTGAACAAAATTTGGCAGATGGAGTATAATGTTCGAAAGTGTGAGATCATGCACTTTGGCAGAAAAAAAATCAAAGAGTAAGTTATTATTTAAATGGAGAAAGATTGCAAAGTGCCGCAGTACAGCGGGACCTGGGGTTACTTGTGCATGAAACGCAAAAGTATGCAGGTACAGCAAGTGATCAGGAAGGCCACTGGTATCTTGGCCTTTATTGCAAATGGGATGGAGTATAAAAGCGGGGAAGTTTTGCTACAGCTATATAAGGTATTGGTGAGGCCACATCTGGAATACTGCATGCAGTTTTGGTTTCCATATTTACGAAAGGATGTACTTGCTTTGGAGGCAGTTCAGAGAAGGTTCACTAGGTTGATTCCGGTGATGAGGGGGTTGACTTATGAGGAAAGGTTGAGTAGGTTGGGCCTCTACTCATTGGAATTCAGAAGAATGATGTGTGATCTTATCGAAACGTATAAGATTATGAGGGGGCTTTACAAGGTGATGCAGAGAGGATGTTTCCACTGATGGGGGAGACTAGAACTAGAGGGCATAATCTTAGAATAAGGGGCCGCCCATTTAAAACTGAGATGAGGAGAAATTTCTAGTCTGAGGGTTGTAAATCTGTGGAATTCGCTGCCTCAGAGAGCTATAAAAGTTGGGACATTGAATAAATTTAAGACAGAAATAGACAGTTTCCTAAACGATAAGGGGTTATGGGGAGCGGGGGAGAAGTGGAGCTGAGTCCATGATCAGATCAGCCATGATCTTATTGAATGGCGGAGCAGGCTCGAGCGGGTCCTATGGCCTACTCCTGTTCCTATTTCTTATGTTCTTATGTTTATCTACATTATACTGCATCTGCCATTTGTTCTTATGAGTGATTTCTGTTACGTGGATAGACTGAAGAAGTGGATGTTCTCCTTAGGGCAGGGAAGGCTAAGAGGAGATGTGATCGAGGCGTTTAAAATCATGAAGCCTTTAAATAGAGTAAATAAAGAGAAACTGTTTCCAATGGCTGAAGGGTCGATAACAAGAGGGCACAGATTTAAGGTGATTGACAAAAGAACCAGAGGCCACATGAGGAAAAACTTTATTATGCAATAAGTGGTTAGGATTTGGAATGCACTGCTTGATAGGGTGGTGGAACCTGACGACTCCCAGTGATCCAGAGACACAGAATGTTCACAGCGCCTGGTCTGCACTCAAGACCTCCATAAATAGCACCTGTGAAGAGATGCTTGGTCACTCGACCAGGAAACGTCAAGACTGATTCGACAAGAACGATCAGGAGAGCCAAGAGCTAATGAGCCGCAAGTGCAAGGCATTCTTGAACTGGAAACACCAACACAACTCGAGAGCAAGAAAGCAGCTCTATAGACGTCTGAAGGCCGAGGCCCAACAAAAAAGTCCTGACCGAAAGAACAGATCGTGGGTGGAGAAAGAGCAGGAGATCCAGCAACTAACTGACAACCACGACGTGCATGGATTCTTTAGCGCAGTCAAGACCACCTATGGCCCAAGCACCCAAGGTCCTACCCCACTGAAGGCCAAGAACAGAGAGGTACTCATAAAGCACAGAGGGGCAGTCAGTGCCCACTGGAAGGAGCACTTCAAAAATCTCCTTAACCGAGACTCTGTCTTCGACGTGAGTGTCCTCGACTCCATCCCGCAGCATGCTACCCGCCACCACCTCAGCACAACCCCAGCCCGGCATGAGGTTAAAAATGCCATCCGACAGCTGAAGAACAACAAGGGCTCAGGAGCAGATGGAATCTCCACCGAAGCACTAAAGCAGGGCGGAGAAGCACTATTGGCGAGAATACATGAACTCATTTATCTTATTTGAAATGAGGAGAGCATGCCAGGCGATCTCAAACGTTGTAATCGTGACCATCTTCAAGAAAGGTGACAAGTCCGATTGCGGTAATTACAGAGGAGTTTGCCTGCTGTCTGCCACAGGGAAAGTCATTGCAAGAATCCACCTCAATCACCTTTTTCCCAGTGGCTGAAGAGCTCCTCCCAGAATCGCAATGCGGATTCCACCCACTAAGGGGCCCAATGGACATGATCTTCACCACACGTCAAATTCAAGGGAAATGCAGTGAACAGCACTAACCTATGTACATGGCCTTTGACTGCACAAAGGCCTTCGACACTGTCAACCGTGAGGGATTATGGAGTGTTCTCAAATTCGGCTGCCCTCAAATGTTTGTCACCATCCTCCGCCTGCTTCACAAGGACATGCAAGCCGTGATCCTGACCAACAGATCCACTACAGATCCAATTCACGTATGACCGCGATCAAGCAAGGCTGTGTCATCGCACCAACACTCTTCTCAAGCTTCCTTAGTGCAATGCTCCATCTCGCCCTCAGTAAACTCCCCGCTGGAGTGGAGCTAATCTACAGAACAAATGGGAAATTGTTCAACTTCAGTCACCTACAGTCCAGATACAAGGTCATCCCATCCTCTGTCATTGCATTACAGTATGCAGACGACACTTACGTCTGCACACACTCTGAGGTCGAACTCCAAACCATCATCAACACCTTCACTGAAGCGTACAAGAGCATGGGCCTTGCACTAAATATCCGTAAAACAAGGGTCTTCTACAACCTGTCCCTGCCACATAATACTGCCTCCCTGATTATCAAAATCCACGACGAGGCCTTGGACAACGTGGACCATTTTCCATACCTCGGGAGCCGACTGTCAACATGGGCAGACGACGATGACAAAGTCCAACACCACCTTCAATGTGCCAGTGCAGCCTTCGGTCACCTGAGGAAGGGAGTGTTTGAAGACCAGGACCTCAAACCCAGTGATACCTGCCCTCCTATATGCTTCAGAGACATGGACCATGTACAGCAGGCACCTCAAAGCACTGGAGAAGTACCACCAACGCTGCCTCTGCAAGATCCTGCAAATCCATTGGCAGGATAGGCACACCAACGTTGGTGATCTCGCTCAGGCCAACATCCCCAGCATCGAAGCATTGACCACGCTCGATCAGCTCTGATGGATGGGCCACATCATCCACATGCCCGATTCAAGACTCCCAAAACGAGCGCTGTACTAGGAGCTCCGACACGGCAAGCAAGCCCCAGGCGGGCAGAGGAAACGCTTCAAGAATACCCTCAAAGCCTCCTTGGAAAAAGTGCAACATCCCTACCGACACCTGGGAATCCCTAGCCCAAGACCGCTCAAAATGGAGGAAAAGCATCCGGGAAGGCGCCTAACACACGGAAGTCAAACGCAAACAGCGGAAAGAGCGCACGACAACCCAAGCGCCCCACCCACCCGTCCCTTCAACCATCATCAGTCACCTGAGAACTAAGTGGAAGCAAATCATCCTCGACTCCGAGGGACTGCTTAAGAGAAGGTGGATACAGATTCAATAGTAGCCTCCAAAAGGAAATTGGATATATACTTGAAGGAGAAAAAATTGCGGGGATGTGGGGAAAGAGCAGGGGAGTGGTACTAAGTGGATTGCTATTCAAAAAAGCTGGTGCAGACTCACTGGGCCAAGAGACCTCCTTATGAGCTGTACTATTCTTTGATTCTATTATAATGTTATTTGCCACTTTAATGTAAAAAGGAAAGACTTGCATTTATATTGCACCTTTCATGACCTCAGGATGTCCTGAAGCGCCAATGAAATACAAAGAAAGACTTGCATTTATACTAATGTATTAATATGTGATCCTGTGAAGATGTATATGGTTGGATGACAAGACATTGAAGGGCTGGAGGGCATCGCTCCAAAGGGACATGATTTCAGTTAGACAGGGCAAAGGATCACGGGTATTCGGGACAGGATCTTCTACTCGCAGTTAGAAACATAGAAACATAGGAAATAGGTGCAGGAGTAGGCCATTCGGCCCTTCGAGCCTGCACCGGCATTCAATATGATTATGGTTGATCATGCAACTTCAGTACCTCACTCCCGCCTTCTCTCCATACCCCCTGATCCCCTTAGCCGTAAGGGCCACATCTGACTCCCTCTTGAATATATCCAACGAACTAGACTCAACAACTTTCTGTGGTAGAGAATTCCGCAGGCTCACCACTCTCTGGGTGAAAAAGTTTCTCCTCATCTCGGTCCTATATGGCTTACCCCTTATCCTTCGACTGTGAGCCTTGGTTCTGGACTTCCCCAACATCGGGAACATTCTTTCTGGATCTAACATGTCCAATCCCGTCATAATTTTATATGTTTCGATGAGATCCCCTCTCATTCTTCTAAATTCCAGTGAGTATAAGCCTAGCCGATCCAGTCTTTCTTCATATGTCAATCCTGCCATCCTGGGAATTAGTCTGGTGAACCTTCGCTGCACTCCCTCAATAGCAAGCACGTCCTTCCTCAGATTAGGAGACCAAAACTGCACACAATACTCAAGGTGTGGTCTCACCAAGGCCTGTACAATTGCAGTAAGACCTCCCTGCTCCTATACTCAAATCCTCTTGCTATGAAGGCCAGCATGCCATTTGCTTTCCTTACTGTCTGCTGTACCTGCATGCCTACATTCAGTGACTGATGTACCATGACACCAGGTCTCGTTGCACCTCCCCTTTTACTAATCTGTCACCATTCAGATAATCTGTCTTCCTGTTTTTGCCACCAAAGTGGATAACCTCACATTTATCCACATTATACTGCATCTGCATGCATTTGCCCATTCATCTAACCTGTCCAAGTCACCCTGCAGCATCTTGGCATCCTCCTCACGGCTCACACTGCCACCCAGCTTAGTGTCATCTGCAAACTTGGAGATATTACATTCAATTCCTTCGTCCAAATCATTAATGTATATTGTAAATAGCTGGGGTCACAGCACTGAACCTTGCGGCACCCCACTAGTCACTGCCTACCATTCTGAAAAAGACCCGTTTATTCCCACTCTTTGCTTCCTGTCTGCCAACCAGTTCTTTATCCACGTCAATACATTACCCCCAATATCATGTGCTTTAATTTTGCACACTAATCTCTTGTGTGGGACCTTGTCAAAAGCCTTTTGAAAGTCCAAATACACCACATCCACTGGTTCTCCCTTAGCCACTCTACCAGTTACATCCTCAAAAAACTCGAAGATTTGTCAACCAAGATTTCCCTTTCATAAATCCATGCTAAGTTGGACCGATCCTGTCACTGCTTTCCAAATGCGCTGCTATTACATCTTTAATAATTGATTCCAGCATTTTCCCCACCACCGATGTCAGGCTATCCGGTCTATAATTCCTTGTTTTCTCTCTCCCTCCATTTTTAAAAAGTGGGGTTACATGAGCTACCCTCCAATCCATAGGTACTGATCTTGAGTCCATGGAATTTTGGAAAATGACCACCAATGCATCTACTATTTCTAGGGCCACTTCCTTAAGTACTCTGGGATGCAGACTATCAGGCCCTGGGGATTTATTGGCCTTCAGTCCCATCAGTTTCCCGAACACCATTTCCTGACTAATAAGGATTTTCCTCAGTTCCTCCTCGCTAGATCCTCGGTCCCCTAGTATTTTCGGGAGTTTATTCGTGTCTTCCTTAGTGAAGACAGAACCAAAGAATTGGTTCAATTGGTCTGCCATTTTCTTGTTCCCCATTATGAATTCACCTGATTCTGACTGCAAGGGACCTACATTAGTCTTCACTAATCTTTTTCTATTTACATATCTATAGAAGCTTTTGCAGTCAGTTTTTATGTTCCCTGCAAGCTTACTCTCATACTCTTATTTTCCCCCTCCTAATTAAACCCTTAGTCCTCCTCTGCTGAATTCTAAATTTCTCCCAGTCCTCAGGTTTGCTGCTTTTTCTGGCCAATTTATATGCCTCTTCCTTGGATTTAACACTATCCGTAATTTCCCTTGTTAGCTACGATTGAGCCACCTATCCTGTTTTATTTTTACCCCAGACAGGGATGTACAATAGTTGTAATTCATCCATGTGATCTTTAAATGTCTGCCATTGCTTATCCACTGTCAACCCTTTAAGTATCATTCGTCTGTCTATCCTAGCCAAATCCCACCTCATACCATCGAAGTTTCCTTAAGTTCAGGACCCTAGTCTCTGAATTAACTGTGTCGCTCTCCATCTTAATGAAGAATTCTACCATATTATGGTCACTATTCCCCAAGGGGCCACGCATGACCAGATTGCTAATTAATCCTCTCTTGTTACACAAGACCTAGTCTAGGATGGCCTGCTCTCTAGTTGGTTCCTCGACATATTGGTCTAGAAAACTATCCCTTATACACGCCAGGAAATCCACCTCCACAGTATTGCTACCAGTTTGGTTAGCCCAATCAATATGTAGGTTACAGTCACCCATGATAACTGCGGTACCTTTATTGCACGCGTCCCTAATTTCCTGTTTGATGACATCCCTAACCTCCCTACTACTGTTTGGTGGTCTGTACACAACTCCCACTTACGTTTTCTGCCCTTTGGTGTTTTGCAGCTCTACCCATTTAGATTCCACATCATCCAAGCTAATGTCCATCCTTACTATTGCGTTAACCTCCTCTTTAACCATTAACGCTACCCCACCTCCTTTTCCTTCCTGTCTATCCTTCCTGAATATTGAATACCCCTGGATGTTGAGTTCCAAGCCTTTCTTTATCCTGGAGCCATGTCTCTGTAATCCCAATTACATCATAACTGTTAACAGCTATCTGCGCAGTTAATTCGTCCACTTATTACGAAAGCTCCTCGCATTGAGACACAGAGCTTTCAGGCTTGTTTTTTTTAACACTCTTTGCCCTTTCAGACTTATGTTGTAATGTGGGCCTTTTTGATTTTTGCCCTTGATATCTCTGCCCTCCACTCTTGCTTTTCTCCTTCCTACCTTTTGCTTCTGCCCCTTTTTTACTTCCTGCTGCCTCCCTGCATAGATTCCCATCCCCCTGCCATATTAGTTTAAACCCTCCCCAACAGCACTAGCAAACACCCCGCCTAGGACATAGGTTTCGGTCCTGCCTAGGTGCAGACTGCCCGGTTTGTACTGGTCCCAACTCCCCCAGAACCGTTTCTAATGCCCCAGGAATTTGAATCCCTCTCTTCTGCACCATTCCTCAAGCCACGTATTCATCAAGCCACGTATTCATCTGAACTATCCTGCAATTCCTACTCTGAGTAGCACGTGGTACTAGTAGCAATCCTGAAATTACTACCTTTGAGGTCCTACTTTTTAATTTAACTCCTAGCTCCCTAAATTCAGCTTGTAGGACCTCATCCCATTTTTTTTTACCTATATCGTTGGTACCTATATGCACCATGACAGCTGGCTGTGATCCCCCTCCCCCTCCAGAATGCCCTGCAGCCGCTCCGAGACATCCTTGACCCTTGCACCAGGGAGGCTACATATCATCCTGGAGTCTCGGTTGAAAGGGTTGTACTTCACATCAGGTTGTACTGCACACTAAGCAGCAATAAGATTCAGAGACTGGTCATAACTTGTGAGCTCCGAGCTAAATAAAAGGGCATGAAGAAATTAAGTCCACCAGCATGCCACTCTCCCAAAACCCCTCAGCGTAATTCCAGCAGGAAGGGATGCATTTGTACCTTCACTATGATTTTATGCCAGTCTTCCCCTATTTTGATGCTTATGAAGGTAATGAGGATCTTTTTCCTTACTACTTCAGATTCTCCACTGTTATCTGGTGATTTAAGTCCCACTCCCAGGCCTCCTTTAGACTTTAGGTTGTTTGCTGATGTGCTAGTGAATAGATTGTATTGGTTGGAGGGGAATTCTTTATTTGAAAGAACCAGGGAATGGGACTAACTGGATTGCTCTTTGAAAGAGCTGGCACAGACTCAATGGGTCAAATGGCTTCCTTCTGTGCTGGATCATTCTATGATTCTATAAAAGTCTGTGGGTAAGTATAATGAATGGCTAGCATCATTTGTTCACAACTGACCACAATATCGACAATGTTCTTAGTACTGATATATAATGAGATTTTTCATGATTAAACTATGAAGAATTACCCATTTTCTAACTCTGAAAACTGCTAATGTTCTGTGTTTTGTACTCTGAGGTACTGTTCTAAGTAACTCCCAAGTTCTAAAGAATCTGATTGGCATGCAATTATAATAAGAGTTTTGACTAGGCTCAATATCTGGAATCCCCCGATTGAAAAAGTCAGCAGACATGTTGGCTACTGGATAAAATTCACATTCTCTCCGCTTTTTTTATTTTGGCAATTTTAAAAATCAGGCCGATTGATTTTTGTTAACATTTTGTTTTAACACCGTTATAATCAGTGATGCAATATGATCGCATTACCAATCATGCCATCATGGACCATTAACTAAGCTATTAAATTATCTTGCAATACCACTTGCCAGACACCAGTATTGTTTTTAAAACTTTGAATTTATGAAGGAGGTGATCTTCATATTATTCCAAATGGACAGTTTTGCAAAGGACATTTAGCTTGAAATAATGTTTCAAAGAACCCTGAGAACGGGATATGAGCAAAATTTTAAATGGGAATTTTTGTAATAATAGAACAAATTTGGGAAGCTGCCATGCTGCAAGCGTTCATCGGTTGGGGACAGAGTTTACAAGTTTCCAATACATGTTTACAACATCTGAAACAGATTGCTGAAGCCAAATTAAGCTCATGATCTGGGGTAGATCTGGGATCGTCATTTTGCAATTTCCTGCAATTTTAAAGCGGCCTGTGAACTTGTCAGATTTATATTGAGCTCAGACATGGAGCTAAGTCTTTGCCGGGTCGTCCGTCAAATTAATATATTTATAGGAATATAGGTTCCAATTGCAGGATACAATAAATCATCAACTATTCCCATTGTGTAAATTTACTCTTGCCCTGCTCGTAATGTGCCTCCGAACTTAGTATCATTTGCAAACATGGAGGTACAACTCTCTATTCCTTCATCTAAGTCATTGATAAATATGGTGAAAAACTGAGGCCCCATTGAAAATCCCTGGGGAACACAACTGGTCACAGCCCGACAGAGTACATTCTCTTTATCCTTACTTGGTCTCGTACTTCCTAACCAATTACCAACCCATATCACAAAGTTACCTTCAATGCCTTCTGGAAGTCCATATAGACAACATCCATAGACACTTTCCTATCCATCATGTTAGTTACCTCCTTAAAAGATTCAATTAAATTAGTAGACATGATCTACCCTTCACAAATCCATGAAGGCACGACTGCTGATTAAAGTTGGGGATGCGCAAGTGGCCAGAATTGGAAGACTGCAGAGATCTGAGGACTGTGGGGCTGGAGGAGGTTACTGTGATGTGGAGGGGCGAGGCCATGGCGGGATTTTGAAAACTAGGATTAGAATTTTTAAATCGAGGTGTTGCCAATAGTGAGTCTCATCATATTGAACTTGTTCACGTGCTCAGTAACTCTGTTCCTGACAAACACCAAAAATTCAGTTCCCAAGCCAACGACTCCACCCCTCTCCCTGGCAATTATCTGAGGCTGAACCAGACTGTTCACAACCTTGGTGTCATATTTGACCCTTAGATGAGCTTCCGACCACAAATCCGCTCCAGCACCAAGGCATCGACTTCCACCTCCATAACATCACCCTGTCTCTGTCCCTGCCTCAGCTCATCTGCTGAAATACACATCCATGCCTTTGTTACCTCTAAATGGGACTATTCCAATGCTCTCCTGGCCAACCTCCCATCATCCACCCTCCATAAACTTGAACACATCCAAAACTCTGTTGTCCGTATTCTAACTCACACCATCATCCCTGTACTTGCTGACGTACATTGGCTCCCGGTCTGGCAACACCTCAATTTAAAAATTCTAATTGTTTTCAAAATTCCTCCATGGCCTCGCCTCTCATCACTCTAACCTCCTCCAGTCCTACAATCCTCAGATCTCTGCGGTCTTCCAATTCTGGCCACTTGCGCATCCCCAACTTTAATCGGTAGCCATGCCTTCAGCTGCCTGGACCTTAAGCTCTGAAATTCCCTCCCTAATCCTCTCTGCCTTGCTACCCCTCCTCCTCCTTTAGGATGCTCTTTAAAGCTCTTTGACCAAGCTTTTGGTCTTCTGTTCTAATTACCTTATGTGGCTTGGTGTCAAATTTTGTTATCATTTTTGTAAAGTACCCTGGGATATTTTACTACGTTAAAGATGCTATATAAATGGAAGTCGATAATGATTGATTCCATTAGCTTCCCCACAACTGATTTTAAACTGACAGGTGTGGTGTTTCCTGCTTTATCCCTCCTACCCTTCTTAAATAATGGAGTGACATTTGCAAGTTTTCAATCCAAAGGCACAATTCCTGAATCCAGATGATTAATGCATCACAATTTATTCGCCTATTTATTTTACAACCTTGGGATGGATCCTGGAGATTTGTGTATTTTAAGTACCATTATTTTGTCCATTCTCATTTCTTGTATTAAATTCACTATGCTCCTTCCCTTTTAGGTTCCATTGTACAACTGTGTTACAGGGTTCCTGTGTCGTGGGCACTTGACCCGTCAGTGATTCAGCTTGGGAATTCCAATTGGTTACTACCAAGCTTTAGTGTATCATTAGCCGAATCAATCATACATAATGGGCCAAAAATTGGGGCATCTCCAGGTATGATGTGCGCACGCACCCGAAGAGGCCTCGCAAATGCCGGCTCTCGGTGCGCAATGCGCATGCGCCAAGAACCGGCTTTTGCGATCTGTCAAAATTCCCTTTGACAGATCGCATGCATCCCCGCAGGAAAGACATTCGTGGGCAGTGAATGTCCTTCAAACTCTTACGCCTGTTAAAAGCAGGTGTATAGCTTACTTTTACCAATGCAAGAGTTTTAAACATATAAATTAAATGGTATTACTTATTTTTGTTAAAAACCCTGTCTCTGAAGGTAAGTTAATTTTTAACATTAAAACATTGTTTTTTAAATTTCAAGAAAATACATTTTTTTCAAACATTTAATTTCATGCAGTTTCTATCAATTTTAAAAAAGTAGTGTTTTTTTAATTTATATTTGTGTTTTATTTGATTTTAGGTGTGTTCTCATTGATTGTGAATGATAATACATAATGATTAGGGGCCCAGGCCCATGTGATTCCAGGATATGATGCGATCCTGGAAGACATGTTCCCATACACTGGACTGCAAAACTAGGCCCCCGAGCGCAATCCTACGTTCCTCCGGGATATCACCAGATATTTTCATTGTTAAAATTTTGGTCGGAGGCATTCGTCCACAGGAAGCCTCTGACCACAATTTCTCCCCCCCGCCCCGGCCCCCAGTATATTCAAGCAACATTTGATAATCAAGGCTGGTATTGCCGGGTCCAAGTCTCTGGACAACAACGCAGCATGGTCAGTCTTGTTCAAATCTGCTGTATTTCATTCTGTTCATACTCTGTCATTTATACCCCCTTTCTTTATGGTTCTTTGGAGCATGCCTACTTTTGCATCAGCCGAAATGCATTGGCCCCACTCACTCTAGTTTCAACCAGTCATTATCTTACACAGACTACTGTGTCCTTGCTTGTGTAGATTTAGATATGACCCCTCTCTAATCAACTGTCAAAGCATGTAATTAAAAAGTTAACAGTTAACCTAGTTAAGTCTATCTAACGGTTAATGAGGTATCGTACATATCCTGATGGGCTCCACTTTGTCCAGATTCAACCATCTAACAGTATAAAGGTTACCTAACAACTTATATTTTATCTTCCACTTCTATGTGAAAATGGATACATTGGCTAGGATTTTGTGGTCAGCAGCAAACAAACAGCGCTAGCCATTCATTATACTTACACTTGCCTACAGACTTTCCGTGGGCTTTTGCACTGGAAGTTGCGGATATTAGACATCAAAAACAGCACAGCACCCTCTACATGCAAGTAATGATGTGTCTCCTTAACCAATCAGATTGAAGAAAACCTTGCTGAGACATGCAGAGTCTGAACCAGGAAGTGTCAATTAGAATATTTTATTCACTGCCAAATTATGTACAGAAAGCAAAATAAAGAGAGGAAACAATGGGATAAAGGCAAAGAAAAAGTTAGACACACAATTATTTTAAAAATATATCTTTTTTAAAGTCTCCAACAATAATTAAAATCTGAAGGAATGAGACTCCACACTTGTAAAAGTTAATTTTCAGTGCCAGAGAGGTTGTTTGGCAGTAATTAAGACTAATCACGATGTTAAAATTTCACTTACACATGCATGGACAAGCCCTAACTTTTTCTGGCGTGTTTAGTGGGCAAATACCCCAACTTCACGCCATTGCATGTATTTGAATGCTGAGTCTCAACGAAATACCGGTGTAGCAAAGCTTCTGGAGGGGCAGGGCAACTCGGACAACAACTTCCTAATTTCCGCGTTTAACTGCACATGTGCGGACGCTGGAAGTTGATGTCCGATTTACTCAATAATAGTGAGTGCCGATAGCCTCACCGTTATTTCTACTGTAAAATCCAGACTAAAGTGTTAATTTAACAAGTCTACCATTTCCTTATTGTTCATTACAGTTTCACCTACATCTGTCTTTAATGGGCCCACATTCCCCTTTCTCACACTCTCAATATATTTTCAAATTTTTTACTGTTGGCTTTGATATCACTTGCACATTTCTTTATGCACCTCATGACTTTCTCTGTATACCTTTGTTGCTTTTTCTAGCTTTCCCAGTCTGCTGGATTTCCACTTTTTCTTGCATTTGTGCAAGTATTTTCTTTTAACTTGATACAGTCTCTTAGCTGGTTAGGCATCAGCTGGAGTATTGTGTCTAATTCTGGGCATCACACTTTAGGATGGATGTCAGTGCCTTGGAGTGGGAATAGAGATTATTAAAATGGTACCAGGACTGAGGAACTTGAGTTATGTGGAGAGACTGGAGAAGCTGGGTTTGTTCTCATTGGCGGTTAAGAGGAGAATTGACAAGTGTTCAAAATCATGAATGGTTTTGATGGAGTAAATAAGGAGAAATTGTTTACAGTGCCAGAGGGGCAGTAACCAGCGAACACAGATTTAAGGTAATTGGCAAAAGAACCAGAGGGGCGATGAGAATTTTTTTTCTATGCAGCGAATTATTACGATCTGGAAAACGCTGCCTGAAAGAGTAGTGGAAGCAGATTCAGTCGTAACTTTCAAAAGGGAATTGGATATGTATTTGAAACGGAAAGTTTTACATATCTATGGGGAAAGAGCAGGAAAGTGCGAATCATTGGGTGGCTCTTTCAAAGAGCTGGCACAGGGATGATGGGAAAATTGCCTTCTGTGCTGTATGATTCTATGATCTCATTTGATGACCATGGTTGCTGAACTACACAAGTAATGTCTTTGCCATTTAGGGGTATGTGTTGCTTTTGTATTGTACCAAATAATTCTTTGAATATTTCCCAATTTGTTGTACCCATTAACAGCTTAGCCCAGTTTACTGTGGTCAATTCATTTCTCATCCTTTAAAAATTTGCCTTACTTAAATTTAATAACTTGATTTGTGAATCTTGCATCTCCCTCTCAAACCTAATATAAAATTCAATCATAATGGCCCTGAAATTCCGGTTGGAGGCTTCCTTCAGATGAAAGCCTTCGGACCCGCAAGTTTTCTACGAATGTACCTGGTGGTCCCAGAGGTGCCTTTGATTCCGGTCGGAGGCCTTCTTTCCACGTGCATCGCAGCACTCCCCTGTCTTCGAGGTACCCAAGCGTAAGCTGGAGTCACATGGGCCTGGACAACCAATCACGGTGCAGTATTCTCATTGATAGTAATGGGAAGTTCCCACTACTATCAATGAGAAAACCCCCTAAAACAGCCAAACACAACATAATAAATAATAAAAAAACCTTATATTTAAAATTAATTGAAATTAAATTAAATGTTTTAGAAACTTTTAAATGTTTTAAAATGTTTGAGGGTTAAAAATAAACTTGCCTGAATGGACAGGATTTTTAAGATTAAAAATTAGTGATAACATTTAATTTTTACATTTTAAAACTCTTACACTGTTAAAAGTAGGCTATGCACCTGCTTTCACCAGGTATAAAAGTTCCAAGGACATTCCCTGGACAAAATCTCACCCGCGCGAATGTCCTTGCTGTGGGGATGTGGAAGATCTGTCGAGATATCTTGACAGATCAGAAACGCCGATTTTCGGCACATGCGCATTGCATTCTGTGCTGAAAACCGGCTTTTGCAGGGCCGGAATTTTACGGCCATTATGTTCACTGTGCGCAAGATTGTTACTCTCAGATTGTTAACTAATTTTGGTTTGTTACTTATCACAACATCTAGTATAGCCCATACCATGTCGGTTCTGAAACCTAATGGCCTGGAAATTGCGGCCTCCTCGGGTCCGTACGGAGTTTCTACGGACCCGGGAATGCATAGGAAAAGCCGGTTTTCAGCACACAATGTGCATGCGCTGAAAAACAGCTTTTCCGATCTGTCAAATTACTGGCTTGACAGATCCTCCACATATCAGGAGCGAGGACATTTGCAAGGGCAAGATTGCGGAATTTACCCATGTTGGGGTAAAAAGAAGTCTTCTCTTCCTCAAGGTAGACTCCCTGATATAAGGAATCGACACCCGCCCTCTCGTATATCGACCAAGGAATCACTCAGACGAAACCTCGGTTAACCGGTTTTTATTCAAGCATGCTAGGGAAGGGTTCCGATGAACACTTCCCTGATCAGAGGTTTTACAATTACAATTATACAGTTTTTTGAGGTGTGCAACCCGCCTACAAAACCACCGATTGACCTACTGCTATCAGCGAAGTTACATTGATTTGTTGACCCTTATCAGACTGCCTCTGAGTGGTTCTTCCCCACCTGTCCATCTCCCATCACACGTCGCCCTTCTGAAATATGTTATTCGGTGGTGTCAACTTTACACACAATCTGAAACATGTGTCAGATCAATTCACTACCTTCAGTATCCACTTTAGTGACCATTTTTTATACCCTTACAATCCCCCCTAATGACCTGTGGCTATATGCCCAAGATAGGCCATTTCCCAATTAATTCCTCATGGGTGAGCCTCTAGGGTTGTCCTTTCGCTTGGGTAGCGCTACTTCCCGAACTGCAGGATCCACCTGTTGGCTTTCCCATTAAGGTTATACTAGATAAGTCCTTTCTGCTGGACTGTCTATATTCCCTTTATTCAATGTTTTAACTATAGTTCAGGCTATGTCCTGCCTGTTATGTCGGTTACACCTTTTACAGCTAACAGTAGCAAGGTGACCAGTGTGATCCCTTGCACTACAACCACTACATTGAGTCCAGCATAGTTCATGTACCAAGCTATCTAGCCAACATTTTCTCAGTGTTTGAATTATCCCCCGCCTGGGGTATCCTCTATTTCTTCCATCTTTCCTGATCTTCCCCCACTTGGGGTCTTCTCTATGTTGCTTCAGATATTCTCTTTCATTGTGTTCAATTCACTGCTCCAGTCGAGTTTGTTCCTCATTCAGTTCGGGTATCGGTTTTCCTTGCAGCCCGATGGCCTTCTCATACCCTTCTCGGATAGTGTCTATCATTGTCTCATTGATGTTTTCCTCTTTCAGTTCAGGGTTTATAACGTATCCATGTGTCTTGTCAAGCGGGGTAAAGCAGATGTCAGTATTCATGGTGGCGCATTTGGCCATATCCACAGTCGTCTTTGATCATTCGTAGTGGATCTCAACATGAAACAACTTGGTTATTTTTATAACAATCATCTATGCTGAGACTCTTAGTACTGTTGCTCTCTTCAATTGCATATCTGGATTGTCATGATACTGCACACAAGTTTGATTTCTTATATCCTCTTATTTGTTTGGTATAGGGGATCTCCCTTTGTCACATCATACTGTGGTATAGATTTAAATGTCCGGTTACACATCTGACCTTTGGGACCCAAACATGACACTTTCTCTGCACCTCACTTGCATGAGTCATGTTTTGTCCAAGGTCCAGTTGGTAAATACATCAAATGTTATCCAATCCGGCATCTTTCCATTTTGAAGTTCTAGGTTATACATAAGAACATAGAAATAGGAACAGTAGGAACAGGCGTAGGTCATACGGCCCCTTGAGCCTAATCCGCCATTCAATAAGATCATGGCTGATCTCATCACAGACTCACCTCCACTTCCCTGCCCATTCCCCATAATCCCTTATCTCCTTATCGTTTAAGAAATTGTCTATTTCTGTCTTAAATTTATTCAATGTCCCAGCTTCCACAGCTCTCTGAGGCAGCGAATTCCCCAGATTTACAACCCTCAGAAGAAATTTCTCCTCATCGGTTTAAATGGCGACCCCTTATTCTAAGATCATGCCCTCTGGTTCTAGTCTTCCCCTAATATGTCTTTACTATACAGTATAAATGCACATGAGGCCCATACTTGAGAAAAGGTCACTCTATGACGAGTAACCTTTATTAGCCAGCACTGAACTGATGAAGGTGGGTGGAGCTTCCCCTTTTTTACCTGAAAGTCCAGGTTAGGAGTGTCTCCCACAAGTTCACCACCTAGTGGTCAATGTTCTCATGGTATACAGCTTAGGTCAGTTTATACATGGGTTACAATGATAGTTGAATACATTACATCACCTTACCTTCCCCCCCCCCCCCCCCCCCCAAAGTCTTATTGGGATCACAGGTTAAGTCTCTCTGGTGGTTTGTGCTCCCTTGTAGAGCACCTGAGTTGGGGCTCCGGTTGTTGGGCACTGGCCTGAGTGTCTGCTGTTTGCGGTGCCTCAGGCCTGTCCGGACTGCCCACAGTGATTGGGCTCTCCTCCGCTTGGTTCCGGTGTTCGGTCACCTGTGGAGGAGTGAACTCTACATCGTGTTCTTCCTCTGCTTCTATTGGGTTGCTGAACCTCCATTTTGTTTGATCCACGTGTTTGCGGCAGATTTGTCCATTGGTAATTTTAACTGCCAGAATCCTGATCCACTGTTTGGCAAATACAGTGCCTGCGAGCCATTTAGGCCTTGCAGCGTAGTTGAGGAACAAGACAGGGTCATTGACATCAATACATCGCGTCCTCGCATTCCCGTCATGGTAGTCACATTGTGACTGGGGTCTGCTCTCAACAATTTCTTTCATGGTGGGGTGTATAAGGGATAACCTGGTTTTGAGCGTCCTTTTCATTAGCAGCTCTGCGGGTGAGCGAGTGCGGTCGGGATCTTTTGGCCAACAGGAGGCGTGATAAGCGGCTTTGTAGGAAACCCCCATGGATTCTGAGCATCCCCTGTTTGATTATCTGCACTGCTCGTTCCTCCTGGCCGTTTGAGGCCGGCTTGAACGGTGCCGTTCTGACATGGTTGATACCATTTCCTGCCATGAAGTCCTGGAATTCAATGCTTGTAAAGCACAGGCCATTGTCGCTGACCAAGACGTCCGGTAGACCATGGGCGGCGAACATTGCCCGTAGACTTTCTACCGTGGCAGAGGATGTGCTTGAATTGAGAATGTCACACTCGATCATTTGGAGTAGGCGTCTACTACCATCAAAAACATTTTTCCCATGAAAGGACCTGCGTAGTCCACATGGATGCATGACCATGGCTTGGTGGGCCAGGACCAGGGACTAAGGGGGGCTTCCCTGGGTGCATTGCTCAGCTGGGCATACGTGTTGCACCTGCGAACACAAAGTTCCAGATCTGCATCTATCCCTGGCCACCAAACGTATGACCTGGCAATTGCCTTCATCGTGACAATGCCCGGGTGCTCATTGTGGAGTTCTCTGATGAACATCTCTCTGCCCATCTGGGGCGTGACTACTCGGTTTCCCCATAGTAGGTAATCGGCCTGAATCGAGAGTTAATCCTTGCGCCTGTGAAATGGTTTGAATTCCTCAGGGCATGCCCCGTACGTGGCTGCCCAGTCCCCATTCAGGACACATTTCTTGACTAAAGACAGTAGCGGGTTTCTATTTGTCCAGACTTTGATCTGACGGGCTGTCATGGGTGAGCCTTCGCTTTCGAAAGCTTCAACAGGCATGACCATCTCAGCAACATGCTCGATTGCCCCCTCGGTGGTGGCTAGTGGGAGCCTGCTGAGTGCATCGGCGCAGTTTTCAGTGCCCGGTCTGTGCCGAATTGTGTAGTCATAGGCTGGCTAACGCAAGTGCCCAGCTCTGTGTGCGGGCCAATGCATTTGCATTTGTGGCCTTGTCGGCCAAAAGGGACATTAGGGATTTGTGATCTGTCTCCAATTCAAATTTCTTGCCAAACAGGTACGGGTGCATTTTTTTTTTACAGCATATACACATGCAAGCGCTTCCTTTTCTACCATCCCGTAGCCCCGTTCTGCCTGGGACAGACTTCTGGAGGCATAAGCTACCGGCTGTAACTGACCCTTGGCATTAACATGCTGCAACACACACCTGACCCCATAGGATGACGCATCGCACGTTTCTTACATGGGTCATATAGATTGTTGGAGCAAAACAAATTGTGTGCTCTATCAAAAGCCCTTTCCTGGCTGTTGCCCCAGGCCCATTCGCGACATTTGCCTAGGAGCACGTGTAGCGGCTCTTAACAGCATGCTCAATTTGTGAAGAAAGTTATCAAAATAGTTCAGGAGCCCCAGGAATGAATGCAGCTCCGTCGTGTTAGGGGTCTGGGTGTTCTCTGGATCGCTTCTGTTTTGGACGCAGTAGGTTGCTGCTACCCTCATCCCCAGGAATTCTACCTCTGGAGCCTCCAAAACAAGTATATCCTTTCGTAAATATGGAAACCAAAACTGCATGCAGTACTTCAGGTGTAGCCTCATCAATACCCTGTACAGCTGGCACAAGACTTCCCTTCTCCTGATACTCCATGTCCTTTGCAATTAAGGCCAAGATTCCATTGGCTTTCCTGATCACTTGCTGTACCTGCATACTAACCTTTTGTATTTCATGCAATAAGTACCCCCAGGTCCTGCTGTACTGTGGCACTTTGCAATCTTTCTCCACTTAAAAATAACTTGCTCTTTGATTTTTTTCTGCCAAAGTATATTATACTGCAAATGCCAAATTTTTGCCCACTCACTTAGTCTGTCTATATTCCTTTGCAGATTTTTTGTGTCCTCCTCACATATTGCTTCTTCCATCTTTGTAGCATCAGCAAACTTGGCTATGTTACACTCAGTCCCTTCTTCCAAGTCGTTAACATAGATTGTTAATAGGTGGGGTCCCAGCACTGATCCCTGCGGCACTCCACTAGTTACTGGTTGCCAACCAGAGAATGAACCATTTATCCCAACTCTCTGTTTTCTGTTGTTAGCCAATCCTCTATCCATGCTAATATATTACCCCCAACCCCATGCTTTTATGTGGCACCTTGTCAAATGCCTTCTGGAAGTCCAAATACACCACATCCACTGGTTTCCCTTTATCCACCCTTTTTGTTACATCCTCAGAGAATTCCAGCAAATTTGTCAAACATGACTTCCCCTTAATAAATCCATGCTGACTCTACCTGACCGAATTTTGCTTTTCCAACTGTCCTGCTACTGCTTTAATAATGAACTCCAACATCTTCCTAACCACAGATGTTAGGCTAACTGGTCTATAGTTTTCTGCTTTTGTCTGCATCTTTTTTTAAATAGAGGCATTACATTTGCAGTTTTCCAATCTGCTGGGACCTCCCCAGAATCCAGGGAATTTTGCTAAATTACAACCAATGCATCCATTATCCCTGACGCTACTTCTCTTAATACCCTAGGATGCAAGCCATCAGGTCCAGGGGATTTATCTGCCTTTAGTCCCATTATCTTACTGATTATCACCTCCTTAGTGATTGTGATTGTGTTAAGTTCACAATGTTTCACATGTTTCCTTCCGCAGGCCCGATTATACATGCTCCGACCTGGGCTTCCCTGGCTAGTGTACCTGTCTCCGCCACTCCCTTGGCTGCCTCGTTTGCTCATTTCTTAACAATATCTTCATGTTTTATTGGCCCTCCTCCTGAAGTCATGTATCCCTGTCTACTCCAGGCTATCATATAATCATGCACTTCTCCAAAAGCATACCGACTGTCTGTATAGATGTTTTCTCTTTTTCCTTTAGCCATCCTCAGAGCCTCAGTGAGAGCCACTAATTCAGCCACTTGAGCCGATAGGCCCCCTTCTAGCCGTCCTTCCCTTCTAACCTGTCTGCTGCTATCTACCACTGCCCATCCCGTCTGTGGTGTCCCGTTGATATAGCGCCGAGACCCGTCTACGTATAGATCCATGTCTGCCTCCTCAAGCGGGGTTTCACTAGCCTGACTACGTCCCTGTCAGGCTACACTGATGCTCCTCTCCCTGTATAATGATCCACTCTGCAGGGTTGTTACAGTTATCTTTTATTGTTACCGTCCTGTTGCAGTAAGAGCATTGCTTCCCACCTAGCTCTTCTTGCGTCGAATACTGTTTTTATCCTTCCTGTGTTAAGCACTTCTACTAAGGTATTCTGGGTACGTAGGATAACGTGTCCCGACATTACTATGCCACTGGCCTATGCCTGGCCCCATGTAATTGAGTCACCACTGCGTTATGATCTTTACTGTGGTATGTATAGATGTGGAAGGGCCTATTCTGGTCGGGTAATCCTAGGGCTGGAGCACTTTACAAATGCCGTTTCCTGATCAGGGCCCCAGTTTACTGGCTCTTGGGAGGGTTTCCTCCCTTTGACCAGGTCCTGTATAGGTTGGACCATCTCGGCATATTCGGGAATAAAATTTTGGCAGTAGTTGAATAGCCCTAGTACCTGCCTGACCCCTTTCACGGTCCCTGTCCTTGAGCATTTGTCTTTTCCCTTGTGTTATGATGTATTCTCGATATGTTACTTCACTCTTTCCATATTAAAGATTACACATTTTTTAAAATTCTTTATAATTCTTACAATTTTATTTTCCTTCTGGCACGTGGGAAAACAGTCACTTCCAATTCAGAAACCCAAATTAATAATGTCCAGTATTTTTTAAATTCCATGCAGCGATACTAAAGTTGTTTGGTGAACTAAATAAAACAGCTGTCAGTGGAAAGGGTTAACTCCTTTGCAGGTTTGTAAGAAGGCCTGATGTCATTACGTGATTTCGCGTAATTCTTTTTTAAAACCTTTTCCCAATATTAGAATACGGCATTAATTTTAAAAAGGTTTTCAAACCCGAAATTTAAATCTCCTTTACTGAAGTAGAAACTTTCCCGTGATTTAAAATAGCATTTTCCAAAACAACCAAATGGCAAAAATCATCAACATAGTGTCTTTTATCTCTTTTCCAATGTGGTGAAGGTTTCATATTCATACTTTGAAAAGAGACCGGAATTTCACCGTGGCCATGATGGAAGTCCGGTTTGCATTGGTTAATTACCCTCAATAATCCAATTAAACCAATATCTTTTTCATAGCCAATATAAAACAGTTACGTCATTTTGCATCGTTAATTTAAATTACATAAGACAATCGCAAATTTTTCTTACTCCAATTAAACGTTCAATTTGTTTTTCTTTTAGCAATTGTAGCTTCAAGGTTGCATGTTTTATCTTTTGTTAAACAACCCATCCTGTGTGCATTTCATTTTCTGTAAATAATCCAATTAACTCTGCATCTGCGTTTCTAACTTAATAATCTTTTGATGGCCTTCCTCCAATCTATCGTTAAACATTTTTGTTTTCTCTTTCTCGGCACAAAAGCTGCAGCTTCTATGTCGGTTTTAACTTGTAAGTTTTTTTGGGGGATTATTTTCACATTCTTTCCTGCTAGCATTTATACTCAAGACCCTTGTGGTCCATATCTCAGATTCCCCCTGGTCTTCATTTCATCCCACCTGCCAGTTTTTCCTAACGATCCTGGGGTTGGCACCCACCGTCCCTTTAGGTTGTATTCTTTCTTGTGTGCGCTGTGCACGATCAATACAGGCTTCTCCCTGTTATTACCGTATCACCGTCACACTTCAGGACACACACCTATCCTACCTTGGTTTCCGTCCTTTCATGGCTCGCTATAACTTAATTATCCAGATTACCCCCTCTTAGTTCTTTATGCAGATTACCTCCTTCCCCGTCAATGCTACAGTTCTGCAGGTTGTACAAAAAAGCATACTCACTGCAATATCAGCAGCCACATCCTGGGATCGGAGTGTCTGCACCCTTCTCGCAGGGCCAAATGTTGGGGTAAAAAGAAGATTTCTCTTCCTCAAGGTGGTCTGCCTGATATAAGGAATCGACACCCGCCCTCTCGTATAGCGACCACGGAATCACTCAGACGAAACCTCGGATAACCGGTTTTTATTCAAGCATGCTTGGAAAGGGTTCCGATGAACACTTCCCGATCAGAGGTTTTACAATTACAATTATACAGTTTTTCGAGGTGTGTGACCCTCCTACAAAACCACCGATTGGCCTCCTGCTATCAGTGAAGTTACATTGATTTGTTGACCCTTATCAGACTGGCTGAGTGGTTCTTCTCCACCTGTTCATCTCCCATCACATGTCACTCTTCTGGAATGTGCTATTCAATGGTGTCAACTTTGCCTCAGTTCCTCATGACGTGTTGATTAACTTTGTTTTCCAGGATGGTGCCTCCTTATCCCTCTTCCAAGAACTCTAATCAAAACTACCAGTCAATACCAGCCTGTTCCCATGCTGCTATAATCTATGTTCCCAAATATTTTACTGTCCTTGTTCTGTACTGAATATGTAAGTTTCCATGAGTCTGTACTAAGGTTAATACAACGGATGGTTCATTAACTATCAAGCCTTCTTAAAACCCATTCAAGCAAGTGTATAAGTGTGCTTTACATACAATCTGGACCATGTGTCAGATCAATTCACTACCTTCAGTATCCACTTTAGTGACCATTTTTTAATCCCCTTACAATGCATATCTTGCCCAGCAAATGCCCTCAAAGCTCTTGCACCTGATAAAAGCAGGCACATAGCCTAATTTTATAGGTATGAGTTTTAAAACACACAAAAACATTGTTAAATAAAATGTTAAAAACATGTTATTGTTAAAAACCCTCCCCACTACGGTAAGTTTATTTTAAACTATATTTCAAAAAACTTTTTTAAAAATCGGAAAAATATATATTTTTTAAATACATAAATAACTAATTAATTTAAATTAATAAAAATATGTTGTGCATTTTTTCTATCTTTTATTATTGGTTATTAGTGTTTGGGGGGGGGTTCTCAGTCATCATAATGGGAACTCCAACTTACAGAGTTCCCATTATTATGAATGAGAATATACTGCACCTGATTGGCTGCCCAGAGCCATGTGACTCCAGCTCCAGGCCTGCGCACGTCCTGACGTGCACGCGCTGCGACGTGCAGTCAGGAGAGGCCTCCGGACCGGGATCTCATGTAGCATCTTTTTTCTAAAATATATTCGAACGCCCACGGGAAGGAGAAACCGAGATTTCTGGGCCGTTGTTCTCGAAGACTTTCCCAAATACATTCTAGAAATTTATTGACTTTACTACTGGAGCTATTCTGCTTTTTCCAGTCTGTGAAAGTTCAAATCTCCCATTATAACTACATTGTTTTTGCTACATGTTTTCCTGATCTCTGTATTTATACATCCCTCCCACTACAGCACTACTGTCAGGAGGTCTGTTGACAATTCCCACCAGCATCCCTTGTTTTAGTTCTACCCAGTCTTCCTTACTGACATCTTTTCTTTATACTGCTGTAATTCATCTACAAATCCCACACAGTCTTACCCCCTATCTCTGCAACATTCTTGAGTCCTTTATCCCCTCACAAGTGCATCCTTCCTTCTTTCCATCCCTCACCACCACTAGTGACACAACGTAAGCTGCATCGGATCTACTCACTGGAGCTTATTATCTAAGCAACTCTGGTTCTTCACTTTTAAAAAAAAAACTTTTCAGAAGTCTTTCTTTTCATCAAGCTTTCAGTCACTCCTCCTAAGCTCTTCCTTTCTGGCTTGATCTTAGTTGACTTTAAAAACACTAAAATGCAATTGTGTATATAATTAATAGTCTTGCATCTGCAAGGCAACTATTTAAAGTTAGTTGGGAGCCACCTAACAGCGAAACAATCAAATTGCTCTGATTTTCTTCAAATCCTTTGAGCAGCAATGTTGTTTTCTCAGGCACCCCAGTACATATACCTAAAAATTAAATTTATACCAAAATAAGTCGACTAAAATTATATATTTATGGAAAAGAAACACTAAACCTACCTATAAAGTTCGATAAATTTATGTTACTGATGCTTCCAAGAAGTTTTCACTGCAAGCCCTGCCCTTCATCGGCCTGGCGCCTTTATTCTGCTAAGTTCCGAGAAGTTCTAGCTTCTTTTGATAAATTGTGTGTGTGTGTGAGACAGATGTACATTATGGGTGTTATAATGTCACCCCTCTTTTGTGGAACTGTAGTACGTAGAGTGCAGTACAACTACTTCTATCGCAATACTACAACTAGGCAGCACACATGCAAATAATATTGAAGTACTAACAGCAGGAAAAAAGCATGTATTTCATTAAAATTCTGCTCTCCGATGCGCTGTTGAAAATAGTTTTTTATTTTGGTTGCTGAGGGGTCTGATGGCAGCATCCGGGTCAGCAGAGAGGTTTTTTTAATGCTGAGCTCAGACATTGCTGCCAGAATCAGTCAGTCAGACCTGGGCTATCATCTATTTTGTGATGCAAGCTTATGCCAAGAAGTTCTATAAATTCACCATGGTTTGGGATCCTGTTATAGTGATTAATTTGTCCAGCAGTCCAAATGATCACTAACCAATTCATCATTATGTCAAAAGGTGTCAGTTTCCAATGCATGCTGGTAATCTCATGATTAATTTTGTATATGGTACATTTAAGCAGCAGATATTGTACTATATCTCCTCTGATATAGTACAATAAGAGAATGTTAATACTGCATCTTGAATTTTGTTCCATTCTTGGCTCTTGAAGGTATCCATTTAGGTACAAAATAATTCG
The DNA here is from genome assembly GCF_044704955.1 of Pristiophorus japonicus. Classification (NCBI taxonomy): domain Eukaryota; kingdom Metazoa; phylum Chordata; class Chondrichthyes; family Pristiophoridae; genus Pristiophorus; species Pristiophorus japonicus. The sequence continues at coordinate 414,571,217 of NC_091977.1, forward strand.
ATGAATCATTATTTTACAGCATTATTTGTGTTAATTGGTTAAACCGTATATTCCTAAAAGATTTTATGATCTGTAATATGCTTTTGTAAAAGGTTTTAAATGGTTCCTTTTGTTTTCCATCTTTAGCCCATTATTCCTATGTTTACACGGAATATTCGAGAAGGATTTAGGACATTTGGATGTTTTGGTAAGTAACGTCTTCGCTCCTGCTGTCGATCTAAATTGTATTTACGTAGAGGACACTAACAATATTCCAACAGTGGATAGTCAAGGGGCTATAGGGGAGAAAGAACTTAATACAATCACAATCACTAATGAGGCGGTACTCAGTAAGATAATGGGACTTAAAGGCAGATAAATCTCCTGCACCTGATGGCTTGCATCCTAAGGTCTTAAGAGAAGTAGCGGCAGGGATATTGGATGCATTGGTTGTAATTTACCAAAATTCCCTGGATTCTGGGGAGGTCCCAGCAGATTGGAAAGCTGCAAATGTAATGCCCCTATTCAAAAAAGGAGGCAGAGAAAAAACAAAACTATAGAAACATAGAAAATAGGTGCAGGAGTAGGCCATTCGGCCCTTCGAGCCTGCACCCCATTCAATGAGTTCATGGCTGAACATGCAACTTCAGTACCCCATTCCTGCTTTCTCGCCATACCCCTTGATCCCCCTAGTAGTAAGGACTACATCTAACTCCTTTTTGAATATATTTAGTGAATTGGCCTCAACAACTTCCTGTGGTAGAGAATTCCACAGGTTCACCACTCTCTGGATGAAGAAGTTTCTCCTTATCTCGGTCCTAAATGGCTTACCCCTATAGACCAGTTAGCCTAACATCTGTGGTTGGGAAAATGTTGGAGTCCATTATTAAAGAAGCAGTAACAGGACATTTGGAAAAGCAAAATTTGGTCAGCTTTATGAAGGGGAAGTCACATTTGACAAATTTGCTGGAGTTCTTTGAGGATGTAACGAACAGGGTAGATAAAGAGGAACCAGTGGATGTGGTGTATTTGGACTTCCAGAACGCATTTGACAAGGTGCCACACAAAAGGTTACTGCACAAGATAAATGTTCACGGGATTGGGGTTAATATATTAGCATGGATAGAAGATTGGCTAACAAACAGAGAGTCGGGATAAATGGTTCATTCTCTGGTTGGCATTCAGTAACGAGTGGGGTGCCGCAGGGATCGGTGCTGGGTCCCCTACTATTTACAATCTATGTTAACGACTTGGAAGAAGGGACTGCGTGTAACATAGCCACGTTTGCTTTTCCTCCCATCTTTGTATTGTCAGCAATGTGTAAGGAGGACGTAAAAAAGCTGCAAAAGGACACAGACAGGCGAAGTGAGTGGGCAAAAATTTGGCAGATGGAGTATAATGTTGCAAAGTGTGAGGTCATGCACTTTGGCAGAAAAAAATCTAAGAGCAAGTTATTATTTAAATGGAGAAAGATTGCAAAGTGCTGCAGTACAACGGGACCTGGGGTACTTGTGCATAAAACACAGAAGGATATTATGCAGGTACAGCAAGTGATCAGGCAGGCCAATGGAATCTTGGCCTTTATTGCAAAGGGTATGGAGTATAAAAGCAGGGAAGTCTTGTTACAGCTGTACAGGGTATTGGTGAAGCCACACCTAGAATACTGTGTGCAGTTTTGGTTTCCATACTTACGAAAGGATATGCTTGCTTTGGAGGCAATTCAGAGAAGGTTCACTCGGTTGATTCTGGGGATGAAGGTGTTGACTTATGAGGAAACGTTGTGTAGGTTGGGCCTCTACTCATTGGAATTCAGAAGAATGAGAGGTGATCTTATCGAAATGTATAAGATTATGAAGGGCCTTGACAAGGTGGATGCAGAGCGGATGTTTCCACTGGTGGGGGAGACTAGAACCAGAGGGCATGATCTTAGAATAAGGGGCCACCCATTTAGAACTGAGATGAGGAGAAATTTCTTCTCTCAGAGGGTTGTGAATCTATGGAATTCGCTGCCTCAGAGAGCTGTGGAAGCTGGGACATTCAATAAATTTAAGACAGAAATAGACAGTTTCTTAAACGATAAGGGGTTATGGGGAGCGGGCAGGGAAGTGGAGCTGAGTCCATGATCAGATCAGCCATGATCTTATTGAATGGCGGAGCTGGCTCGAGCGGCCGTATGGCCTACTCCTGCTCCTATTTCTTATGTTCTTATGTATTTTTGAATGTATTTAATGTGCAATTCAGCTATTAGCTGTGTACTTTACAGTTTAAGTACACAGGGGGATTAGGAAAAGGGGAGGTGCAACAAGACCTGGGTGTCATGGTACATCAGTTATTGAAAGTTGGCATGCAGGTCGAACAGGCGGTGAAGAAGGCAAATGGCATGCTGGCCTTCATAGCGAAAGGATTTGAGTATAGGAGTCGGGAGGTCTTACTGCAGTTGTACTGGGCCTTGGTGAGGCCACACCTTGAATATTGTGTTCAGTTTTGGTCTCCTAATCTAAGGAAGGACTGTCTTGCTCTTGAGGGAGTGCAGCGAAGGTTCATCAGACTGATTCCTGGGATGGCAGGACTGACATATGAAGAAAGATTGGATCGACTAGGCTTATATTCACTGGAATTTAGAAGAATAAGAGGGGATCACATAGAAACATGTAAAATTCTGATGGGATTGGACAATTTAGATGCAGGAAGAATGTTCCCGATGTTGGGGAAGTCCAGAACCAGGGGTCACAGTCTAAGGATAAGGGGTAAGCCATTTAGGACCGAGATAAGGTGAAACTTCTTCACTCAGAATTGTGAACCTGTGGAATTCTCCACCACAGAAAGTTGTTGAGGCCAGTTCGTTAGATATATTCAAAAGAGAGTTAGATGTGGCCCTTATGGCTAAAGGAATCAAGGGGTATGGAGAGAATGGGGTACTGAAGGTGCATGATCAGCCATGATCATTTTGAATGGTGGTGCAGGTTCGAAGGGCTGAATGTTCTACTCCTGCACCTATTTTCTGTGTTTCTATGTTTCTATGTTCCACCATATTAATGTTTTGATGATTTATTCACATTGACGTGCTCTTTATACTTGAATATCATCGTGGAACAATTAACTCATTTCCCATTTACTTGCATTTAATTTTAATCCAGTTCCATTATCTAGTGGTGTGCCCAGTATTTTACATAACACATGACCAGCAGTGCAGTGACATTTGACAAAAAAGAACAACATTTGCAGCAGTATTAGTATCCAGTGTGGCAAAGCAACCATAAATATTACTGATTTAGTAGTTTTCTTAACTTAACACAACAATTTGGTTGATATAGATCTTTAGATCTAGTTGAAAGTAACCTGTTTAATTTAAAGAATTATTAACCATTCTCTCAAGATGTGTTAATAGTTTCATTATTCAAATTGTAATGTATGCCTGTATGACAATCTAGTGGCTTACCTGGTTGAATGTTGTGTACAGTGTTTTAACCTGCAGCATAACTTTGTATTTTTAATCTTCAACAGGTATATGTAGATGGTTGTACGACAAATTTAGGTGGCCATTTGTTCCTATTTATGGAGGTTTTCCTGTACAGTTTTGCACCTATTTGGGAGATCCTATTCCTTATGATCCCAATATTACTGCTGCTGAGCTGGCTGAAAAGGTAACTTATTTCCCTCTTACAGTGTGTTATACAATTGGGCACATCGTCATTTTGAGAAAAAATCTACAACATTTCCAAAATAGCCATTTTTGAATCCCCACTATCTCTATCCTGAAGACAAATACTTGATGAACTTCACAGCTAAGTGGCAAGATGCTATGACTTGTACCTGCAGTCTTCATGAGTGCAGTGAGTTCCTAATTTGTGCTTAGTAATTGAGATCCCAAGTAGACCCAAGTGCTTCCCACAAGCAGAGGGAAACTGCAGAGGGTCCATCTGCATTCTTGTCACACAGTGCCCAAAGACCAGTTGGTGATTAAAATAGGCAAATTAGTGTAGGAAGACTACCTGTACCCCATAGTTTACTGTGGGCAGACATCATAAATTGGGCAGAAAGACTATTTTTAAATAGATGGGAGGGGGGGATTGAAGAATTTGCATAAAACTAAGTACTTGCCCAAATATGTATCGAAACAGGTGGACTGAAAACTGTAATATGCTTATAGCACATCAGCTCAGGTGATTTGTAATGCACTCACATAATGTTATCTTTTCATCTTTCTAGGCAAAGCAAGCTGTGCAGGGCTTAATAGACAAACACCAAAAAATACCAGGAAATATACTACGGGCCCTTTTAGAACGTTTTCACTGAAGCCAAAAAAATGAATGACTACACTTTTGAGAACACATTTTAGTGAAAACTTTTTTACAAACATTTTCTTTTCATTCTCAAGTATCTATATCTATACAAATACTGAATAATGCCTCCTGTTATACATTAAAATTATTTTGTTGAAAAAAGTCTTTTGCACCAGTATTAATGTCCTTGCCTGATTTCCTAAGTTTAGTACTGAATGTGGCATAGCATGTTGGATTGCCATTATGCAGTGTCATAAAGTGGAGAGACGCAGGTTCAATTGCCCCTTTCCATTACGTTCTTGATCTCCATGTGATATTGTGAAGAGACACTGAGCAAAGACTAGACGCCTCCCTTTGGCTACCGAGGATAGGTTGCCATGAGTCCTGGCGCCATATACCTTTAGAAGTTGGCTGGGGAATAGCATTGGCGGAGTACTGGGAACAAATCTGCCACTGGAGATAGGTGGCTTAGCATGATCTGTGTATGGGGGAAAGATGAGGATGAAATAGATCCATTTTATACAATCTGGAGGGAAAAAAACTCTAAAGAGAACAAAACTCGTGCTAAAAACTGTACACCAGATGAAGTACTGGAAATTTTTGAAAATCAGTCTATCAGAACATACTCGTGTAACTTGCATTCTCTGCCATTTTTTATTTTTTAATTAGATGGTCATCTGCTCACCTATACGTTGCCCATTAGTGTAGCTCATGCACTACATAACATCTCAGTAAAATAAACAGTCCTCTCCCAATAGTATGCTGTGTAGCAGGTGGTGAGGGCTGTAGTTCTCATTGGTTTGGGACATGTTTGCATACCAATTCAAGACCTTCCCTAAAGTTGAGTCCAACCATCTGTTTGCATATATTGGGAATGCTCAAGGCAATTACTAGTGATGGAAAAAAAACTCTTCCGTTTATCTTGGCCTGTTTTAATGAGTTATAATCTGTGTAACTTAAGTCAGCTCCCAATCTGAGTTTAAAGGATTTTGTACTGCCTCTGCATTTCCAGGGTATACAGTGAATCCAGTATAGCCTCAAAGTTGTGGAAACAAACACAAAATTGCAATCTATTTGCAAAAGTTACTGTATATTGAAGGTTGCAATTACTGTTAATTTTGGAATTAAATCTGGAAGCATTCTGATCAATTTGGGAAATTGTGCTACATATTTTAAGCTTTTAGAGGAAAAGGGAAGATTGGCACAAAGTAATTATATCTGTGTTCCAGACACATCAGTTCATTTATCATGGCTATCCTGATTATGTTTAAATATGAATAGAAGAGAATATTGAAAATTGCAGTGTTTGATTTTTTTTATACAGTTGATTTAAGAACATGTTGGAATTCTGGTTGTAGTCGGGATATATCTAAAATCATCAAAAAGAAAACGTGAACAAGATACATAAATGGCATTCATTCTAACTAAATTCTTTGGCACAAATATTACACTAATCAGTCTATTTAATTTATAAAATGTATTTAATTAAATGTGATAACTGGCCTTCTAGATCCTCCAACTTGTGCTCGCCTCAGCGTTGGTGGCTGTGCCTTCAGCCGTCTGGGCACCACAATCCGTAATTCCCTTGTTAAACCACTCCACATCTCCTTTAAGGCCCTCCGTAAAACCCACCTCTTTGATCAAGCTTTTGGTCATCCCTTCTAATATCTCCTTTGCTTCAGCGTCCATTTATGTTTGATTATGCCTTGGTGAATCAGCTTGCGACATTTTTCTACATAATGTAAATGCAAGTTGTTGTAGACGTCTGAGCTGCATTCAGGGTAAGGGCTAGAGGTATATCAGCATATTCAAGCTGAAGAATTAGGTGTTGTGCAAGGGGATATAGAAAATACAGGTTTATCCAACAAATAGGCACCAGAATGAGTTATTAGAATATAGGGTACTTGTATTCAAAACTATATCTGCCTAAATGTCCAGTTAATAATTGTTAAAGCAAATGAAGCAGTCATGAGATGGATCATTTTCATCAGCACTTATAATTTAATGACCAGATACTGTCAAAAAAATATATTGTCTGAATCAAATGGATGCTCCCATCTTTACGCCATAACTGGAACCACCATCTACCATTTTAACTTGCGTTGTCCTCCAACCATGCTTGACAACCTTGACTCATTTCTGCTGAAAATAATCCTCCAAAGCACACACAAGGATACAAATATTGTTTGGTCCTTAAACCTTCAATTTAAAAAAAGTGTTCAAATTAATCTGTGTTAACAGATCCTTCCTCTCCTCCATACCTACTTCTCAACCCAAAACACTAGATTGTAAAATTCTTTGATCTTTCAATCCTGCCATACCTCCATTAGCCAGAATAACCACAGTACATTTCATGTACATCTCCAAAATGTTTAGTAATATTTTAAACTCCGTATGCAATTTTTTAAGCAGAATACTTAAAGGGAACAGAGTAATTGTAGTTTCTGTTATCCTTGTGAGAGAGACCTACATAATTCACTCAAACTGCCATTGCCCTTATTCAGATCAAGCTTTTTTTTGTCTGTGCTGTCTAATGTCTCCATTCATGTCAATCAGGGTCACAGACACAAAAAATCTGTGAAAAGTGGCCAAAATCGGGGACACTTTGTTTTACAATGGGTCCCCAGGATTTTTCAAATTGTCCACTAATAGTTATTTTTGTACTGCAACTTGTGTTTCTTGTCAGTTAATGCCACTTTGTGGTGTCCACAAATACAGGTAGAAACGGAAGGATTTTTGATTGGAGTGCGCAATTTTTTTTCATTAGGGCATTTTCTTTACATGGATAGATTAACACATTGTATTTTAGTGGTACAGGTGCAGCGCCCGAATTCGGGACTGAGGGTGTTCCATATTCTGTGTTTTTCCGGACTTTGGAACGTTTTTCTGACGTCACGAATCCTGAAACACCGAGCCCAGGTTCGGGTATTTCTGGATTTCAGAACATCAAAGGGGGGTGGGGTGCTCGCCAAGGAGTTGTTCAGGTGGGGCCTGAGGTCTAGCAGCGGCCGGGCAAGGGGAGGCGAGGCCCGAGGTCGGGCAGCGGCAGCACCTCGAGGTCGGCGGGTCCGGATTCAGGAACATTTTACGGATTCCAGATGACCCTGCCACTAATTGGTCTGGATTCCGGAACTCCTGATTTTGGATGCTACACCTGTACGTATTTTAGCCTTAGCCCATACACCATCAACATGTACAAAGTGTGAAAAGCAGAATTTAAGGAATTTGGCTTCATTTATTATCTCCACTGGCCAGCTCTTGTAACTTGAAAAATGTCTTCGAGGATACTATAGTCCCCAGAAAGTTTAAAAATTCAGAACTGATAGAAATACTTAAAAAAAAAAATAGCATCTTTTACGACATTAGGTGTCCCAAAGCACTGCACAATTAATTACTTTTGAAGTAATGTAGCCAATATGTACACAGCAAGGTCCCACAAACAGCAAACGAGATAAATACCCTATTAATCTGTTTTTGGAAGTGTTGAGAGTGATAAGTGTTGAGAGGGATAAATATTGTGCAGAACACAGGAACTCCTCTGATCCTTTTAGAATAGTGCTAATGGAATATTTTACATCCACTTGAGCAGGCAGATGGGGGCTGGGTTTAACATCTCATCTAAAACAGCACTGCCGATAGTGCAGCACTCCTTTAGTAGTACACTGAATTGTCAGCATCAAGTTAATGGAGTGGGGCTTAAACCTACAACCTCCTGACTCAGAGGTGAGAGTGCTACAGCTAAGCCAAGCTGTTACTTAGAAATTGACCTGCAAAATTGGGGGATTCCAATTGAATTCAAATAGTTACGGGGTATGGCTTTGCTAATTTTCAACTTTGGGAGGATAGATTGAAAAAACGTTACGAACGTTTTTTTAATCCTAATATCATTAATTCTTGTGAAGATATGTTTGAATCAGTTCCTAGGGCCTGAAATTGGTGGACATATCATCCGCCGACATACTGCCCAAAATCGCGAAATTCATCAAAAAATACCTACATACTGCCCAGTGGAAAATTCATCAGCGACATACCGCTGGGTAGTATGCATACCGTCCGCCCATGCACATCACCTACATACCCACCCAAAATTGCAAAATTCACCACTTACCACCGACATACCGCCGACCCTGCAGAGACTGCCCTGGAAAAGGTGGTTTTAAGTTGATCTTCTGTCGGCGATATGCATCTTTACCTGTGAAAGTATTTTTATCTCTCTCCTCCCAGTCTCTCCCACCCCGGTCTCTTCCCCCCCCACAGCGATCTCCCCCACCCGCCCCCTCCCCCACGGTGATCTCCCCACGGCGATCTCACCCCCTCCTCCACAGCGATCTCTTTCCCCCCCCCCCCCCACAGCGATCTCTTCCCCCCCCCCCCCCACAGCGATCTCTTCCCCCCCCCCACAGCGATCTCTTCCCACCCCCCCCACAGCGATCTCTTTCCCCCCCCCCCACAGCGATCTCTTTCCCCCCCCCCCACAGCGATCTCTTTCCCCCACCCCACAGCGATCTCTTCCCCCCCTCCCACAGCGATCTCCCCCTCCCCCACAGCGATCTCCCCCACAGCGATCTCCCCCTCAGCGATGTCCCGCCCCCTCCCCCACAGCGATGTCCCGCCCCCTCCCCCACAGCGATGTCCCGCCCCCTCCCCCACAGCGATGTCCCGCCCCCTCCCCCACAGCGATGTCCCGCCCCCTCCCCCACAACGATGTCCCGCTCCCTCCCCCACAGCGATGTCCCGCCCCCTCCCCCACAGCGATGTCCCGCCCCCTCCCCCACGGCGATCTCCCCCCCCTCCCCCACGGCGATCTCCCCCCCTCCCCCACGGCGATCTCCCCCCCTCCCCCACGGCGATCTCCCCCCCTCCCCCACGGCGATCTCACCCCCTCCCCCACGGCGATCTCCCCCCCCCCCCCCCACGGCGATCTCCCCCCCCCCTCCCCCACGGCGATCTCCCCCCCCCCCCCCCACGGCGATCTCCCCCCCCCTCCCCCACGGCGATCTCACCCCCTCCCCCACGGCGATCTCCCCCCCCCCCCCCACGGCGATCTCCCCCCCCCCTCCCCCACGGCGATCTCCCCCCCCCTCCCCCACGGCGATCTCCCCCCCCTCCCCCACGGCGATCTCCCCCCCTCCCCCACGGCGATCTCCCCCCCTCCCCCACGGCGATCTCCCCCACGGCGATCTCCCCCCCTCCCCCACGGCGATCTCCCCCTCCCCCACGGCGATCTCCCCCCCCCCCCCCACGGCGATCTCCCCCCCCTCCCCCACGGCGATCTCCCCCCCCCTCCCCCACGGCGATCTCCCCCCCCTCCCCCACGGCGATCTCCCCCCCCTCCCCCACGGCGATCTCCCCCCCCTCCCCCACGGCGATCTCCCCCCCCCCCCCCACGGCAATCTCCCCCCCCTCCCCCACGGCGATCTCCCCCCCCCTCCCCCACGGCGATCTCCCCCCCCCTCCCCCACGGCGATCTCCCCCCCCTCCCCCACGGCGATCTCCCCCCCCCCCCCCACGGCGATCTCCCCCCCCCTCCCCCACGGCGATCTCCCCCCCCCCCCCCACGGCGATCTCCCCCCCCCTCCCCCACGGCGATCTCCCCCCCCCCCCCCACGGCGATCTCCCCCCCCCCCCCCACGGCGATCTCCCCCCCCCCCCCCACGGCGATCTCCCCCCCCCTCCCCCACGGCGATCTCCCCCCCCCTCCCCCATGGCGATCTCCCCCCCCTCCCCCACGGCGATCTCCCCCCCCTCCCCCACGGCGATCTCCCCCCCCTCCCCCACGGCGATCTCCCCCCCCCCCCCCACGGCAATCTCCCCCCCTCCCCCACGGCGATCTCCCCCCCCCTCCCCCACGGCGATCTCCCCCCCCTCCCCCACGGCGATCTCCCCCCCTCCCCCACGGCGATCTCCCCCCCTCCCCCACGGCGATCTCCCCCCCCTCCCCCACGGCGATCTCACCCCCTCCCCCACGGCGATCTCCCCCCCTCCCCCACGGCGATCTCCCCCCCTCCCCCACGGCGATCTCACCCCCTCCCCCACGGCGATCTCACCCTTCCCCCACGGCGATCTCACCCCCCCCTCCCCCACGGCGATCTCACCCCCCCCCATGCCGATCTCCTCCCCTTCCCCCCCCCCCACACAGCGATCTCCTCCCCCCTCTCACCCACACACGGCGATCTCCCCCCCTCCCCCACACAGCGATCTCCCCCCCTCCCCCACACAGCGATCGTCTCCTCCCCCCTCTCCCCCACTACTTTCTCTTCCCCCCCCCCCCCCCAGAGCGTTCTGTTTCCCCCCCCCACCCCCAGTGTTCTCTTCGCTACCCCCTCCACAGTGTTCTCTTCTCCCCCACCCCCCCCCCCCCCACTCACGGCCATCTCTCTCCTACCACCCCCCCCCTCACACACACAGCGATCTCCCCCGCCCCCCACAGCAATCTCTTTCCCCCCCCCACAGTGTTCTCTTCTCAACCCCCCCCCCCACACGGTTCTCTTCTGCCCCCCGCCCCCACATCGTTCTCTTCCTGCCCCCACAGCATTCTCTTCTCTTACCCCCCCACCCCCACAGCGTTCTCTTCTCTTCTCTACCCCCCCACACAGTATTCTCTCCCCCTCCCCACAGCGATTTCTCCCCCCCCCCCCCCCCACATCTCTCCACCTACTACACTCGGCTCAACATATCACCGAGAAAAAAGTGCCAAAAATCGCGCGCAATCCGTCACGGCGGTATGAAACGACATACCACCGAGAAATGGGCGAACCATCAGTTTTGACCAATTTCGGCTCCCATGTATTTAAAGGTGAAGAATGATAGTTAAGAGTTGCTCTTCTAATAGACAAGAAGTCTGCTAAAATATAATCAGTAAATTTAGCACCGATCAATTCTGGTTTAAAGGGCATTTGCAGTTTCTAATTTTTTTTCAATTCACATTTGACTTATTTTACTTATCGTTTCCATCTACCTTCCCTTTATATATAATCCATGCAATTTTTAAGATGTAAAAAACATACCATCTCTCGCAATGCTTTGGTATAATTGGCAACAGGAAGGTTTTTTCAAGACTGAATCACATTGTCTACTTTTACAAACTAGTAGTAGTTATTTGTCGGTGTGCTCGAATAATCAGTGGAGATATTTCAATGCTGTAGAATAGTCCAGTTTTGGTTGTTGTGCTTACAGAAAAGAGAGACAGTGAAAGTCCAAAGAATGATGGTTGGAAATAGACCTAGATAATTAAATTATAGTCTAAATAATTAACCTATTTCCAAAGCTGAAATTCCACATGACTGAATTTTAAAATCATTTTCCTAGCACATAATCTTTCGGTGTCAGAAAGTAAGCATGAAAAGAATGGCCACTAGCTTTAGTGAATACAGCAAGTTTATTTCTGGTATTGCTGCCAGTTGTGCAAGATTCACACATCAGGAGCTAGCAGCACCAGCACAATACAAAAGAGTGACCCGTATGCTGGTTTTCACTGCACTCCCTGTTCTCAAAAGCTCAGCTTCAAAGACACAGTGCTTTCTATTCTTTCTATACCTTCTGTTATCAGAATTTCTGATGTTACTGTGAGTATTCCTTTTTGGAAATTGAGTGGATGTTACACAATCCACTGTTACCGTCCTGGGAAAATTAATACATTTAAAAGTTGAACATTTGAGCAATATCAGTATAATGTTCCATGTGAGCAAATCCTGCATATAGATGAATCAAAACATTCCACATCTATCAATCACTGATTCAGTGATGCTGGTAATTCTTTTACCAAGCAGTTAATTGAATTATTTAAAGCTTGAATGTATTTGTGTGATGTTTTATAGTGTTTGTGTGCAGCATATAAAATACTCCTGCATTCAACATTTTCATGTTCTGATGATGGAACATGGACTAAATTAAATGTGAACCTTTTTCTTCATTAATTTGTCAGTTATGTCAGTGTATATCGACCTGTGTATTCTGTTTGCTATAATAGTCCATTGATTGGTTTTAAATAAAAATCAAAAGGTATGTTTATAAATATTTTATATAAAATAACAAGATGGTCTGGAATGGATTACTCAGGTGAACATGAACAGAAGTTGGATTTGAGCTTAGGAATCCAAACCTACTCTGGATGACGTATGTTTTTGTATTATATTCTGGATGTTGATTATGTATGTATTTTAAACCTTTTTCCTACTGAAGTTTAAATGTCAATTATTATAACAGTATCACTTAATTGTACAGGAGAGGTTTTTCCATGTTTCCTCCTAGACTATCAAAATGTCATTTTAAAACAAATTTGTGGTGATTTCTGTGTGTTTTAAATCTTTGGCTATTTCAGGATTGTGTCTTTATCATCCTGTTTCTTTTAGCAAGGTTTCACCTTATTTCCTTTAATACTTTGCTTGTAATTGTGTTCGTGGTGAAAACTATTTTAAATCTTGTCCTAAAACACAAAAAAAAGTATTTTGTTTACCTATTTATACTATTTGTAGTTGAGTGGTTCATGGTAGAAATACATTTTAATTGGTTCATTTGGCAGTGCAAGTGCCAACTTCTGCTATCTGTAATGTGCTGTTTAAGTGCCAAGGATGTCCTCACCTCCCCATTGAAATATAACTTTACTGTACATGATGTCTTTTTCGGGGGCTTTGTACAGGATGGTATAAAAATTAAAATTCACTAGCCATGTCCTTCAAAAAGAACAGATTTTATTTTAGCATCCATTTTGTTCGAGTGTTCCTGAATATTTATCTTTGATTTTAAAGTGTGTTGACCCCATTGAGAGAATTGCTAGCCTGGTAAAAAGGAACCTAAGTCAAAATAACAATTATGACAGCATCCTGAGTTACTAACTGATTCAAGATCCTTAATGCAGTCATTTTTGTATGCCAGTTTCCGATTGTCTTTCAGAACTTACTGGCCCTGAAATTCTGGTCGGAGGCAATTGCCTCTGACCGGAGAATTTTTCCAAAAGTACCTGGTGGTACCGGAGGAGCGAGAGATTCCGTTGGGGTGGCCTTCTCTTCCCGTGCTCCTGTCCTCCAGGTTCCCACGCAGAAGGTGCAGTCACATGTGACTGCTCAACCAATCAGGTAAAGTATTTTCAATTAATAGCACTGGGAACTCCGTATCTACGAGTTCTCAAACTATTAATTGAGGAAAAAAAACCCAAGCACAGTAACACCAATTGAAAAATAAAAAAACACACCTCACATAATTAAAATGAATTGAAATTAAAGTTAATAAATGGCGTAGAACTTCCACTTTCTCCTTCCTGCGGGCGTTCGACTAGATTTTAGAAAAAAAATGCACATCTACCTGAAGCTGCTGCGCCCACTTGAGTTTGCGATCCACAGGCCTCCTCTCCCTGCGAGTCACAGCGCGTGCACGTAGGGACGTGTACCCGGTCACCCAATCACAGGTAAGTATTTTCTCATTCATAATAGGAACTCTGTAAGTTGGAGTTCCCATTATTAGGAATGAGGAACCCCCCCCCTCCAAACACCCAAAGCTACATATTTAAGATTCATTTACACTACATATTTAAGATTCATTTAATGTCTTATAAAAAATATATATATTTTCCCGATGTTTTTTAAAAGTTTTTTTAATTATGCCTTAAAATAAACTTACTGTAGTGGGGAGGGTTTTAACAATAAATATGTTTTGATAACTTTATTTTAATATGTTTGTGTGTTTTAAAACAATTGTGCCTGTAAAAGTAGGCTATGCGCCTGCTTTTTCAGGCGCAAGATATTTGAGGACATTTGCTGGACAAGATATGGATAAATACTGCAATCTTGCCCTTGCAAATGTCCTCGCGCCCGGGATCTGGAATATCTGTCAAGCTCCAGCTTGACAGATCGGAAAAGCTGGTTTTCAGTGCATGCGCATTGTGTGCTGAAAACCGGCTTTTCCGTTGCCTTCCCGGGTTCATAGAAGCTCTATATGCGGGGAGGCCGGAATTTCTGGGCCACTATTTTGACTCTCCCTCCCAACCCCCCAACAAAAATGGGCATAAAAGGTAGTGCTAATTGTAATTAATTTAACAGTGCTTTTTAAAGAGATGCTAATGCAACTCCCTTTTAAAGTAATTAAAGTATGCCACTGTTCAACATTATATCAAAGTAATTTATGTTTTTAAAAAGTGAAAATGTGGCAAATTATTTGCTAACTAAAATATCCCGAAGACAAATAAAATTTCTTTAATAATTAAAAGGTAGCAATATTAGTTTGCAGTTTAATTATTAAAACCTTGGGCTTAACTGAAGAGATCAGTACACACCAGAGGTTTGAAGCAATGCATATTTTGGAGTTTAGTGGAAGAGTCACTAGGATGTGAAATTTGTCATTAATTACAATCTTGGGATTTGCTTTGTTTTTTTTTGGATTGGACTAATGAGCATGCATATGAAAACGCTATTGGAAGTTATTCCCAATAGTCAGTTTTAAAGTGGCTTCATTTGCCCTCAGTATGCCACCTATTAATGAAACAGACAGACCAATATGGTCCCAGATGTGATCCTCAGTCTTTGCTTAATTACCTGATCTCAGCTGGACCAAATGTTATGGATGATAGAATTGGCATCAGTGGCCCCTCCCCCAACAGCCGAGCTAGGAAAGTGGGGAAAGGAAAAGAATCATTGAAGGTGCTTATTTCTTATCCAGTAACCCCACTTGCAAAATATGTGGACTACATGTACCTATGAAGACTGCCTCCTGGTTAAGTAGTCTGATATTCAATGTCTAGGCACAAACTTAGATTGGCCACCAGAGGGTTGCCATTATAGGTAGAATTGTACCTCCCCATGGGACACCACCTTTAGGAGAGGAATAAAGAAACTGGACAGGTTGGGGCTATGTTGTGAGGGGCACCAAGCTTCACGTCCAATGTGAAGGATCCAATATTTTGCCAGTTTCTGCAAAATGTTTCAGACAGCAGGAGTTTATACTTGTATTGTTGGCACAATGGTATTAGCACAAGCTTTGTCAAGCTAAGATTATTTAATTTTTACCAA
Source organism: Pristiophorus japonicus (assembly GCF_044704955.1). NCBI lineage: Eukaryota > Metazoa > Chordata > Chondrichthyes > Pristiophoridae > Pristiophorus > Pristiophorus japonicus. Next base: position 414,586,479 of record NC_091977.1, read on the forward strand.
AGAGAAAGAATGTTAATGTGGCACTTGTACCATTCAGGGACTGGGTTGTATACAAAGTAAAATGTATTAAATCCAAAATGATTAATTTTGAAGCCTTCACTACTGTGAAGTGAATGTGTTTTTTCCCTGCTTTTTTAGAAAGTGTCATGATGTGAAAACTTTTATGGATTTACCAATGTGCTGGGATGATGGGAATTGAGGCAATCCAAAAAAAAGTGAAGGAAGTTGCCCTCCCAAGGCTGCACAAGCTATTGGCATCAGAGTTTAGACTTGCATATAACAAATGGCCACTTGACTGAATAGGACAAAACAGTATGTCAGCAAGGGTTGGTGTGTGAAGTAATACAGTACCACAATGTTGGTCACTATGCCATTGTTTTTAACAACCAATTTTCATGTGATTGGCTGGACAGTTCATAAATTGGAAAGCAATTCGGCTACCTTGATTATTAAGAGTGATTTTATGGAGTCTGAATGGGGAGGGTTTTCTATTGAAATGGCGATGTCTTGCGATAAAAAAATTTCCAAACATCTGAAGAAGGCAATTCATCTCACTTTTTTTCCATTCAGAATTTGTTTTTGTACGATATTTGTATTGAATATCTAAAGTTTAATGTGTATAGGTACTGTGTGACTAATGCAATTTTAAAATTCTGTGTGAATCCAGTGCATTCTAACTGAACAAACATCTAAGACAACTTTAATGATTTTATATCACTCCTCACATAAAATAATGTATCTGAGACATTAGATAACATTGAAAACATCAGTTTTGTTGGAGTATAGAGTTTTTTTGAACTGCCATTGCAATGAATGTGAAAAATATTTTAATATGTTTACCTTGGTAAGTTAGAGTAATATTTTAATTTATCTACAATTGGCACCCTATTTAAATTGTCTGTCATATAAAAGTTCATCCATCAGCCTTTCAGCAAAACAGTATTTTATCAGTATGAAAATTTTCTACTGGTATGGCAAAGGAAATAGTTTAGATCATCTGATACTGACTGTAGCCTGAATTCCATCTTGAGCAATACAAGATACGTGTATGGTGACATGCAGCCACTGTACTGACCACCTGCTCCCCTATCAGTAGGCTTCAGAGCTTTGTACTCTGTGGCAGGAATTGAAGATTAATATCTCATTCATATTAACGAGCCATTTTGTGACTAGCACTTTAAAGTAACCAGACATGCACAAATCTTACCATACATTGTGAGTGCAAGGTTATTTTTATGACTTTTCCATTTGAGCCAGGAGTTTCCCAATATTGGGAGAAGGTCTGTATTTGTCAGCAACAGCAGGAGTGAATTTCTGGCTTGAATGGACAGGTAGAGAGGTCAGCAGTTTCAGCCAGCCCAATTTGGTGGAACTGGTGCAAGTGCTTCTGCCAGCAACCATTTACCCTTGCTGTTAGAGGTATCCATTGAAGCTCTCAAACAGTGCTGATAGTGGCACTGTTCATATATTAGTATCTGATGGCGCATTACTGTTTGAGGCAGCCATGTACTATTGGCGTATAAAACTAGCATAGTTGTAATGATATGTGTTTCTGCCTCAGAACTCAGATACATTCCTGTCATTAATCACACCAACTTCCCCCCATTACCAACTGCTCAAACTAGGCTTGTATAATTTTTGTTCTACTGATTCTTCAACCATGACAAAAAAATGTACACAAAATTGCCAGAGCATGGGTTCAAAATTTAAGTCTGTGAAAAGCCACTGCTATCCGTGAGCTTCATTTTGATTTAAATTTTGGGACAGTGTAAATGCTGGGCACCAATGACTGTGACCTTTAGATTGGCCAGTCCTATCTAGATTGCAAGCAGTTTAAGTGGCATGTGATGTCACAACACTGTCATCTGTTTTGTGCAGTTTTATTATTCAGTACTGAATGTCTGCTGTGGTGAAATGGAAGTGGACATTGTGACCTCACTAATGTGAATACAACTTTGCACAGTGATGCATAACTTAATTGTTTAAAATTAACTGTTACTGGTCTTTTGTATTGATGTTTAGAAATGTTTTTAGTTGATTAAGTACTTGATTTAATGATTTTAATGGCAAAATTCATTTGATCATCGTAAAATACAGCTTACTTTGCAATTTTTAAAGATGCTTGTTTTTACTTACAACATTCCAATAAAATTTGATTTTTAGCTGTCAATTCTTACAAGTTTCTGATTGCTGAAAAGATTATTCACATAACTTTGTTGTTGGGTATTTGTCTGTGCTGTGTACTATTCGCCAACCAATGCAATCAGGTGATCTGCTCCCAGACCCTACAAATGGAGTGGTGAAGAACAGACTAGGAGCATCTTAAAGGTAGAGAGGCTTAGAGCAATTAAAAAGGGGACCAAATTGAAGAGCAGCAAGGGATGGTCTCAATCTTATGAAAGAAGTTCATGAACTACTCGCACTTGTTGGAGGTGAGGGTGAAGGAGGCAGGGGAGAGGGGTTTAAGGAGTTGGTTGATAGTGCAGAAAAGAAGCCGGATATTATCTTTGCATTTCAGGATGATACTGGAGTAGTGAGCAGTTTTGGCATGAGGAAAGCAAACCCCAATAGTGCTTGCTATGGTCCAGCCAGATCTGGAAATGGTTAAACCAGTTGTGTGCTATAAACGTTCAAATCTACATCCCGTTGACTTAAGGGAGCAAAGATGGGGGCTGTACCAAAGCGAGCAACCAGGATGTGTGAGAATGTAGAATCATAGAAATTTACAGCACAGAATGAGGCCATTTCGGCCCATCGTGTCCGTACCGGCCAATAAGAGGCTTTCCAGCCTAATCCTGCTTTCCAGCTCTAGGTCCGTAGCCCTGCCAATTACAGCACTTCAAGTGCACATCCAAGTACATTTTAAATGTGAGGATTTCTGCCTCTACTATCCTTTCAGGCAGAGAGTTCTAGACCCCACAACCCTCTGGGTGAAGAAATTTCCCCTCAAATCCCCTCTAAATCTAACAATTATTTTAAATTTATGCCCCCTGGTTGTTGACCACTCTGCTAAGGGAAATAGGCCCTTTTAATCCACTATATCTCGGCCCCTCATAATTTTTTACACCTCAATGAGGTCTCCCCTCAGCCTCCTCTGTTCCAAAGAAAACAAACCCAGCCTATCCAATCTGTCCTCACAGCTAAGAGTCTCCACTCCCGGCAACATCCTCGTAAATCTCCTCTGTACCCTCTCCAGTGCAATCAAGTCCTTCCTATAATGCGGTGACCAGAACTGCACGCAGCACTCTAGCTGTGGCCTACCTAGTGTTTTATACAGTTTAAGCATAACCCCCCCCTGCTCGTGTATTCTATACCTCGGCTAATAAAGGCAAGCATTCTGTATGCCACCTTATCTACCTGGCCTGCTGCCTTCAGGGATCTGTAGACATGCACTCCAAGGTTCCTTTGTTTCTCTATATTTCAGTGCCCTACGATTTAATGTGTATTCCCTTTCCTTGTTAGCCTTCTCCAAATGCATTCCCTCACACTTCTCCGGATTGAATTCCACTAGCCACTGTTCTGCCCACCTGACCAGTTGATTGATATCTTCCTGCAGTCCGCAGCTTTCTTCATTATCAACCACACAGCCGATTTTAGTATCGTCTGAAAACTTCTTAATCATACCCCCGATATTCAAGTCTAGATCATTGATGTATACCACAAAAAGCAAGGGACCTAGTGCTGAGCCCTGCGGAACCCCACTGGAAACAGCCTTGCTGTCACAAAAACACCTATCAACTGTTACCCTCTGCTTCCTGCCTCTGAGCCAATTTTGGATCCAACTTGCCACTTTGCCCTGGATCCCATGGGCTTTTATTTTTGTGACCGGTCTGCTATGTGGGACCTTATCAAAAGCCTTGCTAAAATCCATATACATAATATCAAATACACTACCCTCATCAACCCTCCTTGTTACTGCCTCAAAAAATTCAATCAAGTTATTCAGACATGATCTTCCCTTAACAAATCCATGCTGATTGTCCTTGATTAATCCGTGTCTTTCGAAATGAAGATTTATCCTGTCCTTCAGAATTCTTTCCAAAAATTTTCCCACCACCAAGGTTAGGCTGACTGGCTTGTAATTACTCGGTCTATCCCTTTCTCCCTTTTTAAACAAAGGTACCACGTTAGCAGTTCTCCAGTCCTCCGGCACCACACCTGAAGCCAGAGAGGATTGGAAAATGATGGTCAGAGCCTCTGCTATTTCCTCTTTTGCTTCGCTTAACAGTCTTGGATACATTTCATCCGGGCCTGGGGACTTATTCACTTTCAAAGCTGCTCGACCCCTTAATACCTCCTCTCTCACTGTTTATTTCATCTAATATTTCACACTCCTCCTCCCAGATAGCAATGTCCGCATCAACCCTCTCTTTTGTGAAAACAGACACAAAGTATTCATTAAGAACCATACCCACGTCTCCTGTCTCCAGACACAGATTACCCTCATGGTCTCTAATAGACCCTATCTTTTAGTTATCCTCTTGCTCTTAATATATTTATAAAACATCTTTGGGTTTTTCTTGATTTTACTTGCCAAGGATTTTTCATGCTCTCTCTTTGCTTTCTTAATATATTTTTAATTTCACCCCTGCTCTTTCTATACTCTCCTAGAGATTCTGCAGTATTTAGCCCGCAGTATCCGTCGTAAGCCTCCCTTTTTTTCTTTAGCCTACTCTGTATGTCCCTCGACATCCAGGGGGCTCTAGATTTGTTAGTCCCACCCTTTTTCTTTAAGGGCACATATTTGGTCTGAACCCTCCGAATCTCCTCCTTGAATGCCTCCCACTGCTCTGACACTGATTTACCATCAAGTAGTTGTTTCCAGTCCACTATGGCCAAATCACCTCTCACTTAGAAAAATTGGCTTTTCTCTAATTTAGAACTTTTATTCCTGGTCTATCATTGTCCTTTTCCATAACTACCTTAAATCTAACTGAATTATGGTCACTAGCATCTAAATGCTCTCCCACTGATACCCCTTCAACATGCCCAGCTTCATTCCCTAAAACTTAAGTCCAGAACCACCCCCTGCCGCGTTGGGCTTGCTACATACTGGATAAATAAGTTCTGAATGCATTTTAGGAATTCCGCACCCTCTATACCCTCACACTAATTTTATCCCAGTTAATATTGGGGTAGTTGAAATCCCAGACTATTACTGCTCTATAGTTTTTGCACTTCAGAAATTTGCCTACATATTTGCTCTTCTAGCTCCCTCTTACTGGGGGTCTATAGTACACTCCCAGAAGTGTGATCGTCCCTTTTTTGTTTTTCAGTTCGGTATTGATTAAAGAAACTATTACATCTATTACATATGTTTGATGCTCCCTCTAACATATCATCCCTCCTCTCTCCCATCTGAAAATCCTGTAACCAGGAATGTTGAGCTGCCATACCTGCCCCTCTTTTAGCCATGTCTCTAATAGCTATAATATCATACTCCCAAGTGTCTACCTGTGCTCTCAGCTCATCTGCCTTATTCGCTATACTCCTTGCATTGAAGTATATACCACTTAGTACAACCAAACCTCCTTGCTGACTACTTTTTAGACCTTGTTTCCTCTGTCCTTTAAATTCACTTTCTACATTTTTGCTTTCCAATTCCAGCTTTACTTCCCTCCCTACTGAATCTATTCTCAAGTTCCCATCCCCCTGCCAGGCTAGTTTAAACCCTTCCCAACATTCCCAACAGCATTAGCAACCCCCCCCCCCCCCCCCCCACCATCTCGCGAGCATATTGGTCCCGGCTCTGTTGTGGTGCAACCCATCCGGCTTGTACAGGTCCCACCTCCCCCCAGAAACCCTCCAATGCTTCAGGAATCTAAAGCACTCCCTCCTGCACCATCTCTCCAGCCACACATTCATCTGCTCGAATCTCCTATTTCTTTATTCACTAGCTCGAGGTACCTTGAATAATCTGGAGATTACTACCTCAAGGTACCATGAATAATCCAGAGATTACTACCTTTGTGGTTCTGCTTTTTATCTCTTCTAGCTCCCTAAACTCTACCTGCAGGACTTCATCCCTCTTTCTACCTATGTCATTGGTACCGATATGAACCACGACCTCTGGCTGTTCATCCTTTCCCCCCAAAATGTCTTGCAGCCGCTCGGTGACATCCTTGACCCTGGTACCAGGGAAGCAACATACCATCCTGGAGTCATGTCTGTGCCCGCAGAAATGCCAGTCTGCTCCCCTGACTATTGAATAACCTACCACTATAACTCTTCCATTCTTCTTCCTTTCCTCTCTTTCCCCCCCCCCGCCCTTTGGTGGACTTGGCTCTGGCTGCACTCCATAGAGGCACCATCACCCTCACCAGTACTCAGAAGAGAATACCCGCTGGAGAGTGAGATGGATTCAGGCTGGAAACCCGGAGCTCGAGCTGCAGTGGCTGGTGACACTTCTTGCACATATGATCGTCCAGGTTACGCAAAGCGTCCAGGACTTGCCACAGGGCACGAGATGTGCATTCCACAGGACTGAGCTGCCATGCTTCTATTTAATGGACTAAGATCTAACCCAGCAGAAATAAACTTTAAAAAAAAAACACCAACTTCTCACCAATCCGTTCTTTCCATCTATTTTATAGCAGAAATAAACTTAAAACTTAAATATATAATGGGTTTTACTGGGGACAAAGGCATTAAATTGGTAGGTGAGTGTGTGATTGATCGGTAGTTGCAGACGTAATGTGAATGGAGGACCAAAGTCTAGACAGTTGGGAGTTTGAAAGTGCCACTAAGCGACTTGGGGTAGTTTTTTCCCCCCCCCCAGGGCTTGGACGCAGAAAGAAGTGAGAAGGGGATGCGAGTGGTGAGAGATAAAAGCAAGTAATCAGAGATGACCTTGTCAGTGATTGAGATGACAGGAATAGAAAAATCTTTGCTTTTCACAATGTTACCCAATCTGAAAAGGAATGATTTCAAAAAGGAAAGAGAAGAAAGACTCATCTAATGAAGAATTGCTTCTGGATTAAAATCAATTTAATAAGGAAGAAAATGGGGACATGTGTCTTTTCAAATAAATAGCCTGACCATGAAATTATTTGGGAAAAACAGAAGATGTTGGAATTGCACAAAAGGCCAGTCAGCATCGTAAAGGGAAAGATGTTATGGTTTTAGTTGGGATACTTCATCTACCCTTATTGGTTTTGGGTGTAAACTCAAAATATTAACCACTCGTTATTAGATGCTGATAAACCTGTAGTCTATTTGGAGTGTTCAATTTCAAATTTCTAGCATTCATTTTTTATCTACTTATAATTAATAATTGTGCCATTATTATAGAAATAATTGCTGTTGAAGAAATATAGTTAACCATTGACATTGCAATACAAATGATTTCTAGTCACGTAACAAACCCAAGGGTGCTTAATATGTTTCAACTCTGGCTTAAAATGTTATTGTCACAAATTTTGAAAATAATTTACATATATTTGTGATTCCATAATTTATATAAATATGTAAGAATGAAAAAGCCAGGAACTCGAGACACATTGACATCACTTTAATTACAGATAATGTCTTAACTAAATTAGTGTAATTTTGCTGGTTCCAATATATAACATCTGTTTGTACCCACCGGCCTATCAAGTGCCCCACTTTGGGATGCATGGACATAAAAAGCATCGCTGAGAATTGCAGCAGCAGCAGCATACACACCAGATCTACAGAAAACCATACTCATAATCACACCCCAACTCCCAGCCCAAATTCGATGATAGATTTTTGTTAAACAAGGGAATTAAGGGTCACGGGACCAAGGTGGGTGGATGAAGTTAAACAGATCAGCCATGATTTAAATGAATGGCTGAACATGCTTGAGGGGCTGAATGGCCTACTCTTGTAACTATGTTCCAAAGCCTTCAATGCAAATTGAAAGGTATGGTCTCCCTGTTAATTCTCACAGAAGAATAATCAGAACATACACAAGGCTGTAACAACAGATGCCATGACAAGTGCTTTAAGCAGAAAAGGGCTGAAGAGTTTATTGATAACATCTATTTAAAGGAACGTTTTCTCTGGCGTAAGTTAACCAGTTCACTCAGTTTGTATTTTCTCCTACTGTTCAGTTTTGATGGTGTCCAGCATCAAGGGACCTTGCTGAACATTGAGGTAGGAAAACAAATAACTTCAGATTTGGATTTAATGCAAATATCTTGTATCAAAATTCATTGGGATAGGTTTTTTCACCACCACGATTTTTATGGTGGATCTGGGAAGGCTGGAAATGTAAAACAGCTTGGGGAGGCACTCGGCTGCATTGCTGCCTGCCTGTGAGCCTGCTGTGACCCAAAAAACCGCGCTGGCCCATATAGATAGGTGTTCTCTAACAAAATGAAAGAAACACAGCCTTTGCTCCATTTTCTGACATTTGCATTTGGTTGAGCTCTGGCAACCAGCAGTCAGCAGAGAGGGCATTGGATCTTGCCTGTGAAAGCTCTCTAAAAATGCAGCCCTTCAGAGGCCTCATCAAGTACGAGGAAGATTCTCCCTTACCTTTTGAAAACATATTTAGCAGGCAACACACTGGCCACAACTTTTTTGCTGCAGCAGTAGGTCCCTGGGAGCATCTCATGGGCAGTCAAAAGTGTCCACCCACCTCACTTCTAATGGTACAACCGCCAAACGGAAACCTTAGTCCAATAGCTGAATTTTGGTTATTTAGATTACACAGTAATACACCATGCATGTTCAGGAGCCCCAGAAAGTAAATTGCTGCCTCTTACAGATAGCAGAAAGTTAGGGAAAAGTACAGTCACATTATTAACTTTTTGTTGAATAAAACTCACTTGGCCATTACCACATGTTTGAGTCTGATTAGAAGAACCCCTAAAACCATAGATTTAACTAGGATTCAACTGTCAGAGAAAAATAGCTTTGAAACCAAAAATTACAAATCAATTTCTATTTTCTATATATTTTACCCATTGTCTCTTTGGAAGTCCAATTTTCTCTGCTGTGAAACAGAAGCAATTAATCTTACCTTTCTTTTAACCTTTGAAACAGTAAGAGCCTGTAACCTGCAACATACAGCTTTGGAAAATGATTGCAATTTTTTCCAACTGAGGTGGATCCTGCATTTTACAAATTGTATTCAACAAAGAGTGGAGGCCAATTTTGCAATTAATTTTCCAGAAGGAGAGACTGACAGGAAATCATTTTTGGCAGCGATTGAGAATCAGGAGTGAATGGATTTCAATTGAAAGGTTCTGGACAGCTGATTTTCAATGAAGATAATGAGATTATTGAAGGAAATAAAGTATGATAAATTATCTTCAATTTTATTCACTATGGTTGTATGGCTCAACATTGATGAATGACCTATGATACAGCTTTTAACTTTACATTTATCATGTTTATGAGAAAGTGAAAAAGAATCTTAAAATCCATTGTCTATGAATTCATAAACTATGCAGTAAATGATTGAGAAAACTTGGAAAAAATCTAATTTTAAGAGAATTAACACATCTGCATCATGAGGACAACACTGATACATTTGACTATTTCAGTTCTGTGTAATGGTAAGCATTTTAAGATGGTTAGTGCACTGTTACAAAATAGTAATGCATAGGTTCACAAATGTAATTGATCACATGGAGGGATAAGGAAAGTCAGAGATGAAAAAAGCACATTCAGCTTATTAGATCTCATTCCTCATTTCTTTCAGCAGAAAATAGTCTTCATCTTGATCTCCATCGGGAGTGATGGCTAGATACTACTCCATAGCAATAGAAGAACAATTCACTAGGAGTGAGTCAACCAAAGTTATTATATGAATTTCCTTTTTGCTGGTTATAGAATGGCTTGGGGCAAGTTGCATACCTGTTGTTTTGAAAATGGTGCATGGCCATGGAGGAGGAAAGCCCAAAGAGACAAAGGAAAGTGATTACTCTCCTGAGTAAACTGCAATACACTCTAGTAAATTAAAAATTGTACAATTTATCATTCAACTGCAGGACTGAAAATTATAAAATTGGAGGTTCAAAATACCTTACAGGATTGAAGGACATCGTATAATCTAGATAATATGGCTATACCTGCCAGATAAAGGTAAATATATGCCACATAGATATATCTAAACCTCTCTGCTTTTCTACCTCTCTCGCCTTTAAGGCGCTCCTTAAAACCAAGCTTTTGGTCACCTGTCCTAATATCTACATCGCCCGTCTCCGGCCTTGCCTCAGCTCATCCGCTGCTAAAGCCCTCATCCATGCCTTTGTTACCTCTAGACTTGACTATTGCACTGCACTCCTGGATGGCCTCCCATATTCTACCCTATGTAAACTAGAGGTGATCCAAAACTCAGCTGCCCATATCCTAACTTGCACCAAGTCCCGCTCACCCATCACCCTATGCTCGCTGACCTGCATTGGCTTCCACAGTTAAGCAATGCCTTGATTTCAAAATTCTCATCCTTATTTTCAAGTCACACCATGGCCTTGCCCCTCCCCTCTCTGTAATTGAGTGTAATATCTCCAAGTTTGCAGATGACACTAAGCTGGGTGGTGGTGTGAGCTGTGAGGAGGATGCTAAGAGGCTGCAGGGTGACTTGGACAGGTTAGGTGAGTGGGCAAATGCATGGCAGATGCAGTATAATGTGGATAAATGTGAGGTTATCCACTTTAGTGGCAAAAACACGAAGGCAGAATATTATCTGAATGGCGGCAGATTAGGAAAAGGGGAGGTGCAACGAGACCTGGGTGTCATGATACATCAGTCGTTGAAAGTTGGCATGCAGGTACAGCAGGCGGTGAAGAAGGCAAATGGTACATTGGCCGTCATAGCTAGGGGATTTGAGTATAGGAGCAGGGAGTTGTACAGGGCCTTGGTGAGGCCTCACCTGGAATATTATGTTCAGTTTTGGTCTCCTAATCTGAGGAAGGACGTTCTTGCTGTTGAGGGAGTGCAGCGAAGGTTCACCAGGCTGATCTCCGGGATGGCGGGACTGACATATGAGGAGAGACTGGATCGACTGGGCCTGTATTCACTTGAGTTTAGAAGGATGAGAGGGGATCTCCTAGAAACATAAAATTCCGGCGGGATTGGACAGGTTAGATGCAGGAAGAATGTTCCCGATGTTGGGGAAGTCCAGAACCAGGGGATACAGTCTAAGGATAAGGGGTAGGCCATTTAGGAATGAGATGAGGAGAAACTTCTTCAGAGAATTGTTAACCTGTGGAATTCTCTACCGCAGAGAGTTGTTGATGGCAGTTCATTGGATATATTCAAAATGGAGTTAGATATGGCCCTTACAGCTAAAGGGATCAAGGGGTATGGAGAGAAAGCAGGAAAGGAATACTGAGGTGAATGATCAGCCATGATCTTATTGAATGGTGGTGCAGGTTCGAAGGGCCGATTGGCCTACTCCTGCGCCTATTTTCTAAGTTTCTATGTTTCTATATAATCTCCTCCAGCCCCCCGCCCCCCGAGATGTCTGCGCTCCTCTAATTCTGCCCTCTTGAGCATCCCTGATTATAATCACTCAACCATTGGTGGCCGTGCCTTCTGTTGCCTCGGCCCCAAACTTTGGAGCTCCCTGCCTAAACCTCTCCACCTCTCTACCTCTCTTTTCTCCTTCACAACACTCCTTAAGACATACCTATTTGACCAAGCTTTTGGTCACCTACGCAAATTTCTACTTATGCAGTTTGGTGTCAAATTTTCTATCATAATACTCCTGTGAAGTGCCTTGGGACGTTGCACTGCATTTAAGGCGCTATATAAATACAAGTTGTTGTTATTATCTCCTTATTGGGCTTGGTGTCAAATTATATTTGATAACACTCCTTTGAAGTGCCTTGGGACATTTTACTATGTTAAAGGTGCTTTTTAAATGCAAGTTGTTATTACTGTTGAGATATGAACCAACTAATCCAGCTCCATCTACAAATGCACAAGGTAGATTTATCCAGGAGCAGCGGATCCAAGAGGAACAGATAACATCTCGACAGATTGAGGTTCATCACCCCAACGTCCCAGAAGTCAACACGATCATCACAGGAAAAGACGATACAACCAGATCAACTAAACTGCTCCCAAGGATGAAGTTGTATGAGTTCCGGAAATATTGCTAACTACCAACATATAGGGCCCGAAATTGATCGACATACTGCCCGCTACGCGCTGAAAAATACAAGTTTTGTCAAAAAACAGATACATACTGCGAGATATATCATTGACATACCGCCGAGCGGTATGCACATCATCCGCCATGTAGAACTGCCCGCATACCGCCCAAAAAGTGAAAGTTTCCTGACATACCACCGACATACTACCGGAGCTGCATACCATCCTGGATAAGATGGTTTTACTTGATCTTAAGTGGGCGGTAGTGTTCGGTGCCGCTATTTTGAAATTGGGAACAGTCAGCAAAAGCAGCACCTAAGTATTTCAGAGGTGAACAATGACATTACAGTGTGACTTACAGTGGGAAACGTATTTATATTGGTACTGAGTACATTATTAAGATAGAAGGCATTTGAGTTAACATTTTTTTGATTGTAAAATCATTTGAGTTTATCTCAGGATAGTTGAGATTCTGGAGATTTAAAAAGAATGGGGCCTGTACTAACCTTAGCCTATATAGCTGACTACCTGTCTAATGCAGGATCCAGATGGGAGAAGGTTTATTGAGCAGAATTATTAGGGTAATGGAGGAGGTCGCAGATTGATGAGGAGGAGGAGGCCTTGCCCCCAAAGGATTTTCAGGGAGAAGCGCTCATACTTGGACCTGACCAATTGACAGTGCGTTCGAAGGCTGCGCTTCCAAAAAGAGATGATCAATGAGATTTTCGAGCTCATTAAGGCAGACCTGCAGCCCAGTACCACCAACATTACTGCACTCTCTGTCGAGGGGAAGGTGGCCGCGGCACTTTCCTTTTATGCATGCAGCTCTTTTCAGGCATCAGCTGGGGACATGTGCTATATTTTTCAGTACGCTACTCATCGCTGCATTCAACAGCTAACCGAAGAACTGTATGCACGCCGGATGGAATTTATAAACTTCCCAATGACCAGGGAGGCTTAGAATGAGAGGGCTTTGGGTTTTGCACGCATTGCCGGCATCCCCAAGGTGCTGTTGACTGTACCCATATTGCCCTCCGAGCACCATTGCAGGAGGTGGAGGTGTACCAAAACTGTAAGGGATTTCACTCCCTCAATGTGCAGCTCCTCTGCGTCCATATGCAGCGCATCATGGCAGCGAATGCCTATTTTCCAGGGAGCATCCATGATGCGCACATCTTGCGTGAGAGCACTGTGCCTGACCTGTTGAAGTCTGAGCCACAAGGTAAATGCTGGATGCTGGAGGACAAAGGGTACGGCCTCGCCACCTGGCTCTTGACCCCCCCTGCGGAACCCTCAGTCAGAAGCCGAGCAACGATATAATAAGAGCCATATAGCCACACGTAATATTATCGAAAAGACAATTGGAGTGCTGAAGCAGTGCTTTCAATGCTTGTACCACTCGGGAGGCAGGCTACAATACCACCCTGAGCAGGTTGCTCAGTTCATAGTGATGTGCTGCATGTTGCACAATTTAGCAATTATGCAGGGACAGGAATTGACACAGGGGACTGCGGGACCACCTGAGGAGAGAGTGCAGGAGATGGAGGAGGAAGAAGAGAAAAATGAGGGGGACGAGCTTCCAGATGAACCTATGGCATCATCTCTCTCCCCCCACCCACTCCCCCCAACACCACAACGGAGGGCTCATGGAGCGTATACCACTGCAAAATTGTTATGTCAGCAGCTCATAAATGAAACCTTGGCTTGAATGTGGAGAGCTGCATTTGATCTTTTCCTGCACAGTGTGTGGGTCCCTGATGGCTGTTACCCCAAAAGTTTGACATTTTACAAGAGTGCTTAAATTCATTTGAAATGTTTATGTAAAAAATGTAAAAAATATAGAACAATTGTAAAACTTTGTAAAACTAAAACTATAACTTTGAAAAACTTTAACAACTTTAACAACTTGAAATAAACTTTTAAAAATCAAACTTCAACTATTTTAAATTAACAATGAACAATTGACTATACAACAAAGCACCCTTTACTGTACACGACCTCGACCGCGTACTCCAACACCCTTCGGACTCACCCTCCCTTTCTTACTCCCACCCTTCCTTTTCCCACTGCTCCTGAGCCCAGACCTCCCTGTGGTGGTACCAAGCCGGCATGCAGCAGTGCACCCAGAGTGCTGTTGCTGTCATTGGGGGTGAGACATTGCAGGCGCAATGAATGGGGCCTCAGGAGAAGCTCGTGATCCAGAAGGTACAGCTTCAGGGCTGGAAGTTGCTGTCGGCTCCTCATCCTCAGGTGCTGTTGACCCGACTACCATGGCACGGGGGTATTCCGTGCCATATCCCGATCCCGACGATTGCTACATAGCATAGACAGAGTCGGTGGTTCACTCCATCGCGGTGATCAGAAGCGACATATCCTCCGACTGCCGTTCTGATAGCGCCACAATATTTCCGGTTATTGTAGCCATGGTCTTGAGCAGCTCTTGACCTATGTCGACACTGGCCTGTGATAGATGCACCATGTCCTGGTACGCGCCTATCTGTCTTGCAGCAATGGACCTTTGCTGCACCAACCTCCGTCGCTGCAGCAAAAGTGCTGCAATGCTGCGGGTGCATTGCTGCACACCGCTTGGTCCCGCAGAATCCGAGGAGGCATGGGGGAATCCCCTGAATATAGAGTCGGTGGTGGAGGATGTTCCAGCTGGCCCAGATGTAACTGTTATCTCCTCCTCCATCTCCACCCCCACCTCCACTGGCTCCAGGATCAGCTTCTCTTCCTCTTCATCATCTCTGGCAGGGGTGACGTCGGAAGAGGGCTGGGTGACGCCAGAGTTGGAGGCAGTGGGTCTCTCGTCGGATCTCTCTGCGGAGGTCTGATCTGAATCCTCCAAGTCTGGAAGTACAAAACAATATTTAAAAGTGCTTGGCACCAGGGGAGGGGTCAGGGTTACATGAGTACATGAGTACAGTGACGTAGCGCAGTCTCACTTAAATGTCCACCACTGCTGCATTACTGTATAACATATCGCAGACAGACAATACATATATACATATATATATGCATTGCGTTACATGCTCCCAACATTGCAGTACAATAAACTTACTTTACATCACACGAGGCCAACATTTCAGTTACAGTTACATTACATGACATTTCACGATTGCAACACAGACCGGGAATTGTATTGAACTGACCGTCCTGTGTGGGTGGGTGAGCTCCAGTGGTGACACGGTTGCTATCCCGACCAGCGATAGGGCTCGGATCTCAATCTGCATCAAGGGTTCTTGCGTTGGGGGTCCTCCCCCGTACGCCACTGATCCGCTGCTATTGCAGATGTCTTCTTCTTCAGAAAGTAAAATAAATGAAAGTAAAAATCTTCAATCCATTTAACATCACAGACACAAAGGTTCACATACACACACAGACACATACACAGATGCACACACTGGGTTGATCCTCTTGTCATTGCCTGAAAGCATAAATACATCACTGTAATCTTGGGATAAATAACATCATCCATATGACACTGAACCTACATTTACATGGTACATGGCACATGGGGGGTGCATAAATAAAATCATTACTTACTCTTGCTACCCTCACCAGGTCGTTCCACCTCTTACGACACCTTTCTCCAGTGCGTACCATTGTACTTGGGAAGGAGACAGCCTCCCCGATCTTGCCCCATATTTTGTTGTACAGCTTTGTGGGGGTTTTCCATGACCACCCTTTGTTATGTCAGTGCATCTCTCCGTGATGTTCACTAGCAGGGCAGGTAGTTCCATTTCATCAAAGGCAGGCGCCCTTAACCTCCCATCCTTCCCGATATTCCTGCGCTTAGACTTCTTTTTTAACATTTCCATTATATTTATATTTATTATATTTATTATACAATTTTTTATTTATAAAATATGTATTTTATTATTGATCTTGTATTATTATTATTTGTTATTAATATAATTTGTCTCTGGAATTTCTGATGAAAACACTGACCCTCGAATACTTTGCTGCTCCTGCTCACTGCTTCTCCCTCGACTCCCAAAATCGTGGGGAAAAAGCATACAAGAACATATGAACATAAGAAATAGGAGCAGGAGTAGGCCATTTGCCCCTCGAGCCTGCTCCAACATTTAATAAGATCATGGCTGATCTGATCAGAGACGCAGCTCCACTTCCCTGCCGCTGCCCATAACCCTTTACTCCCTTATCGCTCAAAAATCTGTCTATCTCCGCCTTAAATATATTCAATAACCCAGACTCCACAGCTCTCTGGGGCAGAGAATGCCACAGATTTACAACCCTCTGAGAGAAGAAATTCCTCCTCATTTCAGTTTTAAATGTCCCTTAGTTTTAATTTCCCTATGAGTGGAAATATCCTCTCTGCAGCCACCTCGTCGAGCTCCCACATTCTCTTATACATTTCGATAAGATCACCCCTCATTCTTCTGAACTCCAATGTGTATAGGCCCAACCTACTCAACCTATCTTCATAAGTCAACACCTCATCTCTGGAATCAACCTAGTGAACCTTCTCTGAACAGCCTCCAATGCAAGTATATCCTTCCTTAAATATGGAGACCAAAACTGTACGCAGTACTCTAGGTGTGGCCTTACCAATACCCTGTACAGTTGTAGCAGGACTTCTCTGCTTTTATACTCTATCCCCCTTGCAATAAAGGCCAACATTCCATTTGCCTTCCTGATTACTTGCTGTACCTGCATACTAACCTTTTGTGTTTCATGCACAAGGATCCACAGGCCCCTCTGTACTGCAGCACTTTGCAATTTTTCTCCATTTAAATTATAATTTGCTTTTCTACTTTTTTTCTGCCAAAGTGGATCACCTCAAATTTTCCTACATTATACTCCATCTGCCAAATTTTTCTTCACTCTCTTAGCCTGTCTATATCCGTTTGCAGATTTTTTGTGTCCTCCTCACAATTTGCTTTCCCAAACATCTTTGTATCATCAGCAAAGTTGGCTACTTTACACTTGGTCCCTTCATCCAAATCATTAATATAGATTGTAAATAATTGAGGCCCCAGCACCGATCCCTGCGGCACCCCACTAGTCACTGCCAACCGGAAAATAACTCAGTTATCCCGACTCTGTTTTCTGTTAGTCAATCCTCTATCCATGCTAATATATTGCCCCCAACCACATGAACTTTTATCTTGTGCAGTAACCTTTCATGTGGCACCTTATCGAATGCCTTCTGGAAATACAAATACACCACCTCTACTGGTTGCCCCTTATCCACCCTGCTCGTTACATCCTCAAAGAATTCTAGCAAATTTGTCAAACATGATTTCCCTTTCGTAAAACCATGCTGACTCTGCTTGATTGAATTAAGCTTTTCCAAATTACTTTCATAATCTATCTTCCCTCTCTTTATCATTTTTTTAGTCGTTCTTTGCTGGCTTTTAAAAGTTTCCCAATCCTCTGGCCTCCCACTAGTCTTGGCCACGTTGTATGCCCTTGTCTTCAATTTGATACCATCCCTTCTTTCCTTAGTTAGCCATGGATAGTTATCACTTCTCTTACAGTCTTTCCTTCTCATTGGGATATATTTTTGTTGCGAGTTATGAAATATCTCCTTTAATGTCTGCCACTGCTCATCAACCATCCCATACTTTAATCTATTTTCCCAGTCCACTTTAGCCCTCATACCTTTGTGGTCTCCTTTGTTTAAGCTTAGGACACTGGTTTGAGAACCAACTTTCTCACCCTCCAACTGAATTTGAAATTCAATCATGTAATGGTCACTCATTCCTAGAGGATCCTTTACTACAAGATCATTTATTATTCCTGTCTCATTAACAGTACCAGATCTAAGATAGCTTGCTCCCTGGTTGGTTCTGCAACGTACTGTTCAAGGAAACTATCCCAGATACAATCTATGTACTCTTCCTCAAGGCTACCCTGGCCAATTTGCTTTGTCCAATCAATATGAAGGTTAAAATCGCCCATGATTATTGCTGTTCCTTTATTACAAGCCTCCTTTGGGAGTCTTGTGTTGGGCACGCGCTCTACTTGGAACTACTGCACGGCAAGCGAGCCCCAGGTGGGCAAAGGAAACGTTTCAAGGACACCCTCAAAGTCTCCTCGATAAAGTGCAACATCCCCACCGCCACCTGGGAATCTCTGGCCAAAGACCGTCCTAAGTGGAGGAAGAGCATCCGGAAGGGCACTGAGCACCTCGAGTCTCGTCGCCGAGAGCATGCAGAAAACAAGCGCAGGCAGCGGAAGGAGCGTGCGGCAAACCAGACTCTCCAGTCACCCTTTCCTTCAACGACTGTCTGTCCCATCTGTGACAGAGACTGTAATTCCCATATTGGACCGTATAGTCACCTGAGAACTCATTTTTAGAGTGAAAGCAAGTCTTCCTTCATTTCGAAGGACTGCCTATGATGATGACAAGCCTCCATTATTTCTTGATTTATACTCAGTCCAACATTCTAGGTACTGTTAGCGGGCCTATAGACTACGCCCACCAGTTACTTTTTACCTTTATTATTCCTTATCTCCACCAAAATTGATTCAACATCTTGATCCTCTGAGCCAATATCGTTTCTCACTAATGCACCGATCTTATAGCAACACAGAAAATAGGAGCAGTAGGCCATTCAATATGATCATGGCTGATCCTCTCTCTCAACACCATATTCCCGCTTTTTCCCCATACCCCTTGATGCCTTTTGTTTCTAGAAATCTATCTATCTCCCTCTTAAATATAGTCAGTAACTTGGCCTCCACAGTCTTCTGTGGTAGAGAATTCCATAGGTTTACCACCCTCTGAGTGAAAAAATTTCTCCTCATCTCGGTCCTAAATTTCCTACCCCGTATCCTGAGACTGTGACTCCTTGTTCTAGACTTCCCAGCCAGGAGAAACATCCTCCCCGCATCCAGTCTATGCAACCCAATCAGAATTTTATACATTTCAATGAGATCCCCTCTCATTCTTCTAAACTCTAGTGAATATAAGCCTAGTCGATGCAGTCTTTCTACATATGTCAGTCCTGCCATCCCAGGAATCAGTCTGGTGAATATTTGCTGCACTCCCTCAATAGCAAGAATATTTTCCCTCAGATTAGGAGACCAAAACTGCACACAATACTCAAGGTGTGGTCTCACCAAAGCCCTGTACAACTGCAGCAAGACCTCCCTGCTCCTATACTTAAATCCTCTCGCAATGAAGGCCAACATGCCATTTGCTTTCTTAACTGCCTGCTGTACCTGCATGCCTACTTTCAATGACTGATGTACCATAACACACAGGTCTCGTTGCATCTCCCCTTTTACTAATCTGTCACCATTCAGATAATAATCTGCCTTCCTGTTTTTGCCACCAAAGTGGATAACCTCGCACTTATCCACATTAAACTGCATCTGCGTATAGATTGGGCTAACCAAACTGGTAGCAATACTGTGGAGGAGGATTTTCTGGATTGTATAAGGGATGGTTTTCTGGACCAATATGCCGAGGAACCAACTAGAGAGCAGGCCATCCTAGACTGGGTCTTGTGTAATGAGAGAGGATTAATTAGCAATCTTGTCGTGCAAGGCCCCTTGGAGAAGAGTGACCATAATATGGTAGAATTCTTCATTAAGATGGAGAGTGACACAGTTAATTCAAAAACTAAGGTCCTGAACTTAAAGAAAGGTAATTTCGATGGTATGAGACGTGAATTGGCTAGGATAGACTGGCGAATGACAATTAAAGGGTTGACGGTAGTGGCAGGCAATGGCAGACATTTACAAATCACATGGATGAACTACAACAATTGTACATCCCTGTCTGCCGTAAAAATAAAACGGGGCAGGTCGCTCAACCGTGGCTAACAAGGGAAATTTGGGATAGTGTTAAATCCAAAGAAGAGGCATATAAATTGGCCAGAATAAGCAGCAAACCTGAGGACTGAGAGAAATTTAGAATTCGGCAGAGGAGGGCTAAGGGTTTAATTTGAAGGGGGAAAATAGACTACGAGAGTAAGCTTGCAGGGAACATAAAAACTGACTGCAAAAGCTTCTATAGATATGTGAAGAGGAAAAGATTAGTGAAGACTAATGTAGGTCCCTTGCAGTCAGAATCAGGTGAATTCATAATGGGGAGCAAGGAAATGGCAGACCAATTGAACAAATACTTTGGTTCTGTCTTGACTAAGGAAGACCTCCCGAAAATACTAGGGGACCGAGGATCTAGCGAGAAGGAGGAACTGAGGGAAATCCTTATTAGTCAGGAAATGGTGCAAGGGAAATTGATGGGATTGAAGGCCGATAAATCCTCAGGGCCTGATAGTCTGCATCCCAGAGTACTTAAGGAAGTAGCCCTAGAAATAGTAGATGCAATGGTGGGTATTTTCCAACATTCCTTGGACTCTGGATCAGTTCCTTTGGATTGGAGGGTAGTTAATGTAACCCCACTTTTTAAAAAAGGAAGGAGAGCGAAAACAGGGAATTATAGACCGGTTAGCTTGACATCGGTAGTTGAGAAAATGCTAGAATCAATTATTAAAGATGTAAGAGCAGCGCATTTGGAAAGCAGTGACATGATCGGTCCAAGTCAGCATGGATTTATGAAAGGGAAATCATGCTTGACAAATCTTCTAGAATTTTTTGAGGATGTAACTAGTAGAGTGGATAAGGGAGAACCAGTGGATGTTGTGTATTTAGACTTTCAAAAGGCTTTTGACAAGGTCCCACACAAGAGATTGGTATGCAAAATTAAGGCACATGGTATTGGGGGTAATGTATTGACATGGATTGAGAACTGGTTGGCAGACAGGAAGTAAAGAGTGGGAATAAACGGGTCCTTTTTCAGAATGGCAAGCAGTGACTAGTGAGGTACCGCAGGGTTCAGTTCTAAGACCCCAACTATTTACATTCTATATTAACGACTTGGAAGACAGGATTGAGTGTAATGTAGCCAAGTTTACTGACGATACAAAGATGGGAGAAAAGCAATGTGTGAGGAGGACACAAAAAATCTGCAAAAGGACATAGGCAGGCTAAGTGAGTGGGCAAAAATTTGGCAGATGGAGTATAATGTTGGAATGTGTGAGGTCATGCACTTTGGCAGTAAAAATCAAAGAGCAAGTTATTATTTAAATGGAAAAAGATTGCAAAGTGCCGCAGTATAGCGGGACCGGGGGTACTTGTGCATGAAACACAAAAGGATAGTATGCAGCTTCCGCAAGTGATCAGGAACGCCAATGGAATCTTGGCCTTTATTGCAAAGGGGATGGAGCATAAAAGCCGGGAAGTCTTGCTACAGCTATATAAGGTATTGGTAAGGCCACACCTGGAATACTGTGTGCAGTTTTGGTTTCCATATTTACGAAACTATATACTTGCTTTGGAGGCGGTTTAGAGAAGGTTCACTAGGTTGATTCCGGTGATGAGGGAGTTGACTTATGAGGAAAGGCTGAGTAGGTTGGGTCTCTACTCATTGGAATTCAGAAGAATGAGAGGTGATGCAGAGAGGATGTTTCCACTGGTGGGGTAGACTAGAACTAGAGGGCACGATCTTAGAATAAGGGGCCGCCTATTTAAAACAGAGATGAGGAGAAATTTCTTCTCTCAGAGAGTTGTAAATCTATTGAATTTGCTGCCTCAGAGAGCTGTGGAAGCTGGGACAGTGAATAAATTTAAGACAGAAATAGACAGTTTCTTAAATGATAAGGGGATAAGGGGTTATGGGGAGCGGGCGGGGAAATGGAGCTGAGTTCATGATCGGATCAGCCATGATCTTATTGAATGGCGGAGCAGGCTCGAGGGGTCGTATGGCCTACTACTGTTCCTATTCCTTATGTTCTTATATTATTCCATTTGCCTTCCAAACTGCTTGCTGCACCTGCATGTTTGCTTTCAATGACTGGTGTACAAGGACACCCAGGTCCTTCTGTACATCGACACTTCCCAAGCCATCACCATTTAAATAATACTTTGTCCTTACGTTTTTCCTACCAAAGTGGATAACTTCACATTTATCCATGTTATACTGCATCTGCCATGTGTTTGCCCACTCACTCAACCTATCTAAATCACCTTGTAGCGTCTTTGCATCCTCCTCACAACACACAATCCCACCTAGTTTTGTTTTGTGAATAGCTAGGGCCCAAGCACTGATCCATGTGGTACTCCACTAGTCACTGCCCGCCACCCCGAAAAAGACCCATTTATTCCTACTCTCTGTTTCCTGTCAGTTAACCAATTTTCAATCCATGCCAATACATTACCCCCAATCCTATGTGCTTTAATTTTGCACGCTAACCTCTTACGTGGGACTTTATCAAAGGCCTTCTGAAAATCCAAATACACTACATCCACTGGTTCTTCCTTATCTATTCTATTAGTTATATCCTCAAAAAACTCCAGTAGGTTTGTCAAACATGATTTTCCTTTCATACATCCATGCTGACTTTGTTTAATCCCATTGATATTATCTAAGTGTGCCATTATCACATCCTTTATAATAGACTCCAGCATTTTCCCTACTACTGATGCCAGGCTAACCGGTCTGTAGTTCCCCGTTTTCTCTCTCTCTCCTTTTTTAAATAGTGGGGTTACATTTGCCACCCTCCAATCTGCAGGAACTGTTCCATAATGTATAGAATTTTGGAAGATGACAACCAATGCATCTACTATTTCCATGGCAACCTCTTTTAGTACTCTGGGATGCAGATCATCTGGCCCTGGGGATTTATCTGCCTTCAGTCCCATTAGTTTCTCCAGAACTATTTTCTTACTAATAATCATTTCCTTTAATTCCTTTTGCTCACTGGACGCTTGGTTCCCTAGCATTTCTGGGACGTTATTTGTGTCCTCTTCCGTGAAGACGGAACCAAAGTATTTATTTAATTGATCTGCCTTGTTCCCCATTACAAATTCTCCCATTTCTGTCTGTAAAGGACCTACATTTGTCTTCACTAAACTTTTGCAGTCGGTTTTTATGTTACTTGCAAGTTTATTCTCATACTCTATTTTCCCCCTCTTAATCAATCTCTTGGCCCTTTTTTGTTGAATTCTAAACTGCTCCCAATCCTCAAGCTTGGCAACTTTGTATAACTCCTCTTTGAATCTAATACTATCCTTAATTTCTTTTGTTAGCCATGGTTGGGCCACTTTTGCTTTTGTGTTTTTATGCCAGAAAGGAATGTATAACTGTTGCAATTCATGCATTCGTTCCTTAAATATTAGCCATTGCCTATCCACCATCATGCCTTTTAATGAATCTTCCCAATTGATCATAGCCAATTCATTCCTAATACCTTTGTAGTTTCCTTTGTTTAGATTTAGGACCCTAGTTTCGTATTGGACTACTTCACTTTCCATCTTAATAAAGATTTCAATCATGTTATGGTCACTCTTCCCTAAAGGACCCCGCACTACAAGACTATTAATTAATCTCTTCTCATTACACAATACCCAATCTAGGATAGCCTGTTCCCTAGTAGGCTCCTCAACATACTGGTCTAAAAAACCATCTCGTACACACTCCAGGACTTCATCTACCACAGTATTATTACTAATTTGGTTTGGCTAGTCTATATGTAGATTAAAGTCACCTACGATTATTGTAGTACTATTGCTGTACGTTTCTCTAATTTCCTGTTTGATGCCATCCCTCACACTACCACTACTATTTGGAGGCCGATAGACAACTCCCACCAATGTTTTCTGCCCCTTGGTGCTCCTTAGCTCCACCCAGACTGAATCCACACCTTGATTTTCTGAGCCAATATCCTTTCTCACTATTGCTCTGATTTACTCTCTACAGCCACCAGAGCACTCATCACCTGGAGTCCCAAGGGATTCCATAATCCCTTGGGAGCACAGGTATTTAAGGAGGCTTCACAGGTTGGAGAGGCACTCTGGAGACCTGCAATAAAAGACTAAGGTCACATTTTACTTTGAGCTCAGTGTTCAGTTTGACTCTTTCTCCATATACAACAACTGGTGATGAGATACAGATAGCGAACCCAAAGATGCAGAGAACAGTGGGCATCCTGCAGAAATTCTTGGAGGGAGATGATTGGGAAACTTTTGTGGAGCGACTCGACCAATACTTCGTGGCCAACGAGCTAGATGGGGAAGAGAACGCTGCCAAACGAAGAGCGATCCTCCTCACTGTCTGTGGGGCACCAACATATGGCCTCATGAAGAATCTGCTCACTCCAGCGAAAACCACGGAGAAATCGTACGATGATTTGTGCACACTGGTCCGAGAGCATTTGAACCCGAAGGAAACCGTTCTGATGGCGAGGTACCGGTTCTACACCTACAAAAGGTCTGAAGGCCAGGAAATGGTGAGTTATGTCGCCGAGCTGACGCCTTGCAGGACATTGCGAATTTGAAGGACATTTGGAGCACATGCTCAGAGACTTTTTTGTACTTGGCATTGGCCACGAAACCATACTTCACAAACTTTTGACTGTAGAGACCCCAACATTGAGTAAGGCCATAGTGATAGCCCATGCATTCATTGCCACCAGTGACAATACGAAGCAAATCTCTCAGCACACAAGTGCTGCTACAAGTACTGTGAACAATACTTGTTTTCGAATCGTAACGTACAGGGCAGGTCACACGTACCTGAAACTACACGTCCGCAGGTGTCTCAGAGTCCACCATTAATGGTGATGAATGCAAGACCATTAACACCTTGTTGGTGCTGCGGGGGTGATCACAGTTTCCATTCACGCCGATTCAAAGAGTATGTTTGCAAGGGCTGTGGAACAATGGGACACCTCCAATGAGTGTGCAGGCAAACTACAAAGCCTACTAAACCTGCCAACTACCATGTTGCAGAGGAGGACAAATCCACGGAGGATCACGACGAACCAGAGGCTCAGATCGAGGAGGCAGAGGTACTTACGGTGCACACATTCACCACGAATTGTCCCCCGATAATGCTGAATAGTGAACGAAATGGAGTCATGGTGTCAATGGAGCTGGACACGGGCGCGAGCCAGTCCACCATGGGCAAAAAGACTTTCGAAAGGTTGTGGTGCAACAAGGCCTCAAAGCCAGTCTTAACTCCAGTTCGCACGAACTTACACGAATGAACTGATTTCTGTAATCGGCAGTGCTACCGTAAAGGTTTCCTACGATGGAGCGGTGCACAAGCTACCACTCTGGATGGTACCGGACGATAGTCCCACGCTGCTCGGCAGGAGCTGGCTGGGAAAGAAATGCTGGAACTGGGACACTTCGTGCTATCGGCCGCTGCCGACACTTCGTGTGCCCAGGTCTTAAACAAATTTCCTTCACTGTTCGAACCAAGCATCGGAAATTCCAAGGAGCAAAAGTGCAGATCCACCTAATTCCGGGAGCGCAACCCATCCATCACAAGGCGAGAGCAGTACCGTACATGATGAGAGAAAGGGTAGCGATCGAGCTAGGCTGGCTGCAAAAAGAGGTCATCATTTCCCCGATCGAGTTCAATGACTGGACCAGTCATATCATCCCAGTCCTCAAGGGAGACGGTATCGTCAGAATCTGTGGCGATTACAAAGTAACTATCAATCGTTTCTCCCTGCAGGACCAATACCCACTACCAAAGGCCGACGACCTCTTTGCAACGCTGGCAGGAGGAAAGACTTTCATGAAGCTGGATCTGACTTCAGCCTACATGATGCAGGTATTGGAGGAATCATTGAAAGCTCTCACCTGCATCAACACGCACAAAGGTCTTTTTGTTTATAACAGATGCCCATTTTGAATCCGATTGGCGGCGACGATATTCCAGAGAAACATGGAAAGCTTACTGATGCCGATCCCGCACACCGTGGCCTTCCAGGACAAAATCTTGGTCACAGGTTGGAACACAGCCGAGCATCTGTAGAACCTGGAGGAGGTTCTTAGTCGACTCAACCGTGTGGGGCTCATGTTAAAGCACTCGAAGTGTGTTTTCCTGGCGCCTGAAGTGGAGTTCCTTCGAAGGAGGATTGCGGCGGATGGCATGAGGCCCACCATCGCGAAGACGGAGGCGATCGAGAACGCACCGAGGCCACAGAACGTGCGGTCGTTTCTGGGACTCCTGAACTACTTTGTTAACTTCTTACTGGCTCTCAGCACACTGTTAGAACTACTGCATGTCTTACTATGAAAAGTGGACGAATGGGTTTGGGGCAAAAGCCAAGAAAATGCCTTTGTAAAAGCGAGAAAATTGTTATGCTCAAACAAATTGCTTGTGTTGTATGATCCATGTCAGCATTTGGTACTAGCATGTGATGCGTCATCATATGGCGTTGGGTGTGTATTGCAACAAGTTAATGATTTAGGGAAACTGCAATCGGTTGCTTTAGCATCCAGTAGTCTGTGTAAGGCTGAGAGAGCCTACAGCATGATTGAGAAAGAAGCCTTCTGTGGGGCAATCGAGTAGTGGTCCCCACGAAGGGCAGAGACACCTTCGTCAATGACCTCCACAGTACCCACCCAGGCATCATAATGATGAAAGCGATAGCCAGATCCCATGTGTGGTGGCTTGGTATCGATGCGGACTTAGAGTCCTGCGTTCACAGATGTAATACATGCTCGCAGTTAAGAAATGCACCCAGTGATGCTCCGCTATGTTTATGGTCTTGGCCCCCCCAAACCATGGTCTATGGTACACGTCGACTATGCAGGCCTGTTCTTGGGTAAAATATTCCTTGTGGTTGTAGACGCGTACTCCAAATGGATTGAATGTGAGATAATGTCAGCTAGTACGTCCGCTGCCACCACTGAAAGCCTGCGGGCCATGTTTGCCACACACGGCCTACCCGATGTCCTGTTTTACCAGTGTTGAGTTCAAAGAATTCATGACCCGTAACGGGATCAAACATTTCACATCTGCCCTGTTTAAACCAACGTCCAATGGTCAGCCAGAGAGAGCAGTGCAAACCATCAAGCAAGGCTTGAAGAGGGTAACTGAAAGCCCACTGCAGACTCGCCTATCCCGAGTCCTGCTTAGCTACCGCATGAGACCCCACTCACTCACTGGGATCTCACCTGCTGAACTGCTCATGAAAAGAGCACTCAAGACAAGGCTCTCGTTAGTTCACCCTGATCTACATGAACAAGTAGAGAGCAGGCGGCTTCAACAAAGTGCATACCATGATAGCGCAAATGTGTCATGCGAGATTGAAATCAATGATCCTGTATTTGTATTTGTATTAAATTATAGACAAGGTCCCAAGTGGCTTCCCGGCACTGTCGTGGCCAAAGAGGGGAGCAGGGTGTTTCAGGTCAAACTTTCAAATGGACTCATTCACCGGAAACACTTGGACCCCAAATCAAACTCAGATTCACGGACTATCCTGAGCAACCCACCTTGGACCCTACCTTTTTTGATCCCCCAACATACACACCAGTGGCAACCAGCACCACGGTTGACCACGAAGCAGAACCCATCATCCACAGCGGCCCAGCAGGGCCCAACACACCAAGCAGCCCAGCAAGACCAGCTGCACAGCAGCCCAGCAAGGGCCCAACAAATGATTCAACAACACCAGCTTTCACACCGAGACGATCAGCCAGGGTAAGAAGGGCCCCAGATTGACTCACATTGTAAATAGTTACACTATTGACTTTGGGGGGGGGGAGTGTTGTTATATATGTAAACTTGTACTTACTCTGTACAGCCACCAGAGGGCTCATCCCCTGGAGTCCCAGGGGATCCTATAATCCTTTGGGAGCACAGGTACTTAAGGAGGCTTCACAGGTTGGAGACGCACTCTGGAGACCTGTAGTAAAAGACTACGGTCACACTTTACTTTGAGCTCACAGTGTTCAGTCTGACTCTTTCTCCATACACAACACTGACCACGTGTCAATTCTAAAGTATTTAATCTAGAGGGTGTGGCTGCCTCCTGGAGCAAAAGGTCCAGGTAACTTTCTCCCTCCCTGATGTCTCACAATGTCTGTAGCTCGGACTCCAGCTCCTCAACTCAGAACTGAAGTTTGTCGAGACGCAGACACTTATCGCAGATGTAGTCGCCCTGGACCAAAATGTCCAGAAGCTCCCACATATTGCAGCAGCAACACATCTCCTGTTTTCCCATTATTTTATTTAATTTATTAGTTTAGCGTTAATCAAGTATTTACCCTATATAGTTTATTAAATTAGTTAAACAAATAAAGGTTCGTTTTCAGTATTTAGTTATATGCTATATGTTAATTTAAAAGAAAAACTTAGCCCACAATCACTACCAATCACTTACCTGCCTTACCTGTGATGTCACACAGCAGAGTTCTCCTCACCCGGAGCCGTGTGATCTCCTGGGCGAGGCACAGAACCAGCTAAAAGCCCAGATCAATTGGGGAAAAAATCTGGGAAAATTCCTCTCCGACCCAACCAAGCAATCGAAACTAGTCCAGGAGATCACACTGGCCGTATGCTGTGGTCTGCTGTAGCTTTTATTCCCACTCTTGAACCTCGGTCTGCTCCCGCTCAGGTATGCTACCACTCTGCAGAAAAAGTTAGGAAAAATAAGGCAAAGCAACACCTCCCACCCCCACTTCACCAAACTCTCCCACTTACCAAACTTGTTTTCTCACTCTGAGCTGATGCACTCCTTTATTAACAGAGCTATCCCACCTCCTTTTCCTTTCTGTCTGTCCTTTCAAATTCTCAAATACCCCTGAATATTTTAGTTGCCAGTCCTGGTCACCTTGCAACAATATCTATGTAATGATCATACCCATTTGTATCTATTTGTGCCTCCAATTCATCTATGTTGTTATGAATGCTTTGTGCGTTCAGATATAGAGCTTCTAATTTTTTTTTTTTTTTCCCATTTTCTTCCTGCTTTGACCCCACTTTTTGATTCACCTTTATGTTTATACATTCTGTCCCTTCCTGGCACACTCTGGTTTTCATTTCCCCCAGTGCTACCCTGCTTTATTGCCTTCCCCTTGTTCTTTGACTTTTTACATTTTCACTCACCTGAATCCTCCCCCCACTAATTAGTTTAAAGCCCTCTCCACAGCCCTAGTTATTCGATTCGCCAGGATCCTAGACCCAGCACGGTCTAAGTGGAGCCTGTCCCAACGGAACTGCTCCCTCTTACACCAGTACTGGTGCCAGTGTCCCACGGACCAAAACCCATTTCTCCCACACCAGTCTTTCAGCCATGTGTTTAACTCTCTGATCTTATTTACCCTATTCAAACTTGCTTGTGGCTCGGGTAGTAATCCAGAGATTATTATCTTTGTGGTTCTGCTTTTTAATTTGGCCCCTTGCTGCTCATACTACCTCAGCAGAATCTCCTTCTTTGTCCTATCTATGTCATTGGTACCCACATGGACTACGACAACTGGATTTTCCCCCTCACACTCCAAGTTTCTCTCCAGCCCTGAGGAGATGTCTTTAACCCTGGCATCGGGCAGGCAACACAGCTTTCGGGACTCACGCTCTCGGTTGCAGAGAACCGTATCTATTCCCCTAATGATACTTTCCCCTACATGTTTCTTTTTACTCCCTCTACTTGAATGGCCTCCTGTACCATGGTGCTGTGGTCAGTTTGCTCATCCTCCCTGCAGTTCCTGCTCTCGTCCACACAGGGAGTAAGAGCTTCGAACCTGTTGGACAAGAGCAAGGACCGAGGCTCCTCCATCACTCCATCATGAGTCCCCATACCTTCCTCACTCATAGTCACACCCTCCTGTCCCTGACCACAGATCAAATTTGAATAAATTACTCTAATTGGTGTGTCTAGCTCCTGGATCGCGGAGTCCAGGTAACTCTCTCCCTCCCTGATGCTCGGATTCCAGCTCATCAACACGGAGCCGAAGTTCTTCGAGCTGCAGATGTGGTCTCCATGGGCCTCAATGGGGTCAACCAGCTCCCACAAGCAACAGCAGAAACACATCGCCTTTGCTGCCATCTCTAATGTATTTAATTAATTAGATTTAGTTTTTAGTTATTAATCCCGGCCTCTAATCGAAGGCCCTTAATTTAAAGCAAGAAATGAGAGAGAAAAACTCACCGACCAATCACTTCCCTGCTTTCCTGTGACATTGAATGTTGTTGCCCTGTCTGCCTTTGTCACCCTCTCTTACCTGCTCACGCTGCTCCCTGTGCTGGGGCTGGGCTGCACACTCTTTTATGCTCTGCAGTTGCTCAGGTGTTCCCTCCTTGGTCGGGGTGTCGGCACTGTGTGATGAGGCTGCGCTGCTTTATGTAAAAAAATGGCGAAAAAAAAAATTCGCGCATGCGCAGTGCAGTGCCACACCGTCCATCGACAAGAAAGTCGATCATGATCGACTATAATGCTGCACACTGCCCGCTGCACACCGCTCGCATACCGCTGAAAAAATGTTGCGGAAACTAGCGGTGTTCGGTCTCGGCAGTACTCCGGCAGTTTTAAACCACACACCGCCGGAATACTGCCGAGCAATGGGTGGACCATACATCCTGATGAACTTCAGGCCCATAGACTCTATTCAGTAGACTAGCTATCTAATGCTGTTAATTCATCAGCTATCAAAGGAGTCTAATCCTAACTCACTCTCACCAATTTATATCAGTCTCCAACACTGATTTTAGCTGCAAATTGATAATCAGCACGCTGTTAATGTGAATCACTGTGATACAATTGAAAATTTGTATAACCCGTTATTCATTTTTAATCCAATCTACTAATTATTTGCATACTCAAAAATCCCTGGATTCTGGGGCGGTCCCAGCAGATTGGAAAACTGTAAATATAATGCCATTATTTAAAAAAAGGAGGCAGACAAAAAGCAGGAAACTATAGAAACATAGAAAATAGGTGCAGGAGCAGGCTATTCGGCCCTTCGAGCCTGCACCACCGTTCAATATGATCATGGCTGATCATGCAACTTCAGTACCCAACTCCTGCTTTCAGTCATTGGGAAAATACTGGAGTCCATTATTAAGGAAGCAGTAGCAGGGCATTTGGAAAAGCATAATTCAATTAAGCAGAGTCAGCTTGGTTTTATGAAAGAGAAATCATGTTTGACAAATTTGCTGGAGTTCTTTGAGGATATAACGAGCAGGGTGGATAAGAGGGAACCAGTGGATTTCTAGAAGGCATTCGATAAGGTGCCACATAAAAGGTTACTGCACAAGATAAAAGTTTACGGGGTTGGGGGCAATATATTAGCATGGATAGTGGATTGGCTAACTAACAGAAAACAGAGAGTTGGGATAAATGGGTAATTTTCCAATTGGTAAACAGTAACTAGTGGGGTGCCGCAGGGATCGGTGCTGGGCCCTCAACTATTTACAATCTATATTAATGACTTGGATGAAGGGACCGAGTGTAATGTTGCCAAGTTTGCTGATGATACAAAGATGGGTGGGAAAGCAAATTGTGAGAAGGACACAAAAAATCTGCAAAGGGATATAGACAGGCTAAGTGAGTGGGCAAAAATTTGGCAGATGGAGTATAATGTGGGAAAATGTGGCTTTGGCAGAAAAAATAGAAAAGCAAATTATAATTTAAATGGAGAAAAATTGCAAAGTGTTGCAGTACAGAGGGACCTGGGGGTCCTTGTGCATGAAACACAAAAAGTTAGTTTGCAGGTACAGCAAGTAATCAGGAAGGCAAATGGAATGTTGGCCTTTATTGCAAGGGGGATAGAGTATAAAAGCAGGGAAGTCCTGCTACAACTGTACAGGGTATTGGTGAGGCCACACCTTGAGCACTGCATACAGTTTTGCTCTCCGTATTTAAGGAAGGATATACTTGCATTGGAGGCTGTTCAGAGAAGGTTCACTAGGTTGATTCCGGAGATGAGGGGGTTCACTTATAAATATAGGTTGAGTAGGTTGGGCCTATACACATTGAAGTTCAGAAAAATGAGAGGTGATCTTATCAAAACATATAAGATAATGAGGGGGCTAGAGAAGGTGGATGCAGAGAAGATATTTCCAATCATAGCAGAAATTAAAACTAGGGGACATAGTCTCAAAATAAGGGGCCACCCATTTAAAACTGAGATGAGGAGGAATTTCTTCTCTCAGAGGATTGTAAATCGATGGAATTCTATGCCCCAGAGAGCTGTGCAGACTGGGTCATTGAATATATTTAAGGCGGAGATAGACAGATTTTTGAGCGATAAGGGAATAAAGGGTTATGGGGTGCGGGCAGGGAAGTGGAGCTGAGTCGAAGATCAGATCAGCCATGATCTTATTAAATGGTGGAGCAGGCTCGAGGGGCCAGGTTGCCTATTCCTGCTCCTATTTCTTATGTTCTTAACTGCTGCTAATTATCATTCTGAGATTAATAAACAATTCTTGTCTGTGCCCTCAAAAAATGTAAATACTGGAATCGGTACCCCAAATATTTATCAAGGCACCAGATGAGTCTTCAATCCCTTTACCTTAACACTTCATCAAGGAAGTATTTGGGGTTTACCACCCAGCTTACGCCTTGGAGTGAATGCTGCCTAGATTCAGTTCAGTAAACATTCTTCCTCTGTAACCTCTCGTTCTTTCTCTCTGTTGGAGATGCACTTTTTGCCTTTTACAGAGATCTCCTTTTACATACACTTGAAAAATACTGCCAAAAATTAGTGAATGAAAGCAAACCCTTATATATTTTCAAAGATACCTCCTCAATTCAATTGACCTATCTGAGTGACATGTCTTTGAGGAGTTCACCTCTTTGGTATCAATAACCTAACATAATTTACATTTGTTATCCTAATGACCTTACATTAATGATGCATCAGTACATACCAGGTGATAATTTCACTCCCTTGATTTTCAGTCTCTTCTTAACAATAGGGTCTTTTTTGCTATTTCAAGTAAGGAGTGCCACGCTTGTATCTATTACCAAGCTATCTCAGGGTCTGTGGCCTTGGTGTTTTATGCTTTTCTAGTTTCTGGCAGAATGCCTTGTTTCATATGGATATTCAGTTTTTAGCCTTTTGCTTTCCCATAGTGTAGTCTTCTACTGATTCTATTTTGAGGACACATTTAAGACAATTTTCAGGATAATTTGTCTACCTACACCAAATGCTTCCTGTTTATAAATAAAACACACACAACCCAAGAAATATTACATTCAAATTATATTATTTATATTGTACTTGTCTTAATTCAGGTGTAGAGAGTATTGCTATAAAAAGAAAAAAGAAAGGACTTTCACAGCCACTTACTTTTGAAGTGTAGTCACTATTGTAATGTAAAAAACACAGCAGACAATTTGTACACGGCAAGCTCAGACAAACAGTAATAAGATAATGAGCAGATAATCTGGCCAACTCCTCTGCTCTTTGAATAGTGCCATTGAATTTTAGCTAGAAATTCACCGACTTTGCAACTGTTTTTTGGTGCTATTTCACCATATTTGATGAAAAACCGGTCAGCGGAAATTTCAGTGACGTTTTGCAGTGGTGGTTTTCAAATACCGCTCGGGAGAGGAGCGCCGCCGTGCGAGATCCGAAATAGCATTTTCACCAAAAATGTAGCTTTCTGCACACCTGTATTTTGCACAAAAAATACCAACATGTACAAAGCTGCGTGTAGCCCTTGGAGCAGCGGTAAGCATGAAGACCTGCAAAAAAGGTAAGTTAAAGTTTTTATTTTTTAATTCTTTTTCAGTGATTCGATAGATAAGTATCTTGTAAATGTTTTGTGAATTTTGTTTTTCCAATTTTTTTTTTTAGGTGCTTTTCCGCCCTCCCAAGGCCCAACTCGCAGTGGTATTGGCTTCAGACTACAGCTGGCGAGGATTACGCCATGAATCTTCATGTATCGCTGATTTTTACCGCTGCACAAATTAAAGCTTGAATTTCTGGCCTGATACCAAAGCGATATTAATAATTTTGGCGAAAAAATACCGTTTTCACTGAGAACCGAATTTCTAGCCCATATATATGTTCAGCTGAGAGGGCAGTTTAACATCTCATCCAAAAAAATCACAGTGCAGCATTCCCTCAGTGCAGCACTGGAGTGTCAGCCTAGATTTTGTGCGTGGCTCTGTAATATATATATAAAACCAAAATTTAGGAATCCTTGATTATTCACCAATTTATATCGTTCACTGGAGTGTGAGGAATGCCTTTCGTTTTGGTGGATAATAGAGTTTCCACTACAGAACAATTATATGTAGACTACTGTAATTTTTACTACAGAATAAAAAAAAACTATGGAAACAAAACTGGATGAATTGCAGAAAAAGAAAATCATACAATTTGGAATAGCTAATAAGTTCAATATTGCTCAATAATTCTAAAACAGTATGGGATAGCAATTTTGCCTTTAATAATTACAAACTAAATAGGGGAACATTTAAAATCATTAATTCTGCTACATTTGACAAATGAATAAAAACAGTATTTAAAATATGCTGCCTTACTTTAGAACAATTTTCAAAGATTCAAATGTCCAGGTCACAAAGGTAGCTAGGAGTGGTGTGTTGCATATGAATTTATCCAACAAATTGTGTATTCAGATATCAGTGCATGACAGGTCATTTCAAACTATGGCAATTTAGCAGATTAAACGGAGTAATGCTGGAGGAGAAAAAATCTCATTAGGTTTATTTGGTAGCAATAGTATTGGCAATCCTTCACAATGTCCCAGCTTCATGAATCAGGTTAACGATGCATTAATACTCAGAAATACCGGGTGGCAAATTCAAGACCCATCCAAAGAGAAAATGTTACCACAGCACCAATTGTCATGATACACAATTGCATTGAGCACCAATGTAGATACAAATACTTAAACAAATATTAAAGTGGCTGCAGTTAGTGATTCTAGCAGAGACCATGTCAACATTAAGGATAGGTGAAATAAGTGGCTGAAGAAAAAGGGAATAAAGGGATACAGAAACAAAGCAAGCATATGAGATTAGGACTATTGCTCGTATGGGAAATAAAAGCCAACAGGAGTTGTTTAGGTAAAGTGGCTTGTTTCTGTGGTAATTTCTCTGTAATTCGATGCAAGAAGCATGGGATGAAACACAGTGATAATGGTGCTCTCGGCTCATAAGGGGCCAGCAGGTAGTGGCCAGCGGTCCAGCATTGTTGAATGCTGTTCTGGAGTTGTCTCGGATACAGACCTTACTGGACTACTTTCCAACAGATATTGAACACGTGGTTTGTGTTTGGCAGTCACTTGCCTTGATTTTAACTTAACATTAGAAGGTTAATTTGGCTGCACTGTAATCTGCAGTTGGTCAGGGAGCAGCATCAGTGAAGACTTTAATTACACGAGCAAAGCTGCAGTAGGAGTATCTTTCATGAATGCTGGCACAGCTGCTATGAGGCTTTGAGACTACCAAGGTGCAGTCACGTCTGCCTTCAATTCACTTGGAGGAAGATTACAACCTTGTGAGAAAAATTCTGAAAATTCAGATGCGCAGTGCACTATGTCCAGACAGATGAGTGGGACTGTAAGGAAATGCCACCCAGTAATGGCATGCCTGGAGTTGCAAAGGAGCAGCTGGTTCCCACTCATGTCAGTGACAGTTCTGTGCTATTACATTTTCCTGCACAAGTGACTATGGGAACTCCCTTCAAAAGCTATGAGACAAGTGGTGACTCAAACAAAGGAGACTCCTAAAATGGATGCAGTTTTATCAGAGTTAGTCACTGATAGAGTTATCAAGCCTTCTGTATCTAAGACAGCTTATGGTAGACTCCTTCCATGGCTAAGGAAAGTCTTAAGGTTAGGACATATACATAAGTTACATCAGATGTTCACTACTTACAAAGCATGCCAGAAAAACTACTGATGCAATTTGCAGTTTATCATTGTTTTGAGAGAAAATTTGGCAATGTTCTAAAAGAAAAGATGACAGAATGTACACTGTCACCAGCAAAAACTACTCAGGCAAAGCAACTCGCAGACACACCTGCAGGTAGCGCTGGCTGCAGTGGCTGATCTAATGCTTGTGGCTGCTGTGCACCAAAGATCTCTTGGTTTCCATGTTGTACAGCTGCTCCTTAGATGACTCTGTCCATATCAATTTTGTGCTGCATACTCTCAATTTTTCAAACTTCTCTGGGCATACTGTAAGAACTTACAGATTGATCGATGTTGTGTACATAAATAAACAGACTAACTGGAACATGAGTAATGTAACTAACTGTGTGCTTTATAACAACATCCAAAATGGTGTCCCAAAACCAGCATGAACCAGAATGTTTACAGCAACTGTGAATAGCTCCCGCAGGGTCCTAATGCCTGTCTAGTGGGCTGTAACAAACAAATAGAGTATGAACACAACATAATTCCTCCATTTTGAAAATATAGTCTATGAACAGACAAAGTCTTTGAGGTAGCCAGGCCATGTTCTGATACGCTGAGACCAGCGTGTGGAGCTTGCGGTGTTTGATCGAGGTTTTCGGTTGGGAAACAGAACGGTGCCTCTGTTCCATCCTGCTGGTCTGTGGCCTGTGAATTGGGATCAGTCTACAAGCATTCCATCGAGTTCCATCATTGAGCTCATAGATGTGAGGGCTGAACTTTCGCCCGATCTGTTTTGGAGGCGAAAGTGAAGATACGAGCTTATGACTATAGTTTGGGCGCTTAACTCTGACCCAATCTCCATTCTTCAGTTGGGGCTTTTGAGCGCGTTGTTTTGTGTCAGTGTACGACTTTGCTTTTCGTTGATGTTCCGAAATCTGGGATGCGAGTGCGGTTATCTTCACGCTAGGTTTGGTTGGGGGTTTGAGAATGTCCAGTAGCCAGCGAAGATTCCACCCAATCATGAGCTCAGCGGGTGTCTTCCCCGTTAGCGAGTGCTTTGTCGAATGGTATGTGCGGAGAATGGTTTGAACCGCTTCGTCAAATGTTTGGCCTGCTGCGAGGTTGGCTTTCAAACCCTCTTTGATGCCATGGTTAAATCGCTCAACACCTCCGTTGCTTTGAGGATTGTACTGAGCAGTAAAGCAATGCTCAATAGCATGGCGAGTGAGGAAATCCGTGAACTGGTCGGACACAAACTGTGGTCCCTTGTCAGTGATTATGACCTCTGGGAAGCCTCACTTTGTGAACCTACACTGCAGAATATTGATGATCGTTGATGAGGTCACTGATTTATGGCCATTTGGAATGCAGGTCATGTACTACAACAAGGAACCGCTAGTAATGTGGAGCTGCTTCAACTGGACCGAAGATATCCAACTGAAGTTGTTGCCATGGTCTTTGTGGCCATGGAATGGGCTTCATTGGCGCTGGTCAGATGTTTGTGGCCTTTTCGCTCAGACTGCATGCTTTGCAGTGTGAGACAAACTCCTCGATGTGAGTGTCAATCCCAGGCCACCACGCTGAATCGCGACATCTCTGCTTCTTGAGGACAATGCCAGGGTGAACATGGTGTGCCAATGAGAGAACACGCTGTTGAAGCGACTTGGGAATTACTGCTCTATCACCATGAGCCAGGCAACCATTGTTCCAAACGGAAAATTTATTGCGATGTCTGTGAAAGGTTTTCAGCTCATCCGGAATTTGCTTAGGCCACTCAGTCTGGAGGAAGTGGCTCACGTGCTGGAGCATAGCATCACACTGTGATTCGGTTTTGAGTTCGTCTCAGGAGACAAGGTTTCTGATGGACTGAGTAATGATCGACGTGTCATATGTGTCGCCATCTGTGAACAAGTCACCACCAGAGTCCGAAGCAGGTGTCGAGCGGCTGAACATGTCAGCTATGTGGTTGTGACTGTACATCAAAATTATACTGATGAAGGCGATCTGGCCATTGGCTGATTCGTAGTGGTCTGGGACTGCCTATGATGATGATGACGATGATGATGATGATGAGTGGTCTGTGCACAGACCCACTTGTAGCGAGTAGCGTAGTTACTGCTTGGCTCCATACGGAGGGTAAATTTCCTGTCATAGAGGTAGATGTGCCAGTGCTCACATTTGTAGATGCAAGCGAGTGCTTCATGTTCCTCTGTAGAGTATTTATGTTCTGCAGACGAGAGCATGCGCGTGGCGAAGGTTATTGGACGTTCCAGGCCGTCAATCCATTGCGAGAGCACAGCACCCATGGCGCTGCCTGATGCATCCATGGTGACGTACGTAGTGGCATTCGGATCAAAGTGTGCGAGGATAGGAGGGGATGTGATTTTCTCCTTAAGCGTGGTGAATGCCTGAGCCTGGGAATCTGTCCATTCCCAAGGATGTCCTTGCGAAGCAACTTGCGAAGTGGTTCAGCAATGTGTCCGCGTAGTGCGGGACGAACTTCAGATAGAAGTTGCAAGTGCCGAGGAATGATGAAAGTTCTTTGATGTTGGTAGCCTCCTGCATTCGCTGCATCGTATCAATGTTGTCAAGCGTCGGCTTGACACCTTGAGCTGTGACTCTGTAGCCCAGAAAGTTTATTTCTCCAGCAGCGAATGTACACCTATTGGCATTAAGTGTAATGTTATGTGTAGCAAATCTAGCCATAACTGTGTGAAGTCGCTAGTCATGTTCTTCCATTGTCTGTCCACGAACGACGATAGCATCAAGCCGATTGAGGGTTTGAATATGCCTGCTATTGAAGCAGCCAAATATGCCTGCTAGCATAGTAGTGACAATCTATTGAAATGCACTTGGTGCAGAAGATAATCTGTAGGGCATGCTTCAATACTGATACAGACTATCATGTGTCGTGACTGCCATGAGCAGTTTGCTGTCCTTCACTAGGGGTATTTGCATATCGAGTAACTGTGGCGCATATCGAGTTTCTTGAAAACTATTGAGCCGTGGAATTCTGAAGACAGTTCGTTGATGGTAGGAAGAGGGCACTTGTCAGGGATGATGGCCTTTTTGACCTCTTTCAGTTCGATGCATAGACGGATCTCCCCATATTTACGCCAAGCAATGACTAAGTTCGAGATCTAGGGTGAAGAGTCGATGCTCTCAATGATTCCCTAAGATTCGAGTCGCGTTAATTCTGCGGATACTTGGTTGCAAACCGCGAATGGGAGACAGCAAAGTTGCTGCGTAACCGGTTTGATGGAAGGGTCAATGCGGGGACAATGGCAGAATTTTGTTGTCACTCCAAACCCTGTGCTTGTCAAAGTCCACCATGTACACAGGTGTGCCCGCTGGGTCGTAAACTTTGAACCCAAGCTTGTCAAAAAGGTTAACAACCATTAAGCTTTGTTTCTTCGTGACATAAAAGGAAAGGTTCTCCAATGTTATGTCCTTGTAGTATATAGGGACAGATATGACCCCAAGTAGCTCAATTTTGGAGTCACAGTACTCATGTAGAGTGGAAGTTGCGGGCTGCAGTTGACAGTGCGTGAAGTGGGTTTTGTACACAGCCTTGCTCAAAATGGAGACTTTGGCTCCAAGATCAATGAGGAGGCAGCAGTGCATGCCGTCAATGTTTATATCATACTCCTTGAATTTAGCCGAACTGATGTGCGAAAAGTCACTGACGGTGTAAACCATACTGGGTTCATCACTATCGGGGTTGTCCACATGTCGCGATGAGCGACAGACACTAGCAAAATGGTTCATTTTACCACATGTAGCGCGTTTCTTCCCACATGCAGCGCAGTTAGGACTCTTTACTGAGTGTGATTTGTCCCCACAGTTAAAGCAGTAGGAGTTAGGCCCGTGATCTGCAGTGGGTGGCTTATTACTAGCCCTGGATCTCTGCTGTGATTTCCACTTTGGACGAATGCCTTGCACATGGGCTGTCACTGACGTCTGCTGCATCAGGGAAGCAGGGGAGCTGATCGCTTTTGAATCAGAAATGCTGATTCGATTTGGATGGCCAAATTAGTTGCTTTATCCAATGTCATTTTGTCATGCTCCATTTGCAAGCGTTCCCAAATGCAGGGGAATGCTGTTTTCTCAATAATTTGATCCATGATCATTTCCTCTGTAAGTGTTCCAAAGTTACACATAGCGGCTAGTTCAGTTAATGAAATGATGTACTGTTTGATTGGTTCACCATTCCCTTGCCCCCTTTGATGAAATTTGTATCTCTCCATCATGATACTTTTATTTGGCCCAAAATATTTCTCTAGGGCGCTTACCGCTTTGTCGTAGTACTCCGCGTCTTCGATTTGGCCAAAGATGCATTGGTCTTCGGTGCTGAGGCAGTGGATAAGTATTGCACGGTGGCAAGCTGGTGTAACCCACTCGCCGTGATATACGTAGAAAAGTTTTTTATCCCTCTCGGCCCCGGAATTGGAAGGTCCCTGGGTGTGGAGAGGAAAGGCGGGGGGGGGTGGGGGGGGGGTAGAGAGGTTAATTTGATTCATCCTTGTCACCAAATTATGTGTGTACGTAAATAAACAGACTAACTGAAACAGGAAACATAGAAACATAGAAAATAGGTGCAGGAGTAGGCCGTTCGGCCCTTCGAGCCTGCACCACCATTCAATATGATCATGGCTGATCATGCAACTTCAGTACCTCATTCCTGCTTTCTCTCCATACCCCTTGAGCCCTTTAGCTCTAAGGGCCACATCAAACTCCCTCTTGAATATATCGAACAAACTGACCTCACCAACTTTCTTTGGTAGGGAATTCCACAGGTTCACAATTCTCTGAGTGAAGAAGTTTCTCCTCATCTCGGTCCTAAATGGCTTACCCCTTATCCTTAGACTGTGACCCCTGGTTCTGGACTTCCCCAACATCAGGAACATTCTTCCTGCATCTAACCTGTCCAATCCCGTCAGAATTTTATATGATTCTATGAGATCCCCTCTCATTCTTCTAAAATTCCAGTGAATTTAAGCCTAGTCGATCCAGTCTTTCTTCATATGTCAATCCTGCCATCCCAGGAATCAGTTTGGTGAACCTTCACTGCATTCCCTCAATGGCAAGAATGTTCTTCCTCGGATTAGGAGACCAAAACTGTACACAATATTCCAGGTGTGGTCTCACCAAGGCCCTGTACAACTGCAGTAAGACCTCCCTGCTCCTATACTCAAATCCTCTCGCTATGAAGGCCAACATGACATTTGCCTTCTTCACCACCTGCTGTACCTGCAAGCCAACTTTCAATGAGTGATGTACCATGATACCCAGGTCTCATTGCACCTCCCCTTTTCCTAATCTGTCACCATTCAGATAATATTCTGCCTCCCTGTTTTTGTCCCCAAAGTGGATAACCTCACATTTATCTACATTATACTGAATCTGCCATGCATTTGCCCACTCACCTAACCTGTCCAAGTCACCCTGCAGCCTCTTAGCAAACTCTTCACAGCTCACACTGCCACCCAGCTTAGTGTCATCTGCAAACTTGGAGATATTACATTCAATTCCTTCATCCAAATCATTAATGTATATTGTAAATAGCTGGAGTCCCAGCACTGAACCTTG
Organism: Pristiophorus japonicus; assembly: GCF_044704955.1. NCBI lineage: Eukaryota > Metazoa > Chordata > Chondrichthyes > Pristiophoridae > Pristiophorus > Pristiophorus japonicus. The sequence goes on from NC_091977.1 coordinate 414,627,754, forward strand.
CGGTACCCCACTAGTCACTGCCTGCCATTCTGAAAAGGACCCGTTTATTTCTACTCTTTGCTTCCTGTCTGCCAACCAATTCTCTATCCACGTCAATACATTATCCCCAATACAATGTGCATTAATTTTGCACACTAATCTCTTGTGTGGGACCTTGTCAAAAGCCTTTTGAAAGTCCAAATACACCACATCCACTGGTTCTCCCATGTCCGTTCTACTAGTTACATCCTCAACAAATCTAGAAGAATTGTCAAGCATGATTTCCCTTTCATAAATCCATGCTGACTTGTACCGATCCTGTCACTGCTTTCCAAATGCGCTATTACGTCTTTAATAATTGATTCCAACATTTTCCCCACTACCGATGTCAGGCTAACCAGTATATAATTCCCTGTTTTCTCTCTCCCTCCTTTTTTAAAAAGTGGGGTTACATTAGCTACCCTCCAATCCATAGGAACTGATCCAGAGTCTATAGAATGTTGGAAAATGACCACCAATGCATCCACTATTTCTAGGGCCACTTCCTTAAGTATTCTGGGATGTAGACTATCAGGCCCTGGGGATTTATCGGCCTTCAATCCCATCAATTTCCCTAACACAATTTCCTGACTAATAAGGATTTCCTTCAGTTTCTCCTTCTCGCTAGACCCTCAGTCCCCTAGTATTTCTGGAAGGTTATTTGTGTCTTTCTTAATGAAAACAGAACCAAAGTATTTGTTCAATTGGTCTGCCATTACTTTGTTCCCCATTATAAATTCACCTGATTCTGACTGCAAGGGACCTACATTTGTTTTCACTAATCATTTTCTCTTCACATACCGACTTTTGCAGTCAGTTTTTATGTTCCCTGCAAACTTACTCTCGTACTCTATTTTCCCCTCCTAATTAAACTCATAGTCCTCCTTTGCTGAATTCTAAATTTCTCCCAGTCCTCAGGTTTGTTGCTTTTTCTGGTCAATTTATATGCCTCTTCTTTGGATTTAACACTATCCCTAATTTCCCTTGTTAGCCACGGTTGAGTCACCTTCCCATTTTTATTTTTACGCCAGACAGGGATGTACAATTGTTGAAGTTCATCCATGTGATCTTTAAATGCCTGCCATTGCCTATCCACTGCTAGTCTATCCTAGCCAATTCACGTCTCATACCATTGAAGTTACCTTTCCTTAAGTTCAGGACCCTAGTCTCTGAATTAACTGTGTCACTTTCCACCTTAATGAAGAATTCTACCATATTATGATCACTCTTCCCCAAGGGGCCTCACACAACAAGATTGGCAATTAATCCTCTCTCATTGCACAAGACCCAGTCTAGGATGGTCAGCTCTCTAGTTGGTTCCTCTACATATTGGTCGAGAAAACCACTCCAGGAAATCCTTCTCCACCGTATTGCTACCAGTTTGGTTAGCTCAATCTATATGTAGATTAAAGTCACCCATGATAACTGCTGTACCTTTATTGCACACATCCCTAATTTCCTGTTTGATGCCATCCCCAACCTCACTATCACTGTTTGGTGGTCTGTATACAACTCCTACTAGCATTTTCTGCCCTTTGGTGTTCCGCAGCTCTACCCATACAGATTCCACATCATCCAAGCTAATGTCATTCCTTACTTTTGCGTTAATCTCTTCAACCAGCCACCCTACCCCACCTCCTTTTCCTTCCTTTCTGTCTACCCTTCCTGAATATTGAATCCCCTGGATGTTGAGTTCTCAGCCTTGGTCACCCTGGAGCCATGTCTCCATAATCCCAATTATATCATATCCGTTAACAGCTATCTGCGCAGTTAATTTATCCATCTTATTACGAATGCTCCTCGCATTGAGACACAGAGCCTTCAGGGAGCCTTGTTTTTTTAACACTCTTTGTCCTTTTAGAATTATGACGTAATGTGGCCCTTTTTGATTTTTGCCTTTGATTTCTCTGCTCTCCACATTTCCTTATCTCCTTTCTACCTTTTGCTTCTGCCCCCATTTTACTTCCATCTCTCTTCCTGCATAGATTCCCATCCCCCTGCCATATTAGTTTAAACCCTCCCCAAAAGCACTAGCAACCACTCCCCCCAGGACATTGGTTCCGGTCCTGCCCAGATGCAGTTTGTACTGGCCCCACCTCCTCCAGAAACGGTTCCAATGTCCCAGGAATTTGTATCCCTCCCTTTGCACCATTCCTCAAGCCACGTATTCATCTTAACTATACTGCTATTTCTACTCTGACTTGCATGTGGCACTGGTAGAAATCCTGAGATTCCTACCTTTGAGGTTCTACTTTTTAATTTAACTCCTAACTCCCTAAATTCAGCTTGTAGGACCTCATTCCGTTTTTTTACCTATATCGTTGGTACCTATATATACGACAACTGGCTGTTCACCCTCCCCCTCCAGAATGCCCTGCAGCCGCTATGAGACATCCTTGACCGTTGCACCAGGGAGGCAACATACCATCCTGGAGTCTCGATTGCGGCCGCAGAAACGCCTATCTATTCCCCTTACAATAGAATCCCCTATCACTATAGCTCTCCCACTCTTTTTCCTGCCCTCCTGTGTAGCAGAGCCACCCATGATGCCATGAACTTGGCTGCTGCTGCCTTCCTCTGATGAGCCATATCCCCCAACAATACCCAAAACGGTGTATCTGTTTTGGAAGGAGATGACCGCAGGGGACCCCTAACATACCTTTCTTCCACTGCTTTGCCTGATGGTCACCCATTCCCTATCTGCCTGAGTAACCTTTACCTGCGGCGTGACCAACTCATTAAACGTGCTATTCACGACATCCTCAGCATCGCGGATGCTCCAGAGTGAATCCATGCGCAGCTCCAGTGCCGCAATGCAGTCTGTCAGGAGTTGCAGCTGGACGCACTTCCTGCACACATAGCAGTCCGGGACACTGGGAGCATCTCAGACTTCCCACATAGCACAGGAGGAGCATGACACAGGTCTGGGCTCTCCTGCCATGACGTAACCCTTAAATTAACTTAATTTGTCAACAATGTCAAAGGTTACCGACTGATAAGGAAATAAAAAGAAAAAGAAAAAGATTAAATACTCACCAATCCACCAGCCAATCACTTACCCGCTTGGCTGTGACGTCACACTTTGATTTCTTTTTACTTTTTTGTTTTACCTTCGGCCTCTGCACATGCTGGCCCCCGACGATCTGCCGCTGCTTCCAGTTGCTGCCGCTGCGCTGTGTAGTCCCGTGCCGCTCCTCTCGCGAGGCTGGCCCTCGATGTAACTAACTGTGAGCTTTATAGCAACACCCAAAATGGTGTCCCAAAACCAGCATGAACCAAAATGTTTACAGCAATGGTGAATAGCTCCCACAGGGACCTAATGCCTGTCTAGTGAGCTATAACAAACAAATAGAGTATGAACACAACAACCGAAGCAAATGAAGTGTTACTTCTGCACCACAAGTATCTGCTTAACAAAAGATCTGGACTGCCCTTGTGCATTTGTGCATTTACTCCCTGGAGTAGCGGAGTTATGCAGAAGTATCACCAGCCATGGCTGCACTATATAGTTCATATCATCACCTACCCTACGTCTCTTTCAAAGAGTTGTCATGTTTGCCTCAAAATAAAAGTATCATGTGCACACCTTGGGAACCGTGCATTGCATATAAATGTGATCATTTATGTTGGTTTACTGGCCCAGATTTTCCAGTCAGCAATGAAGGCACTTTGCAAGCCTTTCATAAGAATATAAAAGCATAAGAAATAGGAGCAGGAGTAGGCCGTAAGGCCCCTCGAGCCTGCTCCGCCATTCAATAAGATCATGGCTGATCTGATCATGGACTCAGCTCCAACTCCCTGCCTGCTCCCCATAACCCCTTATCCCCTTATCATTTAAGAAACTGTCAATTTCTGTCTTAAATTTATTTAATGTCCCAGCTTCCACAGCTCTCTGATATATTCAAGAGGGAGTTAGATATAGCCCTTATGGTTAAGGAGTTCAAGGGGTATGGAGAGAAAGCAGGAAAGGGGTACTGAAGGAATGATCAGCCATGATCTTATTGATGGCAATGCAGGCTTGAAGGGCCGAATGGCCTACTCCTGCACGTATTTTCTATGTTTCTATGAAGCGAATTCCACAGATTCACAACCCTCTGAGAGAAGAAATTTCTTCTCATCTCAGTTCTAAATGGGTGGCCCCTTATTCTAAGATCATGCCCTCTAGTTCTAGTCTCCCCCACCAGTGGAAACATCCTCTCTGCATCCACCTTGTCAAGCCCCGTCATGATCTTACACGTTTCGATAAGATCACCTCTCATTTTTCTGAATTCCAATGAGTAGAGGCCCAACCTACTCAACCTTTCCTCATAAGTCATCCCCCTCATCCCTGGGATCAACCTAGTGAACCTTCTCTGAACTGCCTCCACAGCAAGTATAACCTTTTGTAATTATGGAAACTAAAAATGCACACAGTATTCCAGGTGTGGCCTCACCAATACCCTGTACAGCTGCAACAGAATGACCCTGCTTTTATACTCCATCCCCTTTGCAATAAAGGCCTTTGCATGCCAGACAGGAGACTCCCAAAGCAAGCGCTCTACTCGGAACTCCTTCACGGCAAACGAGTCAAAGATGGGCAGAGGAAATTTTACAGGGACACCCTCAAAGCCTCCCTGAAAAAGTGCAACATCCCCACTGACACCTGAGAGTCTCTGGCCAAAGGCCGCCCTGAATGGAGTAAGTGCATCCGGGAGGGCCTTTCATTACGCTTACAGCTGCCCATAGACTTTTCGTGGGCTTTTCATCAGCTGCTTACGGTAATTGAGATCCTTTTCAGCATGACACTCTCTAAAGGGGATCTGTGGCGTGTGTGAACAGGTCAAGCAACAGCCTGTCTCCTCAACCAATAAGATTGAAGAATCCTCAATGAGACACACAGATTGTAAACCTGGGAGAGGCTGAAAGCATTGATGATGACATATAAGAACATAAGAAGTAGGAGCAGGAACAGGCCATATGGCCTTTCTAGCCTGTTCTGCCATTTAATACGATCATGGCTGATCCGATCATGGATTAAGCTCCATCATCATCAGAGGCAGTCCCTTGGAATTGAGGAAGACTTGCTTCCACTTTTAAAATGAGTCTTTAGATGACTGAACAATTCAATATGAGAACCACGGTCCCTGTCACAGGTGGGACAGATAGTCGTTGAGGGAAAGGGTGGGTGGGACATATTTGCCAAACGCTCTTTCCGCTGCCTCCGCTTGATTTCTGCATGCTCTCGGCGATCAGACCCGAGGTGCTCAGCGCCCTCCCGGATGCACTTCCTCCACTTAGGGCGGTCTTTGGCCAGCGACTCCCAGGTGTCAATGGGGATGCTGCACTTTTTCAGGAAGGCTTTGAGGATGTCCCTGTAATGTTTCCTCTGCCCACTTTTGGCTCGTTTTACGTGAAGGAATTCTGAGTAGAGCGCTTGCTTTGGGAGTCTCGTGTCTGGCATGCGAATGATGTTGCCTGCCCAGCGGAGCTGATCAAGTGTGGTCAGTGCTTCAATGCTGGGGATGTTGGCCTAGTCAAGGACGCTAATGTTGGTGCGTCTGTCCTCGCAGGGGATTTGTAGGATCTTGCGGAGGCATCATTGGTGGTATTTTTCCAGCGACTTGATTTCTCCATGGACTCAGGTCCACTTCCCTGCCCGCTCTCCATAACCCCTTATTCGCTTATCGATTAAGAAACTGTCTATCTCTCTCTTAAATTTATTCAATGTCCCAGCTTCCAGAGCTCTCTGAGGCAGCAAATTCCACAGATTTACAATCCTTAGAGAGAAGAAATTCCTCCTCATCTCAGTTTCAAATGGGCGGCCCCTTATTCTAAGATTATGCCCCCTAGTTCTAGTCTCCCCTATCAGTGGAAACATGCTCTCTCCATCCACCTGTCAAGCCCCCTCATAATCTTGTACGTTTCGATTAGATCACCTCTCTTTCGTCTGACTTCCAATGAGTAGAGGCCCAACCTACTCAACCTTTCTTCATAAGTCAACCGCCTCATTACTGGAATCAACCTAGTGAACCTTCTCTGAACTGCCTCCAAAGCAAGTATCTCATTTCGTAAATATGGAAACCAAAACTGCACGCAGTATTCCAGGTGTGGCCTCACCAATACCCTGTATAGCTGTAGCAAGGCTTCCCTGCTTTTATACTCCATCCCCTTTGCAATAAAGGCCAAGATTCCATTGGCCTTCCTGATCACTTGCTGTACCTGCATACTAACCTTATGTGTTTCATGCACAAGTACCCCCAGGTCCTGCTGTACTGCAGCACTTTGCAATCTTTCTCCATTTAAATAATAACTTACTCTTTGATTTTTTTTCTGCCAAAGTGCATGACCTCACACTTTCCAACATTATACTCCATCTGCCAAATATTTGCCCACTCACTTAGCCTGTCTATGTCCTTTTGCAGATTTTTTGTGTCCTCCTCACACATTGCTTTTCCTCCTATCTTTGTATAATCAGCAAACGTGGCTACGTTACACTTGGTCCTTTCTTCATAGTCATTAATATAGATTGTAAATAGTTGGGGTCCCCGCACTGATCCCTGCAGCACCCCACTAGTTACTGATTGCCAACCCGAGAATGAACCATTTATCCAGACTCTCTGTTTTCTGTTAGTTAGCCAATCCTCTATCCATGCTAATATATTACCCCCAACCCCATGAACTTTTATCTTGTGCAGTAACCTTGTCAAATGCCTTCTGGAAGTCCAAATACACCACATCCACTGGTTCCCCTTTATCCACCCTGTTCGTTACATAAGAACATAAGAAATAGGAACAGGAGTAGGCCATACGACCCCTCGAGCCTGCTCCGCCATTCAATAAGATCATGGTTGATCTGATCATGCACTCAGCTCCACTTCCCTGCCCACTCTCCATAACCCCTTATCCCCTTACCGTTTAAGAAAATGTCTATTTCTGTCTTAAATTTATTCAATGTCCCAGCTTCCACAGCTCTCTGAGGCAGCGAATTCCATCGTTTTCAACCCTCTGAGAGAAGAAATTTCTCCTCATATCTGTTTTAAATGGGTGGCCCATTATTCTAAGATCATTACCTCTAGTCCTCGTCTCCCCATCAGTGGAAACATCCTTTCTGCATCCACCCTGTCAAGCCCCCTCATAATCTTACACGTTTCGATAAGATCACCTCTCATTCTTCTGAATTCCAATGAGTAGAGGCCCAACCTACTCAACCTTTCCTCATAAGTCAACCCCCTCATCTCCGGAATCAACCTAGTGAACCTTCTTTGAACTGCCTCCAAAGCAAGTATATCCTTTCATAAATATGGAAACCAAACTGCAGGCAGTATTCCAGGTGTGGCCTCACCAATACCTTATATAGCTATAGCAAGACTTCCCTGTTTTTATACTCCATCCCCTTTGCAATAAAGACCAAGATATCATTTGCCTTCATGATCACTTGCTGTACCTGCATACTATCCTTTTGTGTTTCATGCACGAGTACCACTAGGTCCCGCTGTACTGCGGCACTTTGGAATCTTTCTCCATTTAAATAATAACTTGCTCTTTGATTTTTTTCTGCCAAAGCGCATGACCTCACACTTTCCGACATTATACTCCATCTGCCAAATTTTTTCCCACTCACTTAGCCTGTCTATGTCCTTTTGCAGATTTTTTGTGTCCTCCTCACACATTGCTTTTCCACCCATCTTTGTATCGTCAGCAAACGTGGCTACGTTACACTCAGTCCCTTCTTCCAGGTCGTTAACATAGATTGTAAATAGTTGGGGTCCCCGCACTGATCCCTGTGGCACCCCACGAGTTACTGGTTGCTAACCAGAGAATGAATCTTTTATCCTGACTCTCTGTTCTTTGTTAGTTAGCCAATCCTCTATCCATGCTAATATATTACCCCCAACCCCGTGAATTTTTATCTTGTGCACTACCCTTTTACGTGGCACCTTGTCTAATGACTTCTGAAAGGCGAATGGAATGTTGGCCTTCATTGCGAGAGGGATGGAGTACAAAAGCAGGGAGGTCCTGCTGCAACTGTATAGGGTATTGGTGAGGCCGCACCTGGAGTACTGCGTGCAGTTTTTGGTCACCTTACTTAAGGAAGGATATACTGGCTCTGGGGGGGGTACAGAGACGATTCACTCGGCTGATTCCGGAGATGAGGGGGGTTACCTTATGATGATAGATTGAGTAGACTGGGTCTTTACTCGTTAGAGTTCAGAAGGATGAGGGGTGATCTTATGGAAACATTTAAAATAATGAAAGGGATAGACAAACTAGAGATAGAGAGGTTGTTTCCACTGGTCGGGGAGACTAGAACTAGGGGGCACAGCCTCAAAATACGGGGGAGCCAATTTAAAACCAAGTTGAGAAGGAATTTCTTCTCCCAGAGGATTGTGAATCTGTGGAATTCTCTGCCCAAGGAAGCAGTTGAGGCTAGCTCATTGAATGTATTCAAGTCAGAGATAGATTGATTTTTAACCAATAAGGGAATTAAGGGTTACGGGGAGCGGGCGGGTAAGTGGAGCTGAGTCCACGGCCAGATCAGCCATGATCTTGTTGAATGGCGGAGCAGGCTTGAGGGGCTAGATGGCCTACTCCTGTTCCTAATTCTTATGTAAGTCCAAATACACCACATCCACTGGTTCCCCTTTATCCACTCTGTTCGTTACATCCTCAAAGAATTCCAGCAAATTTGTCAAACATGACTTCCCCTTCATAAATCCATGCTGATTGCCTGACCGAATTTTGCTTTTCCGAATGTCCTGCTACTGCTTCTTTAATAATGGACTCCAACATTTTCCCAACCACAGATGTTAGGCTAATTGGTCTATAATTTCTTGCTTTTTGTCTGCCTCCTTTTTTAAATAGGGGTGTTACATTTGCAGTTTTCCAATCTCCTGGGACCTCCTCAGAATCCAAGGAATTTTGGTAAATTACAACCAATGCATCCACAATCCCTGACGTTACTTCTCTTAAGACCCTAGGGTGCAAGCCATCCGTCCAAACAGGTTCCCATCCCCCTGCCAAGCTAGTTTAAACCCTCCCCAACAGCACTAGCAAACCCTCCCCCCGCAAGGATATTGGTCCCGGCTCTGTTGAGGTGCAACCGGTCCGACTTGTACAGGTCCCACCTCCCCCAGAAGCACTCCCAATGCCTCAGGAAACTAAAGCCCTCCCTCCTGCACCATCTCTCCAGCCACGTATTCATCTGCTATATCCTCCTATTTCTGAACTTTCTGTAGCTCGTGGCACTGGGAGTAATCCGGAGATTACTCCCTTTGAGGTCCTGCTTTTTAATCTCTCTTCTAGCTTTCTAAACTCTGCCTGCAACACCTGAGCCCTCTTCCTACCTATGTCATTGGTACCGATGTGGACCACGACCTCCGACTGTTCACTCTCTTCCCCCAGAATGCCCTGCAGCTGCTCAGTGACATCCTTGACCCTGGCACCAGGGAGGCAACATACCATCCTGGAGTCACGTCTGCGGCCACTGAAACGCCTGTCTGCTCCCCTTACTATTGAATCACCTACCACTATAGCTCTTCTTCTACTTCCCCCCCTCTGTGCAGCTGAGACACCCGTGGTGCCATGGACTTGGCTCTTGCTGCACTCCCCAGAGCCACCATCACCCTCACCGATACTCAGCACAGAATACCGGTTGGAGAGCGAGATGGACTCAGTGGACTTCTGCACTATCTGCCTAGTCCTCCTCTTATGTCCAGGGGTGACCCACTCCCTCTCTGCCTGCACACTCTTAAGCTGTGGGGTGACTGCCTCTAGAAACGTGCTATCCACATTGCTCTCAGTCTCACGGATGCATCGCAGGGACCCCAGCTTTAGCTCAAGCTCCAAAACACGGAGCTCGAGTTGGTGCAGCTGGAGACACCTCCTGCACACATGGTCACCTCGGCTGCACAAAGAATTCCAGCAAATTTGTCAAACATGACTTCCCCTTCATAAATCCATGCTGACTCTGCCTGACTGAATTATGCTTTTCCAAATGTTCTGCTATTGCTTCTTTAATAATGGACTCCAACATTTTCCCAACCACAGATGTTAGGCTAACTGGTCTATACTTTCCTACTTTTTATCTGCCTCCTTTTTTAAATAGGGGTGTTACATTTGCAGTTTTCGCCCCAGAATCCAGGGAATTTTGGTAAATTACAACCAATGCATCCACAATCCCTGCCGCTAATTCTTTTAAGACCCTAGGATGCAAGCCATCAGGGGATTTATCTGCCTTTAGTCCCATTATCTTACTGAATACCACCTTCTTAGTGATTGTGTTAAGTTCCTCCCCCCTATAGTCTCTTGACTATCCACTGTTGGGATATTGTTAGTGTCCCCTACCGTAAAGACTGATACAAAATATTTGTTCAGAGTTTCTGCCATCACCATGTTCCCCATTACTAATTCCCCGGTCTCGTCCTCTAAGGGACCAACATTTACTTTAGCTACTCTTTTCCTTTTCATATACCTAAAGAAACTCTTGCTATCTGTTTTTATATCTTGTGCTAGTTTACTTTCATATTCTATCTTCCCTTTCTTAATCATTTTTTTAGTCATTCTTGGCTGGCTTTTAAAAGCTTCCTAATCTTCTGTCCTCCCACTAGTTTTGACCACTTTGTATGCCCTTGTTTTTAATTGGATACCGTCCTTCATTTCATTTACACCCTTTCCTTCTCACTGGAATATATTTTTCTTGAGAGTTGTGAAATGTCTCCTTAAATGTGCTCGACGCTTCATTGGCCGTCCTACACTTTAATCTATTATCCCAGTCCACTTTAGCCAACTCTACCCTCATATCTTCATAGTCTCCTTTATTTAAACTTAGTATGCTGGTTTGAGATCCAACTTTCTCACCCTCCATCTGAATTTGAAATTCAACCATGTTATGTTCACTCATTCCAAGGGGATCCTTTATTAGGAGATTGTTTATTAATCCTGTCTCATAACACAGGACCAGAGCCTGCCCCTGGTTGGTTCCGTTACATACTGCTCAAGGAACCCGTCCCTTATGCAATCTATGAACTCTTTCTCAAGGCTACCCTGACCAATCAACATGGAGGTTAAAATCACCCATGATTATTGCTGTTTTTGCAAGCCCCCACTATGCTCAAACCTAATCCTTCTTTTTACATCCTACTTCCCCCTCATCAAAGATAACGAAGAACTACCAGCAGCGCAGCCTGTGCAGCAAAACGTAGGAGAGTGATGGAGAAGAAGAGACATGGTCATTCGATCTGACACTCCCAGGCACCAGCTCAGAAAATGGCAATTATCGTACTTTAGAGGGTAGAGGCGGGATCTGCATGTGTGAGTCACCGGGCATGAGTGGCTGCAGCCAGGTTAGGGCGAAAGGATAACGCAGGTGCCAGCTCCCCAGAGGACGAGTTCGCACATGAGTTTTGCTGCACAGGATTCAGATGAGGACTTCAATGGGGCGGCCTTCAGAAAAAGAGTGATGGCATGCTCACAAAAATCCTTGCTTCAATGGCAGGTCTGCCAGAGAGCCTCTTGTCAGTGTCAAGCAGCATGAAGGGACCCGGCTCCAACAATGCACAGGGCTTTGCGTGGAATTTGGAGCCCATGATTTTCAGGGTGGAAGTGATGGGCAACTCCATTAGAGCACTTGCAGACCCAACCAGGATGCTGGGTGTGATGGGCGATGTCGCAGCTTCCATTGCAGCACAAGCAGAAGCGACCTAATGTCTGAGTGCTGCAGCGGAAGCTCAGGATGCTCTCCTGCTGGCTCAGCTTGCTGCTATGCATGCTCAGACTGCTGCCATCATGACTGGGTTTATGAGTCTAGAAAGGGGCTTGCAGGGTCTCACAGCAGTCCAGCAATCTGTTCTTCAACCGATGGCTAGGAATGCTGTTGCTTGCCCTGTTCACTCATTTCCCATATCTCCTCTAGAAGATGCCCCTCTGAAATGGCTCCACAATTACTGCAAGTTGCTGCACAAAAGCCCACTATAAGGCCTCAATTTTGGCCGAGCCCGTTTTTCGGCACAGTTACCGGAGTTGCGTCGCTTATCTACGTTCCGAGGCGCGCCGAAAAATGTTGTTGCTACTTTGGCCGCTGTCCATCCTCTCCACTGCAGTTGCGCAGCATGGCCAGTCGAGCCTGGGGTGGAGCTAGCGTTCTGCGCCGAAAACTGTACTGGGATGTCTGCACATGCGCAGTGGAGTCCGCTGGTGATGTCCGCGCATGAGCAGTAGCACTGCGAGTCTGCAACAACAGTAGGTCTCTCTCCGTTTCAGAGCGTGGCAATGTTCTTCCTCCCTGTGTTGCTCGGCTCCTTCAGGTAAAGTTCTCTGCATTTATTCTGCCTCCTTTGTTGGGCTAGGGGTGGGCAGAAAAGAGTTATGAGGTTGATCTTTAGTGTCAGGGGTCTGAGTTGTGAGGAAACACTTGAGAAACAGGCTTTTCAACTTGGTGGTGATTTTAGCGAGATAAAGAAGATTATAAATAATAGAAAATGTAAATCCAGAATATTACTTTAAAATAAATTGGAAACATAAGACAAGGGGACACGGGTTCAAACTGGTAAAAGTTAACTTTTTGATTGCCATCAAAGTTCTTCGCACAGTGCGTGATCAACACATGGAATTAGACTCCCAGGCATAGTGGTGGAGGTGAAAAGTCTGGGTGGCAGACAGAGCACAATCAGTTCTCCTGCCCGCCCCTAGCCCTTACCGATTGGCCTCCTGGTGTGATCGATCTCTTAGAAATCACCGGCAGGCAGGAGCACTAAAAGATCGATCGCACCGGGAAGCCACTCGGCCGGGGCTCGGGGGCGGGCAGGAGAATTGATTTTGCTCCTGCCTATTTCTTATTCAATTGTTAGTACTTTTTGTTTGCAAGGTTTGGTGGTTTGTAAGGCTTGGTGGTTTAGGTGCAGGCAGATCCTCTACGCTTCCCGCCCCTATCCCAGGCCGAATGGCCTCCAATGTACCGACCTGCCCGATTTCTTTAACTCTCCATAAGGGTTTTCTGAAGTGGCCACATACGCTGGCCTAAGTAGAAATGGAGTAACTATGAGCTGGCCAAAGTTGCCTAAATGGGCAGAACTGGCATAGGTGGCTGGTAATGCCCCCTTTTGAGAAAAAAAAACTAACCTAAAAAATTGTAACTAACTCAGTTACGCTGGTGCAAATTGATTGGTGAAAATGGGGATTTTTAAGTTACGCCAGAAAAACCAAGTTACTCCAAAAAAAATAGAGCAACTCCTGGCCAAAATTGAGCCCTAAGTCTCTGGGCAACTGTAGGTGTAATGAACGGCAAGTGATATTTGTTCTCCGTTGATTCCAACATTCGGGAAACTTAGCAAACTGAAAAATATATTGCCCTTGATTCTGACTTGTGCATTTATGGTCGTTTAATTTAGGTCAGTTTGGCCTCATTAGTATCAGGTGCTACTCAATGTTTGTTTCTTTGACCTTTCCTGAAAATGCCAATACAATTCACATGCTTCAAAGCAATTGTTTAGAGAAAGACAGGTGTTACTCTAGTTAGCACAGAATTTAAAACAAGCTGGCACACAAGTAAATGGTATTAAATTAAGAGTAATGGTTAGTAATACTTATGGTTAGTAATACTTATTTATATTTTGGCCATTTGGCTTCTGGGAGAACTTAAAGATGAATTTTTGTTAAATAAAAATGATTAACAGCACAGCTATCCGCTATAGCAATTTTGTTGAAGATAAGTTACTGATGACAGATAACTATTTAATGAACAATTAATGGAGTTTCAGATTCCATCTGATACAGTTTGACTTATTGTCTATGGAGTGAACCGAATTGGCTGAAGACTGGCTTCTGTGATGGTGGGAACCTCAGAAGGAGGCTGATATGGATATTCACTGATATTCACTTTAATATCTATGTCCCTTTGTAACTTCATGCTCCCATCTACGCATTTTACTGTGCCTCCTAATGTTGTCATCTGCAAACTTGGATTTATCTCAGTCATTTATGTATATGGTGAAAAGTTGAGCCACCAGTGCAGATCATCACCAAGAGTGGTTCGGTAGCACCACTACTGACCGAGTTGGCCGAGTCCTGAAGGACATATCTACCATTCTGGGCCCATAGCAGGTGGTGAAAGAAACAACACAAGGGAAAAACCTACTTGACCTTGTCCTCACCAATCTACCTGTCGCAGTTGCATCTGTCCATGACAACATTGGTAACAGCAACCACCGCTCAGTCATTGTGGAAACTAAGTCATGTCTTCACACCGAGAACACCATCCATCGTGTTGTGTGGTTTTACCACCGTGCTAAATGGGATAGATTCAGAACAGATCTAGCAGCTCAAAACTGGGCATCCATGAGGCGCTGTGAGCTATCAGCAGCAGCAGAATTGTACTCATGGTCCGGCATATCCCTCACTCTCCCATTACCATCAAGCTAGGGGACCAACCTTGGTTCAACGATGAGTATAGAAGAGCATGCCAGGAGCAGCACCAGGCATACCTAAAATGAGGTGCCAAACCAGTGAAGCTGCAACACAGGACTACATGCATGCTAAAAAGTGGAAGCAGCATGCTATAGACAAGGCTAAGCGATCCCACATACAAAGGATCAGATTAAAGCTCTGTAGTCCTGCCACATCCAGTTGTGAATGGTGGTGGACCATTAAACAACTAACAGGAGAAGGAGGCTCCATAAATATCGCCATCCTCAATGATGGTGGAGTCCTGCACGTGATTGCAAAAGATAAGACTGAAGCATTTATAACCATCTTCAGCCAGAAGTGCCGAGTGGATGATCCATATCAGCCTCCTCCTGAGGTTCCCACCATCACAGAAGCCAGTCCTCAGCCAATTCAGTTCACTCCATGTGATATCAAGAAAAGGCTGAGTGCACTGGATACAGCAAAGGCTATGGGCCCCGACAACATTCCGGCTGTCGTGCTGAAGACTTGTGCTCCAGAACTAGCTGCGCATTTAGCCAAGCTGTTCCAATACAGCTACAACACTGGCATCTATCAGACAATGTGGAAAACTGCCCAGGTATGTCCTCTCCACAAAAAGCAGGACAAATCCAATCTGGCCAATTATCAGCCCATTAGTCTACTCTCAATCATCAGCAAAGTGATCGAAGGTGTCGTCAACAATGCTATCAAGAGGCACTTATTCACCAATAACCTGCTCACTGATGCCCAGTTTGGGTTCTGCCAGGACCACTCGGCCCCAGACCTTATTACAGCCTTGGTCCAAACATGGACAAAAGAGCTGAATTCCAGAGCTGAGGTGAGAGTGACTGCCCTTGACATTAAGGCAGATTTGACCAAGTGTGGCACCAAGGAGCCCTAGTAAAACTAAAGTCAATGGGAATCAGGAGGAAAAAGTTCCACTGGCTGGAGTCAAACCTCGCACAAAGGAAGATGGTTGTGGTTGTTGGAGGTCAATCATCACAGCCCAGGACATCAGGAGTTCCTCAGGGCAGTGTCCTAGGCTCAACCATCTTCAGCTGCTTCATCAATGACCTTCCCTCCATCAGAAGGTCAGAAGTGGGGATGTTTGCTGAAGACTGCACAGTGTTCAGTTCCATTCGCAATTCCTCAGATAATGGAGCAGTCCATGCCCTCATGTAACAAGATCTGGACGACATTCAGGCTTGGGCTGATAAGTGGCAAGTAACATTCGTGCCACACAAGTGCCAGGCAATGACTATCTCCAACAAGCGAGAGTCTAACCACCACCCCATGATATTCAATGGCATTACCATTGCCGGGTCCCCCACCATCAACATCCTTAGGGTCACCATTGACCGGAAACTTAACTGGACCAGCCACATAAATACTGTGGCAACAAGAGCAGGTCAGAGACTGGATATTCTGCGACGAGTGTCTCACCTCCTGACTCCCCAAAGCCTTTCCACCATCTACAAGGCACAAGTCAGGAGTGTGATGGAATACTCTCCACTTGCCTGGATGAGTGCAGCCCCAACAACACTCAAGAAGCTCGACACCATCCTGGACAAAGCAGCCTGCTTGATTGGCAGCCCATCCACCACCTTAAACATTCACTCCCTCCATCACCAATGTACCGTGGCTGCAGTGTGTACCAGCTACAAGATGCACTGCAGTAACTCACCCCGGCTTCTTCGGCAGCACCTCCCAAACCCGCGACCGATACCACCTAGAAGCACAAGGGTAGCAGGTGCATGGGAATACCACCACCTCCATGTTGCCCTCTAAGTCACACACCATCCTCACTTGGAAGCATATCGCCGTTGCTTCATCATCGCTGGGTCAAAATCCTGGAACTCTCGCCCTTACAGCACTGTGGGAGTACCTTCATCATAAGGACTGCAGCGGTTCAAGAAGGTGGCTCACCACAACCTTCTCAAGGGCAATTAGGGATGGGCAATAAATGCTGACATTGCCAGCAATGCCCACATCCCAGGAATTAATTTTTTTTTAAATCCCTGTGATTTGTCACATCCTGTCATTAAATTCTACTGTGGTGTAATGCTGCAACCCGGTTCCTACCTCCCAACCCATATCACAAGGTTACTTCCAGTAATGTGCACTTTTATTTTTGCTAATAATATCTTGTATTGAACTTCATTAAATGCCTTCCAGAAATCCATACGGACAATATCCATGCACTCCCCCATCCACCATGTAAGTGACTTACTCAAAAGAATCAACTAGATTGGCCAGATATAACCTACCCGTCACAAATCCATGCTAACTTTCTTTGATCAGCTCATATTTGCCCAAGTGCTCAGTCACACTGTCTCTGACAGTAGATTGCAAGGGTATGGTATTATAGTGCTTATGTTACTGGGCTAGTAATCGAGAGGCCTGGACTAACAATACGAAGACTAGAGTTCATATCCCACCACGGCAGCTAGTATCAGTAATGGTGACCATGGGCTAGAATTTCCAAACAATCCACCCAAAATATCGCTAAGATTCCCAAAATTATCGCCGGCGAAAAATTCCTCCCCAAAAAGAAATAAATCCGGCCAGCGAAAAACATGGGCATTCCACCCCGATTCTCGGTGAAAAAATGGAATCTTGGGCCGATTGGGCAGTTCTTAAAGAAAATGACCGATAATTAATAAATTTACTAAAAATTTACACCGAGGCTGTGGGTTGGGCCTAGGAGGAGAAAAACACAAAAAATATATATTTTAAATGTTATGTATGTAAACTTTATAATAGTGTAAGACTTGCTACCAGGGGGAGCACCTGTTGGAGACCCAAGGGTCATCTGCACACTTAGTGCAAGCAAGTATAAAAGGTTGTCTGCTATGCTGATTCTTCACTCTGGAGTTAGATTAAAGAGACCAAGGTCACATCAGTTTGAGCATACAGCACAGTCTTGTGGAGTTATTCTGAACATACCAATTGGCGACGAGTAACAGATCATGAACTTTCACGCGGTTATGACTGCCGTTGGTATTCTTGAAAGATTTGTTGAGGGTGATGATTGGGAAGCCTTCGTTGAGCATCTTGACCAGTACTTCGTGGCCAATGAGCTGGATATGGACAGTAATGCGGTCAAGCGCAGGGCGATTCTCCTCACCGTTTGTGGGTCCACGATATATGGCCTCATCAAAAATCTGCCAGCACCAACGAAACCAACGGAGAAGACATATGAAGAGTTGTGCACGCTGGTTCGGGAACACCTCAAGCTGAAGGAGAGCATCTTGATGGCCAGGTATCGCTTTTATACGCACCACCGCTCTAAGGGCCAGGACGTGGCAAACTATGTCGCCGACCTAAGATGCCTTGCAGGACCATGCGAATTTGCCAGATTTTTGGGGGAAATATTGCGGGACTTTTTCGCGCTTGGAATCGGCCATGAGGTCATTCTTCGCAAACTGCTGTCAGCCGAATCCCTAGATCTGAGCATGGCCATCACGATAGCACAGGCTTTCAAGTCCATGAACAATAATACTAAGCAGATATCTTCTCAGCATCAAAGCTCACCGGCAAGTATTGTTTAAATAACGCCTTCAGCATGCAGAACTGTACATGGCAGGGCCAACACGCCGGCAGAGGCCAGACTTAGGATGACTCAGAGTCCGCCATGGGGCGTGAATGCTAATCCATTAACACCATGTTGGCGCTGCGGGGGTAATCATAGAGCCCATCAATGTCGATTCAAGCATTACGTGTGCAAAGGCTGCGGAACAATGGGGCACCTCCAGCAAATGTGCTGGCAGAGTTGGCAGAAGATGACCGATCCGGGGCGGATCACGCTGAACGCTGAGAGAGGCAACTCAACCCGAGGCTGAAGAGGAAGTGTATGAGGTACACACCTTCACCACCAAAAACCCTCTGATAATATTGAAAGTCATATTAAACGGCATTCCAGTTTCCATGGAATCGGACACGGGGGCGAGTCAGTCAAGTATGAGCCAGAAGGCTTTTGAGAAACTGTGGGGCAACAAGGCACAAAGGCCAAAACTAAGCCCAATTCATACAAAGCTGCGCACTTACACCAAAGAGCTCATACCAGTCATTGGCAGTGTGACAGTGAAGGTATCGTACGATGGAGCTGTGCATGATTTATCACTATGGATTGTACCAGGCGATGGCCCAAGCTGTTCGGCAGTAGCTGGCTAGGAAAGATCCGATGGAACTGGGACGACATCAAAGCGCTGTCTTCGGTGGATGTCGCTTCGTGGGCTCAAGTGCTAAACAAATTTCCGTCGCTATTTGAGCCAGGCATCGGCAACTTCACAGGCGCCAAAGTGCAGATCCATCTAGTCCCTAATACATGGTCCATTCATCACAAGGCCCGAGTGGTTCCATATATGACGCGGGAGAAAGTTGAGATCGAACTGGACAGACTTCAATGAGAGGGAATTATATTGCCAGTCGAGTTCAACGAGTGGGCCAGTCCAATTGTTCCGGTGTTGAAAAGCAATGGCAAGGTCAGAATCTGTGGAGACTACAAAGTAACGATCAACCGAGTCTCGTTACAGGACCTGTACCCCCTACCCAAAGCGGAGGACCTGTTCACAACGTTAACAGGGGGGAAGTCGTTCACCAAGGATCTAATATCTGCTTGCATGACACAGGAGCTGGCTGAATCTTCAAAAAGATTGACATGCATCAACATACACAAAGGTCTGTTCATATATCACAGATGCCCTTTAGGGATTCACTCGCTTGCTGCCATCTTCCAGAGGAACATGGAGAGTCTGCTGAAATCGGTTCCGTGCACCGTTGTGTTCCAAGACGACATCATGATCACTGGTCGTGACACCACCGAACACTTGCACAACCTGGAAGAGGTTCTAAAGCGACTGGACAGAGTGGGTCTCAGGCTGAAATGCTCCAAGTGTGTTTTCCTGGTGCCAGAGGTCGAATTTTTGGGGAGAAAGATTGCGGCAGACGGCATCAGACCCACGGACTCTAAGACGGAGGCCATCAAGAATGCACCCAGACCACAGAATGTGTTCGTTCCTGGGACTCCTCAACTATTTTGGTAACTTTCTACCCAGGTTGAGCACTTTGCTGGAACCTTTGCATTTATTGCTACGTAAGGGTGATGACTGGGTTTGGGGTAAATCTCAAGAGACAGCCTTTAATAAGGCCAGAAACCTGCTATGTTCTAACAAGTTACTTGTATGGTATGACCCGTGTAAACGTTTAGAACTAGCTTGTGATGCATCTTTGTACGGGGTCACTTGTGCGTTACAGCAAGCCAATGTGTCAGGCAAACTGCAACCAGTTGCATTTGCGTCCAGAAGTTTCTCTAAGGCTGAAAGAGTCTACAGTATGGTTGAAAAAGAAGTATAAGCATGTGTATACGGGATTAATAAAATGCACCAGTACCTATTTGGACTCCGGTTCGAGCTCGAAACCGACCACAAACCGCTCACTTTGCTGTTTTCAGAAAGCAAAGGTATTAACACCAATGCTTCGTCCCGCATCCAAAGATAGGCACTAACATTATCTGTGTATGACTATGTAATCCGCCACAGACCAGGCACTGAAAACTGTGTTGATGCCCTCAGTTGGCTGCCATTGCCCACCACCAGGGTGGAAATGGTGCAACCCGCAGACTTGCTTCTTGTAATGGATGCTTTTGAGAGTGAGGGGTCACTCATCATGGCTTACCAGATCAGGACCTGGACTAGCCAGGACCCTGTGCTGTCACTAGTAAAAAAAACCGTGTCCTTAATGGGAGCTGGTCAGCTGTTCCCAGAGAAATGCAAGACGAAATTAAGCCGTTTTACCGACGCAAGGATGAAATGTCCATCCAATCGGATTATCTGCTATGGGGGAATCGCGTGGTTTTGCCAAAAAAAGGCAGGGAAACGTTTATACACGACCTACACAGTACCCACCCAGGCATAATTATGTTGAAGGCTATCGCCAGGTTGCACGTTTGGTGGCCCAGCAGTGACTTGGAATTGGAGTCATGCGTACACCAATATAACACTTGCTCACAGTTGAGCAATGCACCAAGAGAGGCCCCACTGAGTCTGTGGTCATGACCCTCCAAAACGTGGTCCAGGGGCCACGTAGATTTCGCTGGCCCCTTTCTAGGAAAGATGTTCCTAGTAGCAGTGGACGCTTACTCCAAATAGATTAAATGTGTAATAATGTCATCATGTACGTCCACTGCCACCATTGAATGCCTCCGGGCCATGTTCACCACCCATGGTTTGCCTGACGTCCTTGTTAGTGACAATGGACCACGTTTCACCAGCTCGGAATTCAACGAGTTCATGACCCGCAATGGCATCAAGCATGTCAGGTCTGCCCTGTTTAAGCCGCATCCAAGCCGAACGGGTAGTCCAAACTATCAAACAGAGCTTGAAACACATGGACGGTTCCCTGCAGACCCGGTTATCTCGGATTCTACTCAGCTACCGGACGCGATCCCACTCGCTTACCGGGGCTCCCACTGCAGAATTGTTAATGAAGAGAGCACTCAAAAATAGGCTCTCCTTAGTCCACCCGGATCTCAATGATCATGTAGAAACCCGGCGTCACCGGCATAACATGTAACACGATCGCGCGGCTGTATCACGTGACATTGAGGTTAATGACTCTGTAATTGTTCTTAATTACGGTCATGATCCCAAATGGGTTGCTGGCACTGTTTTAGCCAACGAGGGGAATAGAGTGTTTGTTGTCAAACTTCTGAATGAACAAATGTGCAGAATGCATTTGGATCAGACCAAACTGCGATTCACTGACAACCAAGAACAGTTTGAAGAGGACATTACCATCATTGATCCACCAACACACACACAACCAGCAATCGACCTCACGGTCAATCACGAGGATGAACCCACCACGCCCGACAGTCCAATCAGACCACTGCGCTGCAGTGCAGCAATGATCCAACCAACTCATCCATGCCAGGACTTCAACTCAGGTGATCAACCCGGGAACGCAGAGCCCCAGATTGCCTCAACTTATAAATAACTTGTATCTAAGACTTTGGCGGGGAGTGATGTTATGTATGTAAACATTATAATAGTGTAAGACTTGCCACCGGGGGGAGCACCTGTTGGAGACCCAAGGGTCACCTGCACACCTCGTGCAAGGGAGTATAAAAGGTTGTCTGCCATGCTGATTCTTCACTCTGGGGTTAGATTAAAGAGACCAAGGTCACATCAGTTTGAGCTTACAGCATAGTCTTGTGGAGTTATTCTGAACATAATAAAAAACATAAAATAAAAAATCATAAAAACATTCTCAGGACCCTTTTCACTTAAATCACTACAAGAAAATGTAAAAATAATTAGCAAAAAACCAATTACTTACCTTTTCTTGCAGGGCTACTTACCTACCGCCCAGCTGCGCCGATTCTTGTAGGCGTTTATTTTTCAACTTACCTATGGGTCATCGCTGAGCCAAAAATCACGACATGGTGATCTATGGACAGTGCCCACCAGTGGTCCGTTCCCCAACGGTACATCGAAACCGTCGGAGGAACTCAGCTGGGGAATTTTTCGCCGACCCGGTTCTCGCCCAAAACGGCCAATGCTGCCGAGAAACCGGGTGGTGAAGCATTGGAAATTCTAGCCCTGTGAAATTACCAGATTGTCATTTGGTTCATTAATGCCCTTTAGGGAAGGCAATCTACCGTATTTACCTGGTTAGGCCTATATGTGACTCCAGACCCACAGCAATGTGGTTGACGCTTAACTGCCCGCTGAAGTGGCCTAGCAAGCCACTCAGTCATACTAAACCACTACAAAGAAGAAAATCGGATGCACCACCCAACATCGACCTAGACACCAGATACGACAAAGGCACACCCAGCCCAGTCAACCCTGCAAAGACCTCTTCACTAACATCTGTGGACTTGTCTCAAAATTGAGAGAGCTGTTTCACAGACTAGTTAAACAGCAGCCTGACATAGTCATACTTTCAGCCAACTTTCCCAAACTCCTCCATCACCATCCTGGGGTTGTCCTGTCCCACCAGCAGGACAGACCCACCAGAGGTGGTGGCACAGTGGTATACAGTCTGGAGGGATTGGCCTGGGAGTACTGAACATTGACTCTAGTCAAACGTGGGCAAGGAAACCTCCTGCTGATTACCACCCACCGCCTTCCCTCAGCTGATGAATGGAAGAGGCTGGAAGAGGCACTGAGGGTAGCAAGGGCACAGAATGTACTCTAGGTGGAGGACTTCAATGTCCATCACAAGAGTGGCTCGGTAGCACCACTACTGACCAACCGAGCTAGCCAAGTCCTGAAGGACATAACTGCCAGACTGGGCCTACGGCAGGTGGTGAGAGAACCAACATGAGGGAAAAAGCTATTTGACCTCATCCTCACCCATCTATCTGTCGTGGATGCATATGTCCATGTCAGCATTGTAGTCATTGCGGAGACAAAGTCCCATCTTCACACTGAGGGCACTCTTCATGTTGTGTGTCATTGTGCTAAATGGGATAGATTCGGAACAGATCTAACAGCTCAAAACTGGGCGTTGTGGGCCATCAGCAGCAGAATTTTCACCACAATCTGTAACCTCATGGCCCAGCACATCCCTCACTCTACCATTACCATCAAGCCAGGGGACCAATCCTGGTTCAATAAGGAGTGTAAAAGAGCATGGCAGGAGCAGCAACAGGCATACTTAAAAATGAAGTGCCAAACTACAAGATAGAACTGCATACATGCTAAACAGTGGAAACAGAGCTAAGCGATCCCACAACCAAGGGATTAGATCAAAGCTCTGCAATCCTGCCACATCCAGTCATGAATGGTGGTAAACAATTAAACAAATAGAGGGAGGAGGAGGCTGCAGGAGCATCCCCAACCTCAAAGATAGTGGAGCCCAACACGAGTGCAAAAGGCAAGGCTAAAACATTTGCAACCATCTTCAGGTTGAGGGAGTGATCCATCTTGGACTCCTCTTGAGGTCTCCACCATCACAGAATTCAGTCTTCAGCCAATTCGAGTCACTCCACGTGATAGCAAGAAACGGCTGAGTGCACTGGATACAGCAAAGGCTATGGGCCCCGACTACATGCTGGCTGTCATGCTGGAGACTTGTGCTCCACAACTAATTGCGCCTCTAGCCAAGCTGTTCCAGTACAGCTACAACACTGGCATCTATCCGACAATCCAATCCGACCAATTACTGCCCCATCAGACTACTCTCAATCATCAGCAAAGTGTGGAAGGTGTCGTCGACAGTGCTATCAAGCGGCACTTACTCAATAATAACCTGCTCACCGATGCTCAGTATGGATTCCGCCAGGACCACTCAGCTCCAGACCTCATTACAGCCTTGGTCCAAACAAGCTGAATTCCAGAGGTGAGGTGAGAGTGACTGCCCTTGGCATCAAGGAGCCCTACTAAAGTTGAAGTCAATAGGAATCGGGGGAGAACACTCCGCTGACTGGAGTCATACCTACAAAGGAAGATGGTTGTGGTTGTTGCTTGCTGACCTACATTGGCTCCCGGTCCAGCAATGCCTTGATTTTAAAATTCTATCCTTGTTTTCAAATCCCTCCATGGCCTTATCCCTCACTATCTCTGTAACCTCCTCCAGCTCTACAATCTTCCAAGATCTCCAAGCTCCTCAAATTCTGGCCTCCATCTCCAATTTTCGCTCCCCCTCCCCCAAAATAAGAGGGAACATTGCCCCCTGCCCTAGCCCTGACTTTGCATCTTTCTCTAGTTTTCCCCCTATCACCCCTCATGCCCTCTCCAAGCTCGTTTTCATTCACTGCCTGCTTTCTTGACCGTATTCCCACTAAACTGCTGAACACCCAACTTCTGTTCCTGGCCCCCATGCTAACTGATGTTGTAAATGGTTCCCTCTCCTCAGGTACTGTTCCCCTCTCAAATGTGTCTTCTCAAAAAACACACCTTGACCCCTCTGTCCTTGTAAATTACCACCCCATCTCCAAATTTCCTTAGCTCTCCAAAGTCCTCGAATGTGTTGTCACCTCCCAAATAATGCCCATCTTTCCCGCAACTCCATATTTGAACCTTTCCAATCAGATTTCCAGTCCTGCCACAGCACTGACGCGACACTAATTAAAGCCACAAATGATATTCTCTGTGACTGGGTCTGTGACCATGGTGCACAATGCTTCCTCATCCTTCTCAACCTATTTTGCATAATTGACAACACCATCCTGCTCCAATGTCTCTCCTCCATTATCCAGCTGAGTGGGATTGTCCTGGCCTGGTATGTCTCTTACCTATCCAGGCGCAGCTAGCAAATTTCCTGCAATGCCTTCTTTCACTGCCCTGACACCATTGCCTCTGGAGGCCCGCAAGATCTATCCTTGGCCACTTCCTAGTTCTTATTTACATTATGTCCCTCAGCGATATAATCCACAAGTATGCTGACGATACCCAGCACCCTGTCAACACAACCTCTCTCGATCCCTCCATAGCCTCTGTGTTATCAGATGGCTTACCTGACATCCAGTGTTGGATGAGCAGAAATTTTCTCTGATTAAAAATTGAGAAGACCAAAGGCATTGTCTTTGGCCCACACCGTAAAATCTGTTCCCAAGCCATTGATTCCAACCCCCTTGTTGGGCCATTGCCTGAGACTGAACCAAACTGCTCGGAACCTCGGCATTCTATTAGACCCTTAGCTGAGCTTCCTACCCCATATCCTTGCCATCACAAAAACCACCTACTTCTACCTCCGTAGCATCCTCCATCTCCATCCTGCCTTAGCCCATCTGTTGCTGAAGCCCTCATCCATACCTCTGTTACCTCCAGACTTGACTATTGCAATGCTTTCCTGTCTGGCTCATCCAAAACTCTGCTGCCCATATCCTAACTCAAACTGAACCCCATTCACCCTTGACCCCTCTGCTCGCTGTCCTACATTAGCATCTGATCCACCAATGCCTTGTTTTCAAAATTCTCATCCTCATGTTCAAATTGCTCCATGGTCTCATCCCTCCCAATCTCTTTAATCTCCTCCAGCCCTACAACCTGCCAAAAACTTGGTGTTCCACCAACTTTAGACTCTTATATTCCCTTGAATATAGAAGGTTAAGGGGTGATCTAATTAAGGTGTTTAAGATTGCTACAAGATTTGATAGGATAGAGAAAAACAATTTCCTCTGGTGGGAGAGTTCAGAACAAGAGAACATAACCTTAAAGTTAGAGCTAGTTCGTTCAGGGATGATGCCGGAAAGTACTTCTTCACACAAAGGGTAATGTAAATCTGACACTCTCTCCCCAAAAAGCTGTTGAGGCTAGGTCAATTGAAAATTTCAAAATTGAGATAGATAGACTTTTAAGTATGAGTATTAAGGGTTACGGAACAAAGGCTGGTAGATAGAGTTAAGATACAGATCAGCCATGATCGAATTGAATGGCAGAACAGGCTTGAAGGGCTGAATGGCCGACTCCTGTTCCTATGTTTCTTCGTATGTTTGTACATGCCCCGCTTCCTCTGCACAACCATTGGCGGTCGTGCCTTCAGCCATCAAGACCCTAAGCTCTGGCAATCCCCCCCTAAACCTCTCCACCATTCCATCTTTCCCTGTCCTCCTTTAAAATGCTCCTCAAGACTGAACTCTTTGGCAAAACATATAGTCACCTCATACCTCCTTTTTTAATTTGGTGTCAATTTTTGTCTGACTTTGTTCCTGTAAATCGCCTTGGGCCATTTTACTGTGTTAATGGCGCTATATAAATGCAAATTGTAATTAAACAGGGTTATTAAATTGTGAGCAGTAAAAGGAATAAAACCCCAGTTTCATTTTTTATTTTAGTTCCTGTGGCTCTGTGCAGTGTTATCAAGATATTAATTTGTAATTGTGCAAAAGAAACAGTTTTTATCTTGAAACTTGGACAAGCTGGTAAAGTGATGATGTACGACCTCACTCACTAACTTCCACTGGAGTGAAGAGATGTGTAATGAAGGTATAAACATGTGCTAAAATTCCTGGTTACTTCAGTAATTTTTAAAATCCAATGAAATTTGATTTGGATTATGTCACTTTGTATAGATCAGTTACCAATACTTCTTTCAGAAATGTAGCTTTAAAAAACTCAACATTTGAAAATAACTTATTATCTACATGCCACAAATTTAAGCTAAGAGAATGTGGTTCTGCAAAAGCATTGTACTTGGTTAATCTTTAAAACTATGGCTGCGATTTCGCCGCCCATGGCTAGTTGGGCACGGCCAGCATTAATGCCGTGTGGAAAAGTGTTGTGTATGCAAAAACTCAATAGACTGAATACTGTAAACCCCGAACAGGTACAAACCTGGCTCTACTTTATTGGGGCCCAAAGTGATTACATTACAAGATGGCTGGCCTTTTATACCTCGGCCGCACACACGTGCGCATGGCCCAATGACCTCCGACAGTGGCGCCACCTGGTGGCTAGTAAACCCAAACATACATACATGACAATATCCCCCTTTAAGATATTAGTAATGGTCTTTTTACAAATTGAGACGGTCCAGGGCTTTCCGCTCCCGTGTTGAACGTTTAAATTCAACTCCAGCCTTGGGCGAGTGTTCTGAGTCTGTTATGACTGGGGGCTGGGTAGCCGATCTGATGGGAGTGGCAATGACCACGTCAAGGATTGAAAGTCCAGATTCATTGACCATGTCAGTGATTGAAAGTCTAGATTCATTGATGACAGCGGAGTCTTCTGATGACTGAGGGTAGGTTGGTTGGTCACTGATAGTGTTGTCCTCAGATTGTTCCAGTTCATCCGTGTGCCGTAGCTTTATCTGATCGACATGTTTCCTGCATGTCTGCCCATCCTTGAGTTTAACGATAAACACTCTGTTACCCTCCTTGGCTGTAACAGTACCGGTGATCCATTTAGGACCTTGACCATAATTCAATACATACACAGGATCATTGATAGAAATGTCGCATGACACGGTAGCACGATCATGATACCATTACTGACTTTGATGTCTGTATTCCACACGATTATTCAAGTCAGGGTGTACAAGAGAGAACCTGGTCTTGAGACCTCTCTTCATCAATAGTTCAGCAGGGGAGACCCCGGTAAGCGTATGGGGCCTTGTCCTGTAAATAAGCAATATGTATGACAAGTGAGTTTGCAGTGAACCTTGAGTTACACATTTCATACTCTGCTTGATGGTTTGGACTGCATGCTCTGCTTGTCCATTGGATGCAAGTTTGAATGGTGCTGACCTCACATGTTTGATACCATTGAGTTTCATGAACTCTTGAAACTCCATACTGGTGAAGCAAGATCCGTTGTCGCTAACAATGATGTCAGGCAGACCATGCATAGCAAACATGACACAAAGGCTCTCAATGGTAGCTGTGGATGTGCTAGATGATATGATTGTACATTCTATCCACTTCGAATAAGCATTCACCACAACTAAGAACATCTTTCCCAGGAAGGGATCTGCAAAGTCGATGTGGATCCTGGACAATGGTTTAGATGGCCATAACCACAGACTCAGTGGCGATTCTGCTGGTGCTTTACTAAGCTGCATGCAAGTGTTGCACTGATGCACACATGATTCCAGATCAGAGTCAATTCCAGGCCACCATACATGCGACCTGGCAATGGCTTTCATCATGACAATACCCGGATGCGTGCTATGTAGCTCATGCATTAATTTGTCTCTCCCTTTCTTGGGCATAACAACACCCCCACAGTACACAATCTGATTCAATGGATAGTTCATCTTTGCGATGGATGTTGGTCTCTTCACACATTTGCTTAGGTATGGCAGACCAATCACCACTGAGGACACAACACTTCACAACCGATAATATCGGGTCCTGGCTGGTCCAGGTCTTAACTTGTTGGGCAGTGACAGGGGTTCCTTCACTTTCAAAAGCATCCATAATCAACAGTAGGTCTGCCAGTTGTGGCGTTTCCACCTCTGGTGTGGGCAACGACAGACGGCTCAATGCATCGGCACAATTCTCAGTGCCAGCTCAATGGCGAATGACATAATCATAGGCAGATAATGTCAGCTCCCACCTCTGGATGTGGGACGATGCATTGGTATTGATACCTTTGTTTTCCGAAAGCAATGAAATGAGTGGCTTATGATCTGTTTCCAGTTCAAAGCAAAGACCAAACAGGTACTGATGCATCTTTTTAACCCCATACACACAGGCTAGTGTTTCTTTCTCTACCATGCTGTAGGTTCTTTCCGCCTTTGACAAACTTTTTGAAGCATATACAACAGGTTATAATTTGCTTGACTCATTAGCTTGTTGGAGCACGCAACCAACACCATATGATGAAGCATCACAGGCCAATAGTAGATGCTTACACGGATCATAATGTACCAGCAGCTTGTTAGAGCAAAGCAGCTTAGTAGCTTTCTCAAAAGCTCTATCTTGAGACGCACCCCAAATCCAGTTGTCGCCTTTTCTTAGCAGCATGTGCACTGGCTCTAATAAGGTGCTCAATCTAGGTAAGAAATTACCGAAGTAGTTGAGTAGACCAAGGAACGAACGCAGCTCCTTCACATTCTGAGGCTTGGGTGCATTTTTGATGGCCTTGGTTTTCGAGTCTGTAGGCCTGATACCGTCAGCAGCAATTTTCCTCCCCAGGAATTCGCACTTCGAGCATTTCAATCTGAGTCCCACTTTGTCCAGATGATGTAGAACCTCTTCCAGGTTGTTCAGGTGTTTGGCAAAGTCACGACCTGTGACCAGTATGTCATCTTGGAACACGACGGTTCTGGGGACGGATTTCAGTTGAATCTCCATGTTCCTCTGAAATATGGTTGCAGCCGGGCGAATTCCAAAAGGGCACCTGTTGTAGATAAACAGTCTTTTGAGTGTTGATGCAGGTGAGTTTCTTCGACGTGTCGACCAGCTCCTGTGTCATGTAGGCTGACGTCAAATCCAGTTTTGCGAATGACTTCCCCCCCGACTAGCGTTGCAAACAGGTCATCAGCCTTCAGTAACTGGTATTGATCCTGTTTTGAAACTCGGTTGATCGTAACCTTGTAGTCTCCACAAAACCTTGACAGTGCCATCACTTTTCAACACAGGAAAAATGGGGCTGGCCCTTTCGTTAAATTTGACCGGTGATATGATTCCTTCACGCTGGAGTCTGTCCAGTTTGATTTTGACTTTCACCCTCATCATGTACGGAACTGCCCGAGCTTTATGATGGACGGATCTTGCATCCAAGTCCACGTGGATCTGCACCTTGGTTCCCGTGAAATTGCCGATGCCTGGTTCAAACAGCAATGGGAACTTGCTCAGCACTTAGCACATGGTATATCCTCCTCCGACGACAACGCTTTGATCTCGTTCCAGTTCCATTTGATTTTTTCTAACCAGTTCCTGCTGAACAGCGTTGGACCATTGCCTGGAACAATCCATAACGGTAAATCGTGAACCGCACCATCATATGACACTTTAATTGTGGCACTGCCAATCACCGTTATGAGTTCTTTAGTGTAAGTACACAACTTGGCATTGACTGGACTCAGCTTAGGCCTCACAGCCTTAGTATCCCACAGCCTGTCGAATGTCCTCTGGCTCATTATTGATGGACACGGGTGCGAGTCAAATTCCATCGACAGTGGCATACTATTACATTATCGGTCCATACACTTCCTCCTCTGGTATCTCGGATTGCATATACGGATCCGCGCTAGACTGGTCATCATCCTCCATGTGGTGTGTCGCAGCACGCTTGCTCAGCTGCGGACACATGCGCTGGAGATGCCCCACTCTTGAACAGCCTTTACAAATATACTGTTTAAACTGACACTGATGATGCCGATGATTTCCCCCACAATGCCAACATGGTGATATTGGATTCATTCCCATTGGCGGACTTTGGGCAGCCACAGATTTTTCGTACGCAGTCGGGTAGGCCTTGCCATGTGCCGCTCTACCGAATGCCAAATCAACCAGCAGTGCTGATTTAAGTAATACAGTTGCAAAGGCTGTCTGAGAGTGGGACATCTCCAGCGCAAGTGTCCGCAGATGAGCAAGCATGCTGTGACACACCACGTGGAGGATGATGGTCAGACTAGCATGGATCCGGATACGCAATCCGAGATACCAGAGGAGGAAGTGTATGGACTATACTCATTCCTAACTAAGAGCAAACCGATAATGATCAACGTGAAATTTAATGGGGTGTCGGTATCGATGGAACTGGACAGGGGGGCGAGTCAATGGATAATGAGCCAGAGGGCATTTGACAAGCTGTGGGATACTAAGGCTGAGAGGCCCAGGCTGAGTCCAGTCAATACCAAGTTGCACACGTATACAAAGAACTCATAACGGTGATTGGCAATGCCACAATGAAAGTGTCATATGATAGCACGGTTCACGAGTTACCACTATGGATTGTCCCAGGCAATGGCCCAACGCTGTTCAGCAGGAACTGGCTTGAAAAAATCAGATGTGACTGGAATGACATGAAGACATTATCGTCGTTGGAAGATACATGTGCCCAAGTAATGAGCAAGTTTCTCTCGCTGTTCGAACCAGGCATTGGCAACTTCATGGGAGGCAAGGTGCAGATCCACGTGGACTCGGATGCAAGACCCGTCCATCATAAAGCTCGGGCAGTTCCGTATATGATGAGGGAGAAGATTGAAATCGAACCAGACAGACTCGAGCGTGAAGGGATCATATCACCGGTTGAATTTAATGAATGGGCCAGCCCCATTGTTCCTGTGCTGAAAAGTGATGGCACAGTCAGAATCTGTGGCGACCACAAGGCTACAATCAACAGGGTTTTGAAACAGGATCAGTACCTGTTACCGAAGGCTGATGACTTGTTTGTAATGCCAGCCGGGGGGAAGTCTTTCATTAAACTGGACTTGACGTCGGCCTACATGACACAGGAGCTGGTCGAGACATCGAAGAGACTTATGTGCATTAACACGCATAAAGGACTGTTTATTTATCACAAGTGCCCTTTTGGAATTCATTCGGCTGCAGCAATATTTCAGAGGAACATGGAGAGTCTACTGAAGTCCATTCCCAGAACCGTCGTGTTCCAAGATGACATCCTGATCACAGGTCGTGACTCCGAGGAACATCTGAACAACCTGGAAGAGGTTCTACATTGTCTGGACAAAGTGGGACTCAGATTGAAACGCTCGAAGTGCGTCTTCATGGCATCAGAGGTCGAATTCCTGGGTAGGAAAATTGCTACTGACAGCATCAGGCCCACAGACACGAAAACCAAGGCCATCAAGAATGCACCCAAGCCACAGAATGTGACGGAGCTGCATTCATTCCTGGGTCTACTCAACTATTTCGGTAAATTCCTACCTAAATTGAGCACCTTATTAGAACCACTGCACATGTGCTAAGAAAAGGAGACAACTGGGTGTGGGGTGCCTCTCAAGACAGAGCTTTTGAGAAAGCCACTAATCTGCTTTGCTCAAACAAGCTGCTGGTACATTATGACCCATGTAAACGTTTAGTATTGGCCTGTGATGCTTCGTCATATTGAATTGGTTGCGTACTCGAACAAGCTAATGAGTCGGGTAAACTTCAATCAGTCGCATATGCTTCAAAACGTTTGTCTAAAGCGGAAAGAGCCTACAGCATGGTAGAGAAAGAAGCACTAGCCTGTGTGTATGGGGTTAAAAAGATGTATCAGTACCTGTTTGGTCTTCCATTTGAACTGGAGACAGATCACAAGCCGCTCATTTCACTGTTCTCTGAAAACAAAGTTATCAATACCAATGCTTCATCCCACATCCAGAGGTGGGCGCTGACATTATCCGCTTATGATTATGTCATTCACCATAGACCTGGCACCGAGAATTGTGCCGATGCTTTGAGCCATCTGCCGTTGCCCACACCGGAGGTGGAAACGCCAAAACCGGCGGACCTATTGTTAGTTATGGATGCTTTTGAGTGAAGGAACCCCTGTCACGGCTCAACAAGTTAAGACCTGGACCAGCCAGGACCCGATTTTATCGGTGATGAAGAGTTGCATTCTCAAAGGTGATTGGATGGCCATACTCAAGCAAATGTGCAAGGAAACCAAACCTTACATTTGTAGCAAAGATGAACTGTCTATTCAGTTGGATTGTATACTGTGGGGCAATCGTGTTGTTATGCCCAAGAAAGGGAGAGACAAATTTGTGCGTGAGTTGCATAGCACACATCCCAGCATTGTAATGATGAAAGCCAACGCCAGGTCTCATGTATGGTGGCCGGGAATTGACTCCGAGCTGGAATCATGTGTGCATGCAGCTCAGCAAAGCACCAGAAGAATCGCCACTGAGTTTGTGGTTGTGGCCGTCCAAACCATGGTCCTGGATCCACTTAGACTTTGCAGGTCCCTTCCTGGGGAAAATGTTTTTAGTTGTGGTGGATGCATATTCGAAGTGGATAGAGTGTATAATCATGTCATCCAGCACATCCACAGCTACCATTGACAATCTCAGTGTCATGTTCGTGACACATGGTCTGCCTGACATCATTGTTAGCGACAACGGATCGTGCTTCACCAGTCAGGAGTTTCAAGAGTTCATGAAACTCAATGGTCTCAAAATGTAAGGTCAGCACTGTTCAAACCTGCATCTAATGGGCAAGCAGAACATGCTGTCCAAATCATAAAGCAGAGTATGAAGCGAGTAAGGGTTACTGCAGACCTGCCTGTCATGCATACTGCTTAGTTACAGGACAAGACCACACATGCTTACCAGGGTCTTGCCTGCTGAACTAATGATGAAGAGAGGTCTTAAGACCAAACTATCTCTTATACACCCTGACTTGAATAAGCATGTTGAATATAGAAGACAAAGTCAGCAAGGGTATCACGAACGCGCAGCTGTGTTACACGATATTTTTGTAAATGATCCTGTATATGTTCTGAATTATGGTCAGGGTCCCAAGTGGATCAGTGTTACTGTCATGGCCGAGGAGGGCAACAGAGTATTTATTGTCAAGCTCAAAAATGGGCAAACATTCAGGAAACATATGGATCAAACAAAGCTACGGCACACAGACGAACCGGAATAGTCAGAGGAAGAGACAATTGACAACCAAGCAACCCTACCCCCAGTCATCAGTGGTCATCAGTGAATCAGGACTTTCAATCGCTGACATAAGAACAAAAGAATTAGGAACAGGAGTAGGTCATCTAGCACCTCGACCCTGCTCCGCCACTCAACCGCTGATCTGGCCGTGGACTCAGCTCCACTTACCCGCCCGCTCCCCATAACCCTTAATTCCCTTATTGGTTAAAAATCTAAATATCTGTGATTTGAATACATTCAATGAGCTAGCCTCAACTGCTTCCCTGGGCAGAGAATTCCTCAGATTCACAACCCTCTGGGAGAAGAAATTCCTTCTCAACTCAGTTTTAAATTGGCTCCCCCGTATTTTGAGGCTATGCCCCCTAGTTCTAGTCTCCCCGACCAGTGGAAACAACCTCTCTGCCTCTATCTTGTCTATCCCTTTCATTAATTTAAATATTTCTATAAGATCACCCCTCATCCTTCTGAACTCCAACGAGTAAAGACCCAGTCTACTCAATCTATCATGATAAGGCAACCCCCTCATCTCCGGAATCAGCCTAGTGAATCGTCTCTGTACCCCCTCCAAGGCTAGTATATCCTTCCTTAAGTAAGGTGACCAAAACTGCACGCAGTACTCCAGGTGCGGCCTCACCAATACCCTGTACAGTTGCAGCAGGGCCTCCCTGCTTTTGTACTCCATCCCTCTCGCAATGAAGGCCAACATTCCATTCGCCTTCCTGATTACCTGCTGCACCTGCAAACTAACTTTTTGGGATTCATGCACAAGGACCCCCAGGTCCCTCTGCACCACAGCATGTTGTAATTTCTCCCCATTCAAATAATATTCCCTTTTACTGTTTGTTTCCAAGGTGGATGACCTCACATTTTCTGACATTGTATTCCATCTGCCAAACCTTAGCTCATTTGCTTAACCTATCTAAATCTCTTTGCAGCCTCTCTGTGTCCTCTACACAACCCACTTTCCCACTAATCTTTGTGCCATCTGCAAATTTTGTTACACAACACTCTGTCCCCTCTTCCAGGTCATCCATGTATATTGTAAACAGTTGTGGTCCCAGCACCGATCCCTGTGGCACACCACTAACCACCGATTTCCAACCCGAAAAGGACCCATTTATCCCAACTCTCTGCTTTCTGTTAGCCAGCCAATTCTCTGTCCATGCTAATACATTTCCTCTGACTCCGCGTACCTCTATCTTCTGCAGTAGCCTTTTGTGTGGCACCTTATCGAATGCCTTTTGGAAATCTAAATATACCACATCCATCGGTACACCTCTATCCACCATGCTCGTTATATCCTCAAAGAATTCCAATAAATTAGTTAAACATGATTTCCCCTTCATGAATCCATGTTGCATCTGCTTGATTGCACTATTCCTATCTAGATGTCCCGCTATTTCTTCCTTAATGATAGCTTCAAGCATTTTCCCCACTACAGATGTTAAACTAACCGGCCTATAGTTACCTGCCTTTT
This sequence comes from Pristiophorus japonicus, assembly GCF_044704955.1. Lineage (NCBI taxonomy): Eukaryota > Metazoa > Chordata > Chondrichthyes > Pristiophoridae > Pristiophorus > Pristiophorus japonicus. The sequence continues at coordinate 414,662,657 of NC_091977.1, forward strand.
GTCTGCCCCCTTTTTAAAACAGAGGCGTTACATTAGCTGCTTTCCAATCCGATGGTACCTCCCCAGAGTCCAGAGAATTTTGGTAGATTATAACGAATGCATCTGCTATAACTTCCGCCATCTCTTTTAATACCCTGGGATGCATTTCATCAGGACCAAGGGACTTGTCTACCTTGACGTCCATTAGCCTGTTCAGCACTACCCCCCCTAGTGATAATGATTGTCTCCAAGTCCTCCCTTCCCACATTCCCGTGACCAGCAATTTTTGGCATGGTTTTTGTGTCTTCCACTGTGAAGACCGAAGCAAAATAATTGTTTAAGGTCTCAGCCATTTCCACATTTCCCATTATTAAATCCCCCTTCTCATCTTCTAAGGGACCAACATTTACTTTAGTCACTCTTTTACGTTTTATATATCGGTAAAAGCTTTTACTATCTGTTTTTATGTTTTGCGCAAGTTTACTTTCATAATCTATCTTTCCTTTCTTTATTGCTTTCTTAGTCATTCTTTGCTGTCGTTTAAAATTTTCCCAATCTTCTAGTTTCCCACTAACATTGGCCACCTTATACGCATTGGTTTTTAATTTGATACTCTCCTTTATTTCCTTGGTTATCCACGGCTGGTTATCCCTTCTCTTACCGCCCTTCTTTTTCACTGGAATATATTTTTGTTGAGCACTATGAAAGAGCTCCTTAAAAGTCCTCCACTGTTCCTCAATTGTGCCACCGTTTAGTCTGTGTTCCCAGTCTACTTTCGCCAACTCTGCCCTCATCCCACTGTAGTCCCCTTTGTTTAAGCATAGTATGCTCGTTTGAGACACTACTTCCTCACCCTCAATCTGTATTCAAATTCAACCATACTGTGTTCAATGAAAATGGACTTTCAATCCCTGACATGGCCATTGCCACTCCCACCAGGTCAGCCACCCAACCATCAGTCACAACATACTCTGAACACTCACCTAAAGCTGGAGTTGAACTGAGACGGTCAACCCAGGAATGTAAAACACCGAACCGTCTCAATTTGTAAAAGACTGTGTTAATATCTTAGAGGTGGGTATTGTCATGTATGTGCTTTTGGGATCACTAGCCACTATATGGCCTCACTGTTGGAAACCAGTGGGCTGCACGTACGTGTGTGCAGCCCAAGTATAAAAGGCCAGTCATTTTGTATATGAGTCACTTTGAGCCTTAATAAAGCAGAGCCGAGGTTATACCTCTTGAAGTTAAACAGTATTCAATCTAACAGTTATTGCGTACACAACAGTAACATTGTAAGTGTCTGCTTTTAACTCTCTTAAGTCGCATTCAACTACCTTCTAACTATCTTAATTAACTGGCCTGCCGTTTGCTGTCGGGTCTGTGATCCACACGCATTCCTGACAGGTCAGAAACTCAGACAGAGATGGGTTTAGAGCAGGATCCTGACGTGCTGTCAATCTCGGCCATTTTGAATGCGGGCCCGCCTCCAAATTCGCACTCGCAGGGCTGGGAAGATTCCGGCCTATAAGTATGAAGTTAAAGTGTGAATACAGCTGTAAAATCCACAGTGCCAACTGACTCCTTCCGCAACATATAATTAAGCAACATAGCTCTGTAGTCATGGGATACCAGCTTGTGCATTGGCGAACTGAGGTTGAAGTGCAGCAGATAGAGCAGCACATAACATTTTAAGCTCAATTGAATATTCAGGTCTCTGCGGATAAGTTTAGATTGGTCAGTTTCTTATGCCATTATTATATTTTTTCAATTGTCGGGTACATTGATCTCTAAAATACAAAGAATAGGATCTGTGTGGTGGTGAAATTCTAGTTCTATTACATAGATATTGCTGTAAACGTTTTTTACCTGACAAAATTGTTCATGTTTATAAACAAATGTGAATTCAATGTATTAACAAATATTTGAATAAGCAAATTGAATATCATATTATAATACCATGGCTCAGTGGTAGCCAAGGGCTCAAGCCCCACTCCAGTGACTTGAGCACATAATCTAGGCTGACACTTCAGTGCTGAGTACTGAGGGAGTGCTGCACTGTTGGAGGTGCTGGCTTTTGGATGAGGTGTTAAAGCAAAGCTCTTCTCAGGTGGCCGTAAATGATCTCATGTGTAGGGATACAGATGTTCCAGTGATTTGTGAACCTGGACAGTAGGAAGTCTAAGAAAGTCACACTACTTTGTTCTTTAGTTAATCAAAAGTTATATTTAATGATTTAACAATCCACACAAGCTTAAAGCAATGCATACGACCTTAACCAAGACTTTAAGTATCAAGGCAGTAGAGTGATCAGTTCTCTTCACTCTAGAGATCTTTCTCCTGGTTGGACGTCCTCCTCTAGGCAAAGCTTCTTCAGGCTCCCTCAACTGCAGTGCCGCACCTGCCACAATGTCTCATTTTGATATGGTTCTTGCTTGGGGTGTGAGTAAAGGTTAATGGAAGTCACATTTTGGCCAGCCATCCACTATTGCTAGGCATCAAAGATGGACAGTTGGCTATTTGTTCGTGTGTCACTAAACTTGCCGAGATTGTGTGAAAGACAGGTGCAACCCATCAACCGTCTTACACTATCCTGCCCAGACAGTAGTGCCTTTACTTGTTTCTCCCAAAGATTCCAAGCATTGATTTAAGTTTACTCATTTTGTTCTTGTCAGTTGTTTTCCGACTGTAAAAAGTAGAAAAGTGGCTGTGCAGAAAGTATGTGTATTATGGTGTGCCAAAGTGTTGTCCCCCTGAGCATCATGTGCTAGTTTGATGTCCTTTACCTTGTGCTCTCTTCCTATGTAAAATTCTAATGGAAGGAAGAGGTGCTGAGACTATCTGCAAGATCTGCAAAATAACTCCTGGAGGTTCTGCTGACAAGCTAGCTCTATTGGCTTTAGCTCTTGAGGGCCAGCAATTGCTGCAGACATATCTTGTGCTAACACCTAGCAGCCTAACATGGTTTGGAAGTATCAGTAGCCACTTGTGCAGAGTCATATGCGTTACCAGTGCTGACAAGAGAGGCAGGTATCTCTCTTTGTGGTGCTGCATGCTCCTGATAAATCCTCAGAGTGACCTGAGAACTATGCAAATAGAGCCATAAAATCCCATTGCTCATTAATATTTACATTAATGGCTATCTGTAATTTTGTTCCAAGTATGCCAAAGCTGGTAACTAGAATGTTTTGGATTGTTGTCTATAAGACATCAATGTTAACATCCATGAGAAATGTGTGTCCTATTTGTGTGTGTAAACAGAAATTCCACTGCAGATGTCATAAGTTGGCAAAGATAATTTGGAGGCCAGATACATGCTTCATGATAGCACCCATAGAACAACAACAACTTATATTTATATAACACCTTTAACTTAGTGAAACTTCCCAAGGTGCTTCACAGAAGTAGTATGAGATAAAACATTTGGAACACTGAGCCACATAAGGAGAAATCAGGGCAGGTGGCCAAAAGCTTAGTCAAAGAGGTAGGTTTTAAGGAACATCTAGAAAGAGGAAAGAGAGGAGAGAGGTTTAGGCAGTGAATTCCAGAGTTTAGGGCCTAGGCAACAGAAGGCACGGCCATCAATGGTTGAGTGATTATAATCAGAAATGCTCAAGAGGGCAGAATTAGAGGAGCGCGGACATCTCGGGGGGTGTGTGGGGGGGGGCGGGGTTGGGGCTGGAGGAGATTACAGAGATAGGAATGGGAGAGGCCATGGAGGGATTTGAAAACAAGGATGAGAATTTTGAAATTGAGGCATTGCTTAACCGGGAGTCAATGTAGGTCAGTAAGCACAGGGGTGATGGGTGAGCAGGACTTGGTGCGAATTAGGACACAGGCAGCCGAGTTTTGGATCACCTCTAGTTTATGTAGAGTAGAATGTGGGAAGCCAGCCAGGAGTGCGTTAGAATAATCAAGTCTAGAGGTAACAAAGACATGGATGCAGGCTTCAGCAGCAGATGAGCTGAGGCAAGGGTGGAGACGGACGATGTTACAGAGATGGAAATAGGCGGTTTTAGTTAAGCTGCGGATATGTGGTCGAAAGCTCATTTCAGGTTCAATTATGACACCAAGGTTGCGAACAGTCTGGTTCAGCCTCAGACAGAAGTTGTCATCAGTGGTGAGGGAACGGAGTTCATGGTAGGGACCGAAAACAATGGCTTCGGTCTTCCCAATATTCAATTGGAGAAAATTTCTGCTGATCCAGAACTGGATGTCGGACAAGCAGTCTGACAATTTAGAGACCATGGAGGAGTCAAGAGAAGTGGTAGTGAAGTAGAGCTGGGTGTCATCAGTGTATATGTGGAAACTGATGTTTTCGGATGATGTCGTCAAAGGGCAACATGTAGATGAAAAATAGGAGGGGCTCAAGGATAGATCCTTGGGGACACCAGAGGTAACGATGCGGGGGTAGGAAGAGAAGAGAAGCCACTGCAGGTGATTCTTTGGATAAGATTAGATAGATTAGATAGATAAGAATGGAACCAGGTGAGTGCAATCCTACCTAGCTGGACGACGGTGGAGAGGCGTTGGAGAATGATAGAGTGATCGACCATGTCAAAGGCTGCACACAAGTCAAGAAGGATGAGGAGGGATCGTTTGCCTTTGTAACAGTCACAAAGGATGAACTGCGTGTGTGTGTATCTCACACTCATACTTCATGAATATCACCCTCCAGCAGGTCACCATGTGTTGGCAGTAGTGGGATGCTGCATTTATTGTGCAGGCCATGCTGAAGATATGTGCTACTGAAGGGTCTTACTGGGAGATCCAGCTATTACACCTGCCTCCGCATCAATTATATCCTCTAGGGTCTTGCAACCAATCACATTAGCAATTACCTCTTCAAACATGGATAGTATGCAGATCTGGCCATTCTACTTCCAGTTGCCTGTGGTTCCTTTTTACTTAATGCCAACTTATTCTGCAAAAGGAAAAATATAGTAATTGGGTCAGTGAGTTCTCGATACAGTAATATTGTACACAAACAAATTATGGTTAAAAATATTAAAGCTGCTGCACCGCTATTTGAATGAGCTGTCATTCTTCATCTAGACAAATCATGATGTTATTTCCTGCGGAGGAAAAGTCTTTATGAGTACATCATTCACGGCTATCAGATGAAAGTTACAACAAGCCATTATGCCCTAATAAGGGCAACCGTGATACTATGCAGGTACAGCAAGTGATCAGGAAGGCCAAAGGAATCTTGGCCTTTATTGCAAAGGGGATGGAGTATAAAAGCACAGAAGTCTTGCTATAGTTATACAGGGTATTGGTGAGGCCACAGAGATGAGGAGAAATTTCTTCTCTCAGAAGGTTGTAAATCTGTGGAATTCACTACCTCAGAGAGCTATGGAAGCTGGGACATTGAATAAATTTAAGACAGAAATTGACAATTTCTTAAATGATAAGGGGATAAGGGGTTATGGGGAGCGGGCGGGGAAGTGGAGCTGAGTCCATGATCAGAGCAGCCATGATCTTATTGAATGGCGGGGCAGGCTCGAGGGGCCATATGGCCTACTTCTGTTCCTATTTCTTATGTTCTTATGTTCTTATGACAAGGTGGATGCAGAGAGGATGTTTCCACTGATGGGGGAGACGAGAACTAGGGGGCATAATTTTAGAATAAGGGGCCGCCCATTTAAAACTGAGATGAGGAGAAATTTCTTAAGAGGGTTGTAAATCTGTGGAGTTCGCTGCCTCAGAGAGCTGTGTAAGCTGAGACATTAAGTAAATTTAAGACAGAAATAGACAATTTCTTAAATGATAAGGGGATAAGGGGTTATGGGGAGCGGGCGGGGAAGTGGAGCTGAGTCCATGATCAGATCAGCCTTGATCGTATTAAATGGCGGAGCAGCTCGAGGGGTCGTATGGCCTACTCCTGCTCCTATTTCTTATGTTCTTATGTGATCTCAACTCAGAACACCTAGCTTTGCACTGCTCTTCAGGTCATATATTTTTTTTGCACTTCCCATCAAGTGTGTTGGGTAGCTGATATTGCATTCACCATGTCAGTTATGTGTTGCTATGCTTACATAGGCCCCAAATTTCCCCAGCCGCTCAGAGCGGCTTATCTCAAAATGGTGCGCCGACTTCCTGGAGGAGAAAAAACGGCAAAAATCTACCTTGTAATTTGGCTGCTCCCTCGTCGTCCGGATCCGTCGGTGGGGAGTGCGGAGCTTCAGCCACGCTTGCTCAGCGCGGCCAGCAGGGGGGCGGGGCTTGGGTCCAGCGTGTCATGCAATGCCGGCTCCAGTCTGCGCGCATGCGCAGTGTAACAGGAAGCTTGGCAATCGGCCAATTAAAGGGAGAGTGTCCTCAGAATAAGTGGCTATGGAGCATATATAAAGGTGAGGTCTGAATATTGATTTTTGTGTGGCTGAGGGAGTGGAAAGGAGTGCTGGATAGTGTAAGAGAGGTGTAAGTGTGATCTTTGAACATTACCTGCGTTTGAGTCCAATAGACGAATGGCATAAGAGCGTGCAATAAGTACCAAGAATTTCTTCCATGAGGAAGTGGAGAAATTAGTAACAGTTATTGAGGAGAAATGGCTGGAGCTGGATATCAGCAAGAGTGGTCCGTCAAAGGTCTCCAAGGAAATGAGGAAAAGGTGGAACCTCGTAGCCGAAGAATTCTCCGCTGGGGTCAACACTGCAAGATCTGGAAGCCAGCGCAAGAAGAAATGGCAGGACATTGGTCAAGTAGCGAGTGTAAGTAATATCTTCATCTTTAAATTGAATTGCAGTGGAAAATGTGAGCATCTGTATGTGTCCCACCCATCAGAAGCGCACCATGTCTGACATTATAGAAACATAGAAACATAGAAAATAGGTGCAGGAGTAGGCCGTTCAGCCCTTCGAGCCTGCACCACCATTCAATAAGATCGTGGCTGATCATTCCCTCAGTACTCCTTTCCTGCACCCTCTGCACCCTTGATCTCTTTAGCCATAAGGGCCATATCTAACTTCCTCTTGAATATATCCAATGAACTGGCATCAATAACTCTCTGTGGCAGGGAATTCCACAGGTTAACAACTCTCTGAGTGAATAAGTTTCTCCTTATCTCAGTCTTAAATGGCCTACCCCTTATCCTAAGTCTATGTCCCCTGGTTCTGGACTTCCCCAACATCGGGAACATTCTTACCACATCTAACCTGTCCAGTCCCGTCAGAATCTTATACGTTTCTATGAGATCCCCGCTCATCCTTCTAAACTCCAGTGAATAAAGGCCCAGTCGATTCAGTCTCTCCTCATATTTCATTCCAGCCATCCCTGGAATCAGTCTGGTGAACCTTCGCTGCACTCGCTCAATAGCAAGAACGTACTTCCTCAGATTAGGAGCCCAAAAGTAAACACAATATTCCTGGTGAAGCCTCACCAAGGCCCTGTACAACTGCAGTAAGACCTCCCTGCTCCTATACGCAAATCCCGTAGGTATGAAGGCCAACATACCATTTGCCTTCTTCACCGCCTGCTGTACCTGCATGCCAACTTTCAATGACTGATGAACCATGACACCCAGGTCTTGTTGCACCTCCCCTTTTCCTAATCTGCTGCCATTCAGATAATATTCTGCCTTGGTGTTTTTGCCACCAAAATGGATAACCTCACATTTATCCACATTATACTGCATCTGCCATGCATTTGCCCACTCATCTAACCTGTCCAAGTCACCCTGCAGCCTCTTAGCATCCTCCTCACAGCTCACACTGCGACCCAGTTTAGTGTCATCTGCAAACTTAGAGATATTACACTCAATTCCTTCATCTAAATCGTTAATGTATATTATAAAGAGCTGGGGTCCCAGCACTGAGCCCTGCGGCACTCCACTAGTCACTGCCTGCCATTCTGAAAAGGCCCGTTCATCCAAACTCTCTGCTTCCTGTCTGCCAACCAGTTCTCTATTCACGTCAGTACATTACCCCCAATACCATGTGCTTTGATTTTGCACACCAATCTCTTGCGCGGGACCTTGTCAAAAGCCTTTTGAAAGTCCAAATACATCACATCCACTGGTTTTCCCTTGTCCACTCTGCTAGTTACATCCTTAAAAAATTTCAGAAGATTCGTCAAGCATGATTTCCCTTTCATAAATCCATGCTGACTTGGACTGATTTTGTCACTGCTTTCCAAATGCGCTGCTATTTCATCCTTAATGATTGATTCCAACATTTTCCCCACTACTGATGTCAGGCTAACCGGTCTATAATTATCTGTTTTCTCTCTCCCTCCTTTTTTTAAAAGTGGTGTTACATTAGCTATCCTCCAGTCCATAGGAACTGATCCAGAGTTGATATAGACTGTTGGAAAATGATCACCAATGCATCCACTATTTCTAGGGCCATTTCCTTAATTACTCTGGGATGCAGACTATCAGGCCCCGGGGATTTATCGGCCTTCAACCCCATCAATTTCCGTAACACAATTTCCCGCATAATAAGGATATCCTTCAGTTCCTCCTTCTTAGTAGACCCACTATCCACTAGTACATGTGGAAGGTTATTTGTGTCTTCCTTCATGAAGACAGAACCAAAATATTTGTTCAATTGGTCTGCCATTTCTTTGTTCCCCATTATAAATTCACCTGAATCCGACTGCAAGTGACCTACGTTTGTCTTCACATATTTATAGAAGCTTTTGCAGTCAGTTTTTATGTTCCCTGCAAGCTTCCTCTCGTACTCTATTTCCCCCCTCTTAATTAAATCCTTAGTCCTCCTCTGTTGAATTCTAAATTTCCAGTCCTCAGGTTTGTTGCTTTTTCTAGCTAATTTATATGCCTCTTCCTTGGATTTAACACTATCCTTAATTTCTCCTGTTAGCCACAGTTGAGCCACTTTCCCCATTTTAGTTTTACTCCAGACAGGAATGTACAATTGTTGAAGTTCATCCATGTGATCTTTAAATGTTTGCCATTGCTTATGCACCGTCAACCCTTTAAGTGTCCTTTGCCAGTCTATTCTAGCCAATTCACGTCTCATACCGTCGAAGTTACCTTTCCTTAAGTTCAGGACCCTAGTTTCGACTTAACTGTGTCACCCTCCATCTTAATAAAGAATTCTACCATATTATGGTCACTCTTCCCCAAGGGGCCTCGCACAACAAGATTGCGAATTAGTCCCTTCTCATTACACATCACCCAGTCTAGGATGGCCAGCTCTCTAGTTGGTTCCTCGACATATTGGTCTAGAAAACCATCCCTAATACACTCCAGGAAATCCTCCTCCACCACATTGCTACCAGTTTGGTTCGCCCAATCAATATGTAGATTAAAGTTGTCCATGATAACTGCTGTACCTTTATTGCACACATCCCTTATTTCTTGTTTGATGCTGTGCCCAACCTCACTACTACTGTTTTGTGGTCTGTACACAACTCCCACTAGCGTTTTCTGCCCTTTGGTATTCCACAGCTCCACCCATACCGATTCTACATCATCCAGGCTAATGTTCCTCGTTACTATTGCATTAATTTCCTCTTTAACCAGCAATGCCACCCCGCCTCCTTTTCCTCTCTGTCTATCCTTCCGAAATGTTGATTACCCCTGGATGTTGAGTTCCCAGCCTTGGTCACCCTGGAGCCATGTCTCCGTGATGCCAATTACATCATATCCGTTAACTGCTATCTGCGCAGTTAATTCGTCCACCTTATTCCGAATACTTCTCGCATTGAGGCACAGAGCCTTCAGGCTTGTCTTTTTAACACACTTTGCCCTTTTAGAATTTTGCTGTCATGTGGCCCTTTTTGTTTTTTGTCTTGGGTTTCTCTGCCCTCCACTTTTACTACTCTTCTTTCTATCTTTTGCTTCTGCCTCCATTTTATTTCCCTCTGTCTCCATGCATAGGTTCCCATCCCCCTGCCATGTTCGTTTAACTCCTCCCAAACAGCACTAGCAAACACTCCCCCTAGGACATTGGTTCCGGTCCTGCCCAGGTGCAGACCGTCTGGTTTGTACTGGTCCCACCGCCCCCAGAACCGGTTCCAATGCCCCAGGAATTTGAATCCCTCTCTTCTGCACCATTCCTCAAGCCACATATTCATACATATTCATCTGAGCTATCCTGCGATTCCTACTCTGACTAGCATGTGGCACTGGTAGCAATCCTGAGATTACTACTTTTGATGTCCTACTTTTTAATTTAGCTCCTAGCTCCCTAATTTCGTCTCATAGGACCTCATCCCGTTTTTTACCTATATCGTTGGTACCTATATGCACCATGACAACTGGCTGTTCAACCTCCCTTTTCAGAATGTCCTGCACCCGCTCCGAGACATCCTTGACTGTTGCACCAGGGAGGCAACATACCATCCTGGAGTCTCGGTTGCGGCCACAGAAACGCCTATCTATTCCCCTTACAATTGAATCCTCTATCACTATAGCTCTCCCACTCTTTTTCCTGCCCTCCTGTGCAGCAGAGCCACCCATGGTGCCATGAACTTGGCTGCTGCTGCTCTCCCCTGATGAGTCATCCCCCTCAACAGTACCCAAAGTGGTGTATCTGTTTTGCAGGGGGATAACCGCAGGGTACCCCTGCACTACCTTCCTTGCACTGGTCTTCTTGTTGGTCACCCATCCCCTATCTGGCTGTGTACCTTTAACCTGCGGTAAGACCAACTCGCTAAACGTGCTATTCACATCATTCTCAGCATCATGGATGCTCCAGAGTGAATCCACCCACAGCTCCAGTGCCACAATGCGGTCTGTCAGGAGCTGGAGGTGGATACACTTCCCGCACACATAGTCGTCAGGGACACAGGAAGCGTCCCTGACTTCCCACATAGTACAGGAGGAGCATAACACATGTCCGAGCTCTCCTGCAATGTCTTAACCCTTAGATTAACTTAATTTGGCAACAACAATGCTAAAGATTACTTACTGATAAAGAAAAGAAAAAGAAAAGCTACTTACCAATCACCAGCCAATCATTTACCCCCTTGGCTGTGACGTCACCTTTCGATTTTGCTCTACCTCATTTTTGCCTTCCCTCCCTGCAGCTGCACCAGCTGGGCCCTCCGACGCACCTCGAACTCCCGAGCCTTTTATAGTCCACTGCCACTGACTCCCGCCTCTCCGACGCACCTCGAACTCCCCGAACTGCCGAGCCTTTTATAGTCCACTGCCACTCCGACTCCCGCCTCTCCGACGCGCCTTGAACTCCCCGAACTGCTGGGTCTTTTATAGTCCACTGCCACTCCGACTCCCGCCTCTCCGACGCGCCTTGATCTCCCCGACCTGCTGGGTCTTTTATAGTCCACTGCCACTCCGACTCCCGCCTCTCCGACGCACCTTGAACTCCCCGAACTGCTGGGTCTTTTATAGTCCACTGCCACTCCGACTCCCGCCTCTCCGACGCGCCTTGAACTCCCCGAACTGCTGGGTCTTTTATAGTCCACTGCCACTCCGACTCCTGCCTCACCGACGCACCTTGAACTCCCCGAACTGCTGGGCCTTTTATAGTCCACTGCCACTCCGACTCCTGCCTCTCCGACGCACCTTGAACTCCCCGAACTGCTGGGTCTTTTATAGTCCACTGCCACTCCGACTCCCGCCTCTCCGACGCACCTTGAACTCCCCGAACTGCTGGGCCTTTTCTAGGCTGCTGCCGCTTCGACTCCTGCCTCACCGACGCACCTTGAACTCCCCGAACTGCTGGGTCTTTTATAGTCCACTGCCACTCCGACTCCTGCCTCACCGACGCACCTTGAACTCCCCGAACTGCTGGGCCTTTTATAGTCCACTGCCACTCCGACTCCTGCCTCTCCGACGCACCTTGAACTCCCCGAACTGCTGGGCCTTTTATAGTCCACTGCCACTCCGACTCCTGCCTCACCGACGCACCTTGAACTCCCCGAACTGCTGGGCCTTTTATAGTCCACTGCCACTCCGACTCCCACCTCTCCGGCACACCTCGAACTCCCCGAACTGCTGGGCCTTTTATCGGTCACTGCCACTCCGACTCCCACCTCTCCGACGCACCTTGAACTCCCCGAACTGCTGGGCCTTTTATCGGTCACTGCCACTCCGACTCCCACCTCTCCGGCACACCTCGAACTCCCCGAACTGCTGGGCCTTTTATCTTTGCAGAAGAAATTGGCCCACAACAAGAAGGAGAGAACTGGAACAGGAGGATGTCCGCCAAATCTGCACCAACTGACACCCCTGGAACAGAGGGTTGCTGCCTGGCTGACTCACACTGGCAGAAAAATAATAAGCTCTGCACAAGCTGGACCCACACGCGAGTGTGAGGGTGAGTCATTAAAATGCATAGTGGCCCTTCAAATCAACCTGCTGACCGGCCTGCTATGCGTGAGACTACTCATGCCACCCATCCTGCCCCCTCCTGTGCTGCTAACCATTTGACTGTTGTGTAGTCTTTTGCAGAAGAAGATGACACTCCTCAAGATCTGAGGATCCAGACCAAGGTGGGTGGGGGAACGAGGGGCCCATGGAAATGTGTGCTCAGGAGAATGCTGACAGCAATATCGATCATGACATATCACAGGGAATCACACAGCCAGAACCCTCCATTAGCTCTTTGGCAACCTTCCATGGGTTCACACCTTCCGAAGTCGAGGGTCTGAGTGGTGGTCGGGAAATGCAGCTTGGGACACCCAGTGCCCCACCATCCCAGCCTGCGCCTCGCACTGGAGGGGTGCCACTAAGTAGATCCACGGCAAGTGGAAGGAGAAGCCGACCAGTCTCTCCTGAGAGGCAGCCGTCAGCAGAAGTAAATCAGGTTTTTTCATTGGGCGAGGAGACCAATGTCCTCACAAGCTCACTCGTGGTGGCCGTCACTGGGGTGCATGGTCACCACACTATCGGGTGAAATCTCTGCACTAAGACGGGAAGTCAGGGCGGGGATGGCAGAAGCCATGAGGGAGCTGGCTTCTGCAATAAAGGCACAAAGGCCGGAGGCTCAAACTTCACTCCTACTTCACTCCACTCACCAGCCACCGGTCAGACCCAAGCCGGGCCCCCAACCTCCTCCACCACCATCACCGACCCTATAAGGGAGTGCATTTGCCCCGAGATGTGGTTGAGGGATGGGTGCAGACTTTCTTTTCTGCTCTGGATGTTGTTGTTGTTGTTTGTATTATTGATGTGCACTGTAAAATTCACAATAAAAGATATTTTGCTTCAAAACTGAATCATCCTCCATTAGGACCATGCAACATTTAGGGTCAACTGTAAAAGCAAAAATCCCTCACCCCTACAGTCATGTGTGCCTGTCACCCCTAGCCCTGGCGGGAGGGCTAGCTGGTGTGTTCTGCAGTCGGCAAGGTAGGACTGCTCTATTCTCTGTAATTGATTTATCTTTCATTTATTTGTGGTGATGTTGTGCAGCTGTTGTGCTGAAGATGTTGTAATGTTGTGCTGATGTTGTGAAGGTCTTTAGAGCTTTGGAATCCTCTAACTCACCTCCTCTCGCCCACCCCCCCCCCCCCCCCATCTCTGGTTACCTGCGCTGATTTCATAAATGTAGGTAAGGTTTTTCTGTGCCTACAAAAGTGGCCACATACACTGGCCTAAGTTAGTTTGGAGTAACTTTCAGCTGGCCAAATTTTCTTCTATGGCCAAAACAGGTGTAAGTGGCTGGTCACACCCACTTTTGGAGGAAAAAAAACTAAACTAAAAGAAAACCTAACTACCTGACTTACACTGGAGCAAGTTAAATGGGGAAATTTGCAATTTTTAAGTTGCTCCAAAAAAAGCTACTTACTCCAAAAAAAGCGGGGCAACTCTTGGGGAAATTTGAGCCCATAGAGTGCTGTGGGCTGTTATATTCTCCAATGACGTTGCCTTGCAATTGTCCTTCCACAAGAATATGCAGGATATTATTAGTGAACCTGTCACCTGGGACCTTCCATTACTAGTTGAAGTCCAAAACTTTACAGGGTTGAATTTCCTTCCCTAATTCCATATAGGTCAGGCAGTGCACTGTTGGAAATTACCCAACTTGTATATGCAAACAGCATAGTACTGGATAGTAATGAGAACTGTGAATTCCGACTACAAAATTCCCTGAATGTGATCACTCACCATATTGAAGCCCAATGGCTCCATAGTCACTGTCTGTGCATTAACTGAGAGATACCTCACCGGGTTCAAGACCTATGGTACTATGGGCTCTGCTGCAGATGCTCCTAGATTTGCTGTGCATTCCACAGCAGACTGCAATGCAATTATTCATCCATACTTCCACAGCTGCTGGACTCCTCCATACTCCTAGCGAGACCTAACAGGTTATTTTGAACTCAAGTGACTCCTGTAGAAGATTCTGCTCAGACAGAAATTTCCTTTTATAAGCAGGTCATCTGAAACTATAATTCCTCGATATTGTAGCAAAGGCATGAAATATAAGTCAAATAAATCTATTTGCAACTGTTGCTGTAGTGCCAGTTTTAAATGGCATATTAAAAGCAGGGTGATTTCTCCAGCAAAATGCAATGAGTAGAAGTTTGTTCGGTTTACATACTGACAAACTCTGGTATTGGCCCTGAGTAAAGGTTATCAATGGGACTTCAGCAAATGCTTTCAATGTGCTTTACTCAGTTCAAGATAGCAGTGTTGTGGTACAGATGTGCTGTTCTTCTATAAATCTGTAGAAATTTAAAACATGGTAGACCTCAAATCTTACCTCAGTGGTACAGAGTGAGCTTGCAAAAGTAATTTCAGATACAGTCATATGTATAACTTTTCAGCTGTGTTTTAATAGGGGCATTTTCAGATATAGCCCTATTCAGATTGTGCACTCATAAAAGGTTTGGCAGATCAATGGTATATAGATGGAGAAGGTTAACTTATTGATAATTTCAGTTGATAAGAAGATGCATAATTTGTCCTTTTCAATCCGAGTAAGTTAGTAGTAATTGTTTTACTGCACACCTTGTAACAATCGGCGATAGGATTTTGAATTTGGTATGCATAGGCCCATAATACACCCAGAAAATTAAGCAATGTCATATTTTATGCTTAATGGTGTTTTTGAGGGGTTTTTTTTCCAGAAAATTTTCTCCCTTCATCTCCTACTAACTCCTACTGCTGTGTGATTCTACAAGTACTGTAGCACCCTTAATACGTTCGTATGTGAGCATAGACAGTAAATTCATTTGACAGCAAAGGGCATCACACCTGAGCATCTTACCCGACATTTGCAGACAGTGCACATTCCAGCAGGAACAAGACAACAATCAGGAGTGGGAATCTTGGTTGTGGTTTTCCTTTTGAAACTAGCCTGAGGTGCTGAGCTCCATTGTAATTACCCAATTGCTGCACTATGTGAGATCAGCTAACTCAGCATAGACCTGAAATCGAACCTGAATCTGTTGGTCTGGATAATTTAGTACCAAGCAGAGTGGTTTCATATGCACTATGCTATTAGCGTGATCTTCATAGTAAATCTTGTGTTATTATAATGATCACAGCTGAATTACCTTTCCACTATCATCCTTTTATCTATCTACCAAGGTAAGTGCTTAGGCCGTTCCAAGCTGCTATCATAAATGTGCTGTCCACTGTGATTGCAACATAAAGGAGTTTGTAATTTCTACACTGTTGTAGGGGAGGGGGGAAGCGAAACACAGGGAAAAGCAGAAAATCTTAGAGTGAGCTGATCTGTGTTGTTTTTGTACTTTCAGCAGTCTGCTGAAGAGTGACTTTAACAGAAGCGTAAGAGAGGGCCTCTTAATCCCTTCTTGATGAGGGAATTATACATGGTGTGGAGTAGATTATAAAAGCTGGACAGAAAAAAATTGTGTGTGTTTAAAATCAGTCCTATTTTAACATCAAATCTTCATGGCCATTCACAAGGGGAGCTATAAAAGCAAACAATGAGCAGTTGCGATTTGATTACAAATGTACCACAATTTCTGATAAGAAATCATTGGTCATTAGCCTTTTCTAAATTTGAAAAAAAATGTTTATTTTGAGCTCTTACCCTGAAACAATGATTTGATTGGATAGATAAATAAAGTTACTGAAATATAGTACTGTAGTCCTGTGCACAGAGACATGAACACAAAATCTAAGCTGACATTGCCAATGCAGTACTGAGGGAGTGCTGCACTGTCGGAGGTGTAAACTTTCGGATGAAACATTAAACTGAGGCCCCATCTGCCCTCTCAGGTGGACGTAAAAGATCCCATGGCACTAGTTTGAAGAACAGATGAGTTCTCTCTGGTGTTCTGAATTATATTTGTACCTTAACCAACATCTAAAAACCGATTATCTCATTGCTGTTTGTGGGATCATGCTGTGTGCAAATTGGCTGCCACATTTCTGACATTACAATAATGACTACACTTCAAAAAGTACTTCAGTGAAGCATTTTGGGAAGTCCTGAGGTTATTGTAATATATTTATGCTTGGGGTCACCTGACACCAAAAGGCGCCACTGTCGAATGTCATGTAGGTAATTCAGGAAGTCAATTCTTGTACTTATCCGAAGTGGGAATAAAAGAGATCGGGTACACCCCCGAGGCAGTTTATAATAACAGGATTCTTGTGTCATTACACTGGCGACGAGGTAAACTAAGAACTTTCCTATTTACAATGGGCACTATTGGAATTCTGCACAATTTTGTGGATGGCGAGGATTGGGCGGATTTTGTCGACCACCTGGATCAATATTTTGTTGCCAACAAAATAGGCTGATGCAGTCCATCGCAGGGCGATTCTCCTCACCGTCTGTGGTCAGAAGGTTTACAGCATCATGAAGAACCTCCTCTCGCCTTTACATCCAACTGCCAAGTCTTACGAGGAATTGTGTGATTAGTGCATGACCATCTAAAGCCAAAAGAAGGGATCATCATTTCACATTATCGCTTCTACATGCATGTCCGTGCTGAGGGCCAGGACGTATCGGGATTCATCGCCAACCTACGACGTCTTGCTGAGCTGTGTAAGTTTGGGAACATGCTGTAAGACATGTTGAGAGACTTTTTCATGATAGGCATCAACCATGATGTGATTCTTCGGAAGTTATTGGCCGAAGAGAAACTGGACTTGAAAAAGGCCATTGCGATTGCCCAGGCATCCATGACGACTGATGAGAACTTGAGGCAGATATCATCCAACGGTCGGAGCTCCACGACAGGCTTGCCAGGTACTGTAAACAAGATTGTGTCGTCTTCTGGCAAAGCTGCTCATGGCAGGACAAAGTCAACTATTTACATGAAACCTGTAGCTGCTCAGAGCCTGACAACTGGTACGAAGCTGAGTTCACCCTGTTAGCATTGTGGGGGGAATCATCGACCTCATCAGCGTCGGTTTAAACAATACTCTTGTAATGGCTGTTCGAAAGTGGGACATCTCCAGAAAATGTGCCCATAACTGAGCAAGCATGCTGCTGCTGCTCATCAAAATGTTGATGATGACCAGTCCAGTGCTGGCTTTGATACACAATCTGAGGAGGAATTGTATCGTTTGTATCCGTTATCATCAAAGTGCCAGCTGATAACCGTTAATGTATAGCTGAATGGCGTGCCTGTATCAATGGAGCTGGACACAGGTGCAAGTCAGTCGATCATGAGCCAAGTGACATTTGACAAGCTGTGAGACACTGAGGCTATGAAGCCTAAGCTGAGTCTAGTCAAGGCCAAGTTGCATACTTACACTAAGGAACTCATACCTATGATTGGCAATGCAGTAGTCAAGGTGTCGTATGATGGCGTGATCCAAGATCTACCATTACGGATTGTCCCAGGTAATGGTCTAATGCTGTTTGGTCAGAATTAGCTCGAGAACATCAAGCTGAACTGGAGTGATGTCAAAGCGTTGTCCTCGGTGGATGACACTTCTTGTACTCAAGTGTTGAAGAAGTTTCCTTCTTTGTTTGAGCCTGGCATTGGTAATTTTTCTGGAGCCAAGGTGCAGATTCACCTGGATTCTGATGCAAGACCTGTCTATCACAAAGCTCGGTCTGTCCCTTATATGATGAGGGAGAAGGTTGAAATTGAGCTTGAAAGACTCCAATGTGAAGGGGTCATATCAGCTGTTGAGTTCAATGAGTGGGCCAGTCCTATTGTTCCTTGTTGAAGAGTGATGGCAATGTCAGGATTTGCGGAGACTACAAGGTTACGATTAACCGATTCTCGAAACAGGTTCAGTACCCGTTATCGAAGGCTGATGACCTATTCACCATGTTAGCTGATGGAAAGTCATTCACTAAGCTAGATCTGATGTTGGCCTACCTGACACGGGCTTGTCAATAATTTGAAGAAACTGACCTGCATTAACACCCATAAAGGACTGTTTGTCTACAACAGGTGTCCTTTCGGAATTCATTCGGTTGCAGCCATATTCCAGAGCAATATGGAGAGTCTATGTGTCAAGTATGTATGCTAGGGTTTACTAGCCACCAGGTGGCGCCACTGCTGGAGGTCATTGGGCTGTGTGCACGTGTGTGCGGCCCAGGTATAAAAGGCCAACCATCTTGTAATGTGATCACTTTGGGCCCTAATAAAGTTGAGCCAGATTTGTACCTGTTTGGAGGTTACAGTATTCAGTCTATTGAGTTATTGCATACACAACATTTGGCGACGAGGTAACTAGAACCTTCGCATGCAAAAATGAGCACAATTGGAATTCTGGAGCCTTTCGTGGAGAGAGAAGATTGGGCAGCTTATGTAACCCACTTGAACCAGTACTTCGTGGCCAACAAAATGGAGAAAGAGGCAGACGCAGATCGGCGCGGGGCGGTCCTCCTCACGGTTTGCTGTCCGAAAATCTATGGACTCATAAAAAAATCTTCTCTCGCCTTTCAGTCCAACGGACAACGATTATGAAACATTGTGTGCTCTGGTACGTGACCATTTCAAACCAGATGAAGGCATCATCATCTCAAGATATCGAGTCTATACGCACATTCGTTCTGAGGGCCAGGATGTATCAGAATTCGTTGCCGACCTAAGATGTCTAGCTGGACCGTGTAAGTTCAAAACTGCGTTGACAGACATGCTGCGGGACTTCTTTGTAATCGGTATCAACCACGGGGTGATCCTGCGTAAGCTACTGGCGGCAGAGACGCTTGATTTGAGCAAGGCCATCACGATTACCCAATCATGCATGACGACGGACAAAAGCTTAAAGCAGATATCATTGAAAAATCAGAACTTGGCAAGTATTGTAAACAAGATAGTATCGTCATTTGGCCGAGCTGCACATGGCAGGGCCTACCCGACTGCATATGCAAAACCTGTGGCTGCTCAAAGTCCACCAACGGGAGTTAATCTGATATCACCGTGTTGGCGTTGTGGGGGAAATCATCGGCCTCATCAGTGTCGGTTTAAATAGTATATTTGTAAAGGCTGTTCGAGAGTGGGGCATTTCCAGCACATGTGTCCGCAACTGAGCAAGCGTGCTGCGACACACCACATGGAGGATGATGACCAGTCTAACGCGGATCCGGATATGCAATCCGAGATACAAGAGGAGGGAGTCTATGGACTGTATTCATTCCTAACAAAGAGCCAACCGATAATGATTAATGTAAAACTTTAAGGTGTGCCGGTATCAATGGAATTGGACATGGGTGCGAGTCAATCAATAATAAGCCAGAGGACATTCGACAGGCTTTGAGGCCTAAGCTGAGTCCAGTCAATGCCAAGTTACGTATGTACACTAAAGAACTCATAACGGTGATTGGCAGTGCAGTAATCAAGGTGTCGTATGATGGTGCAGTTCACGATCTACTGTTATGGATTGTTCCAGGCAATGGTCCAACTCTGTTTAGCAGGAGCTGGTTAGAAAAAATCAAATGGAACTGGAACGAGATCAAAGCGTTGTCGTCGGACGAGGATAATCCATGTGCTCAAGTGCTAGGCAAGTTCCCCTCGCTGTTTGAACCAGGCATCGGCAATATCATGGGAGCCAAGGTGCAGATCCACGTGGACTCGGATGCAAGACCCATCCATCATAAAGCTCGAGCAGTTCCGTACATGATGAGGAAGAAGGTCGAAATCGAACTGGCCAGACTCCAGCGTGAAGGGATCATATCACCGGTCGAATTTAACAAATGTGCCAGCCCCATTGTTCTCATGTTGAAAAACGATGGCACTGTCAGGATTTGTGGAGACTACGAGGTTACAATCAACCGAGTTTCGAAACAGGATCAATACCCATTACCGAAAGCTGATGACCTGTTTGCAACGCTAGCCGGGGGGAAGTCGTTCACAAAACTGGATCTGACATCGGCCTAAATGACACAGGAGCTGGTCGACACGTCAAAGAAACTTACGTGCATTAACACTCTTAAAGGACTGTTTATCTACACCAGGTGCCCTTTTGGAATTTGCTAGGCTGCAGCTATATTTCATCGGAACTTGGAGAATTTACTGAAGTCCATCCCCAGGACCGTCGTGTTCCAAGATGACATACTGGTCACAAGTTGTGACTTCGCCAAACATCTGAACAACCTGGAAGAGGTTCTACATCGTCTGGACAAAGTGGGACTCAGACTGAAACACTCGAAGTGCGTCTTCATGGCACCGGAAGTCGAATTCCAGGGGAGGAAAATTGCTGCTGATGGTACCAAGCCTACGGACTCGAAAACCAAGGCCATCAAAAATTGCACCCAAGCCTCAGAATGTGAAGGAGCTGCGTTCATTCCTTGGTCTACTCAACTACTTCAGTAATTTCTTAGTTACAGGATAAGACCCCATACGCTTACCGGGGTCTCCCCTGTTGAACTATTGATGAAGAGAGGTCTCAAGACCAGGCTCTCTCTTGTCCACCCTGACTTGAATAATCATGTGGAATACAGACATCAAAGTCAACAAGGGTATCATGATCGCGCTACTGTGTCACGTGTGTGCGGCTGAGGTATAAAAGGCCAGCCATCTTGTAATGTGATCACTTTGGGCCCTTATAAAGTAGAGCCAGATTTGTACCTGTTCATAGTTTACAGTATTCAGTCTATTGAATTATTGCATACACAACACTACTGAAGTCCGTTCCTTGAACTATCGTGTTCATTCCAAGATGACATTCTGCTCACAGGTCGGGACACTGCTGAACATCATAACAATCTTAAGGAAGTTCTACATCGTCTGGACAAAGTGTGACTTGGGCTGAAATGTTCGAAGTGTGCCTTCATGGTGCCTGAAGTTGAATTCCTTGAAGATTTCTTCTGATGGAATCAGGCCTACTGATTCAAAAACCAAGGCCATCAAAAATGCACCCAAACCTCAGAATGTGACAGAGCTGCATTCGTTCCTTGGGCTACTCAAATACTTTGGTAGTTTCTTATCCAGATTGAGCACTTTATTAGAGCCACTGCATTTGCTACTCAGAAAAGGTAACAATTGGGTCTGGGGTATGTCTTAAGATGGAGCATTTGAGAAAGCTAAGAGACTGCTCTATTCAAACAAGTTGCTTGTTCATGATGATCCTGTTGTGTATGGAGAAAGAGTCAGACTGAACACTGTGAGCTCAAAGTAAAGTGTGACCTCAGTCTTTTATTGCAGGTCTCCAGAGTGCCTCGCCAACCGTTTAAGACTCCTTAAATACCTGTGCTCCCAAGGGATTATGGGTCCCTTGGGACTCCAGGGGATGAGCCCTCTGGTGGCTGTACAGAGTAAATACAAGTCCACATATATAACAACACTCTTCCCCCCCAAAGTCAATAGTGTAACTATTTACAATGTGAATCGATCTGGGGCCCTTCTTGCCCTGGATGATCGTCTCGGTGTGAAAGCTGGTGTTGTTGAATCATTTGTTGGGCCCTCACTGGGCTGCTGTGCAGCTGGCCTTGCTGGGCTGCCTGGTGTGTTGGGCCCTGCAGGGCTGCTGTGGATAATGGGTTCTGCTTTGTGGTCAACCGTGGTGTCGGTTGCCACTAGTGTGTATGTTGGGGGATCAAAAAAGGTAGGGTCCAAGTTGGGTTGCTCAGGATAGTCCGTGAATCTGAGTTTGATTTGGTCCAAGTGTTTCCGGTGAATGAGTCCATTTGAAAGTTTGACCCGAAACATCCTGCTTCCATCTTTGGCCACGACAGTACCGGGTAGCCACATGGGACCTTGTCCATAATTTAATACAAATACAGGATCATTGATTTCAATCTCGCGTGACACATTTGCGCTATCATGGTATGCACTTTGTTGAAGCTGCCTGCTCTCTACCTGTTCGTGTAGATCAGGGTGAACTAACGAGAGCCTTGTCTTAAGTGCTCTTTTCATGAGCAGTTCAGCAGATGGGATCCCAGTGAGTGAGTGGGGACTCGTGCGGTAGCTAAGCAGGACTCAGGATAGGCGAGTCTGCAGTGAGCCTTCAGTGAGCCTTCAGTTACCCTCTTCAAGCCTTGCACTGCTCTCTCTGCTTGACCATTGGATGCTGGTTTGATCGGGGCAGATGTGACATGTTTGATCCCGTTACGGGTCATGAATTCTTTGAACTCAACACTGGTAAAACATGGCCCGTTGTTGCTCACCAGGACATCGGGTAAGCCATGTGTGGCAAACATGGCCCGCCGGCTTTCAGTAGTGGCAGCGGACGTGCTAGCCGACATTATCTCACATTCAATCCACTTGGAGTACGCGTCTACAATCACAAGGAACATTTTACCCAAGAATGGGCCTGCATAGTCGACGTGTTCCCTAGGCCAAGGTTTGGAAGGCCAAGACCCTAAACTTAGCGGCGCCGCCCTGGGTACATTGCTTAACTGCGAGCATGTATTACATCTGTGAACTCAGGACTCTAAGTCCGCATCCATACCGAGCCACCACACATGGGATCTGGCTGTCGCTTTCATCATTACGATGCCTGGGTGAGGGCTGTGGAGGTCATTGATGAAGGTGTCTCTGCCCTTCTTGGGGATCATTACTCGATTGCCCCACAGAAGGCAGTCTGCCTGAATAGACATTTCATTTTTGCGCCGTTGGAACGGCTTTATCTCTTCCTGCATTTCCACTGGGACACTGGACCAGCTCCCGCGAAGCACACATCTTTAGACTAGAGATAATAAGGGGTCCTGGCTTGTCCAGGTTTTGATCTGCCGGGCAGTGACGGGTGATTGCTCACTCTCAAATGCTTCCATAACCATGGCTAGATCTGTGGGCTGCGCCATTTCCACCCCCGTGGTGGGTAATGGCAGCCTACTGAGAGCATCGGCGCAGTTATTTGTGCCTGGCCTGTGGCGGATGGCATAGTTGTATGCGGACAACGTGAGCGTCCATCTCTGGATGCGGGCCGATGTGTTTGTATTTATCCCTTTACTCTCAGAAAACAGGGATATAAGTGGCTTATGGTCAGTTTCCAATTCAAATTTTAGCCCAAACAGGCATTGATACATTTGCTTTACTCCATAGACACATGCTAACGCTTATTTTTCAATCACGCTGTAGGCTCTCTCAGCCTTAGACAGACTCCTGGATGAATAAGCAACCGGTTGCAGTTTCCCGAAATCATTAGCTTGTTGCAATACACACCCGATGCCATATCACGACGCATCACATGCTAGTACCAAACACTTACATGGATCATACAACACAAGCAATTTGTTTGAACATAACAATTTTCTCGCTTTTACAAAGGCATTTTCTTGGCTTTTGCCCCAAACCCATTCACCCCCTTTTCGTAGTAAGACATGTAGTGGTTCTAGCAGTGTGCTGAGACCCGGTAAGAAGTTACCAAAGTAATTCAAGAGTCCCACAAATGACCGCAGCTCCGTCACGCTCTGTGGCCTCGGTGCGTTCTCAATTGCCTCCGTCTTCGCGTTGGTGGGGCTGATGCCATCCGCCGCAATCCTCATTTGCAAGAACTCCACTTCAGGTGCCAGGAAAACGCACTTCGAGCGTTTTAACCTGAGCCCCACGAGGTTGAGTCGACTAAAATCTCCTCCAGGTTCTGCAGGTGCTCGACTGTATTCCGACCAGTGACCAAGATGTCATCCTGGAAAACCACGGTGTGCGGGACTGACTCAGTAAACTTTCCATGTTTCTCTGGAATATCGCCGCCGCTGATCGGATTCCAAACGGGCATCTGTTATAAACAAAGACCCTTGAGCGTGTTGATGCAGGTGAGGGCCTACGATGATTCCTCCTGTTCCTGCGTCATGTAGGCTGAAGTCAGATCCAGCTTCATGAATGTCTTTCCTCCTGCCAGCATTGCACAGAGGTCGTCGGCATTTGGTAATGGGTATTGTTCTTGCAGGGAGAAACGATTGATAGTTACTTTGTAATCGCCACAGATTCTGACGGTGCCGTCTCCCTTGAGGACTGGGACAATACTCGCTGAAATGATCGGTGAAATGATGCCCTCTTGTTGCAGCCGGTCTAGCTCGATCTCTACCCTTTCTCTCATCATGTATGGTACTGCTCTCGCCTTGTGATGGATGTATTGCACCCCTGGAATTAGGTGGATCTGCACTTTTGCTCCTTGGAATTTCCCGATGCCTGGTTCGAACAGCGAAGGAAATTTATTTAAGATCTGGGCACACAAAGTGTCTTCAGCGGGCGATAGCGCTCGGACATCGTCCCAGTTTCAGCATATCTTTCCCAGCCAGCTCCTGCTGAGCAGCATGGGACCATCGCCCGGTACCACTCAGAGTGGTAGCTTGTGCACCGTTCCATCTTAGGAGACCTTTACGGTAGCACTGTCGATTACAGGAATCAGTTCTTTCGTGTAAATTCTTAGTTTCGTGCGAACTGGAGTTAAGACTGGCCTTGAGGCCTTGTTGCACCACAACCTTTCGGAAGACTTTTTGCCCGTGATGGACTGGCTCACGCCCTGTCCAGCTCCATTGACACCTGGAGTCCATTTAGTTCAACATTCAGCATTATCGGGGGACAATTCATGGTGAATGTGTGCACCCCATGTACCTCTGCCTCCACTATCTGAGACTCTGGTTCATCGTGATCTTCCATGGATCTGTCCTCCTCTGCAACGTTGTGGTTTGCAGGTTTACCAGGCTTAGCAGCTCGACTGCACACTCGTTGGAGGTGTCCCAATGTTCCACAGCCCTTGCCAACGTACTCTTTGAATCGGTATGAATGGAAACGATGATCACCCCCGCAGCACCAATAAGGTGTTAATGACCTTGCAATCATCACCCTTGATTGTGGACTCTGAGTCATCTGCAGATGTGCAGCTGCAGGTATGTGTGACCTGCCCTGTATGTTACGATTTGGAAACAACATCACTTTGTTTACAGTACTTGTAGCAGCACTTGTGTGCTGAGAGATTTGCTTCGTATTGTCACTGATGGCAATGAACACCTGGGCTATCGCTATGGCCTTACTCAAGGTTGGGGTCTCGACAGTCAAAAGTTTGCGAAGTATGGTTTTGTGGCCATTGCAAAGTACAAAAATGTCTCTGAGCATGTGCTCCAAATGTCCTTCAAATTCGCAATGTCCTGCAAGGCGTCTTAGCTCAGCGACATAACTCACCACTTCCTGGCCTTCAGACCTTTTGTAGGTGTAGAACCGGTACCTCGCCATCAGAACGCTTTCCTTCGGGTTCAAATGTTCTCGGACCAGTGTGCACAAATCGTCGTACGATTTCTCCGTGGGTTTCGCTTGAGTGAGCAGATTCTTCATGAGGCCATATGTTGGTGCCCCACAGACGGTGAGGAGGATCGTCCTTCGTTTGGCCACGCTCTCTTCCCCATCTAGCTCGGTGGCCACAAAGTATCGGTCAAGTCGCTCCACAAATGTTTCCCAATCATCTCCCTCCGAAAATTTCTCCAGGATGCCCACTGTTCTCTGCATCTTTGGGTTCGCTATCTGTACCTCATCGCCAGTTGTTATGTATGGAGAAAGAGTCAGACTGAACACTGTGAGCTCAAAGTAAAGTGCAGGTCTCCAGAGTGCCTCTCCAACCTGTGAAGTCTCCTTAAATACCTGTGCTCCCAAGGGATTAGGGGATCTCTTGGGACTCCAGGGGATGAGCCCTCTGGTGGCTGTACAGAGAAAATAAAAGTCCACATATATAACAGATCAGTGTAAGCGTCTTGTATTAGCCTGTGATGCTTCATTATATGGTGTTGGCTGTATATTCCAACAAGCCAAATCGTCGGTAAACTACAACCTGTTGCGAAAGCTTCGGGAAGTTTATCAAAAGCAGAATGAGCTTACGGTATAAGAACATAAGAACATAAGAAATCGGAGCAGGAGTAGGCCATATGGCCCCTCGAGCCTGCTCCGCCATTCAATAAGATCATGACTGATCTGATCATGGACTCAGCTCCACTTCCCCGCCCGCTCCCCATAACTGCTTATCCCCTTATCGTTTAAGAAACTGTCTATTTCTGTCTTAAATTTATTTAATGTCCCAGCTTCCACAGCTCTCTGAGGCAGCGAATTTCACAGATTCACAACCCTCAGAAGAAATTTCTCCTCATCTCAGTTCTAAATAGGCGGGCCCTTATTCTAAGATCATGCCCTCTAGTTCTAGTCTCCCCCACCAGTGGAAACATCCTCTCTGCATCCACCTCGTCAAGCCCCCTCATAATCTTATACTTTTCAAAAAGATCACCTCTCATTCTTCTGAATTCCAATGAGTAGAGGCCCAACCTACTCAACCTTTCCTCATAAGTCAACCCCCTCATCCCCGGAATCAACCTAGTGAACCTTCTCTGAACTACCTCCAAAGCAAGCATAACCTTTCGTAAATATGGAAACCAAAACTGCATGCAATATTCCAAGTATGGCCTCACCAATACCTTATATTGGTGAGCAAGACGTCCCTGCTTTTATACACCATCCCCTTTGCAATAAAGGCCAAGATTCCATTGGCCTTCCTGATCACTTGCTGTACCTGCATACTATCCTTTCGTGTTTCTTGCACAAGTACCCCCAGGTCCCGCTGTACTGCAATACTTTGCAATCTTTCCATATTTAAATAATAACTTGCTCTTTGATTTTTTTCTGCCAAAGTACATGACCTCACACTTTCCAACATTATACTCCATCTGCCAAATTTTTGCTCACTCACTTAGCTTGTCTATGTCTTTTTGCAGCTTTTTTATGTCCTCCTCACAAATTGCTTTTCCTCCCATCTTTGTATTGTCAGTAAACTTGGCTATGTTACACTCAGTCCCTTCTTCCAAGTCGTTAATATAGATTGTAAATAGTTGAGGTCTCAGCACTGATCCCTGTGGCACCCCATTAGTTACTGATTGCTAACCAGAGAATGAACCATTTATCCTGACTCTGTTTTCTGTTTGTTAGCCAATCTTCTATCTATGCTAATATATTACCCCCATCCCCATGAACTATTATCTTGTGCAGTAACCTTTTGTGTGGCACCTTGTCAAATGCCTTCTGGAAGTCCAAATACACCACACCCACTTATTCCCCTTTATCCACCCTGTTCGTTACATCCTTAAACATGACTCCCCTTCATAAATCCATGCTGACTCTGCCTGACCAAATTTTGCTTTTCCAAATGTCTTGTTACTGCTTCTTTAATAATGGACTCCAACATTTTCCCAACCACAGATGTTAGGCTAACTGGTCTATAGTTTCCTGCTGTTTCTTTGCCTCCTTTTTTGAATAGGCGCGTTACATTTGCAGTTTTCCAATCCGCTGGGACCTCCCCAGAATCCAGGGAATTTTGGTAAATTACAACCAATGCATCCACAATCCTTGCCGCTCCTTCTCTTAAGACCCTAAGATTCAAGCCATCAGGTCCAGGGGATTTATCTACCTTTAGTCCCATTATCTTACTGAGTACCACCTCCTTAGTGATTGTGATTGTGTTAAGTTCCTCCCCTCCTATAGCCCCTAGACTATCCAGTGTTGGAATATTGTTAGTGTCCTCTGCCGTAAAAACTGATACAAAATACTTGTTTAGAGTTTTTGACATCTCCATGTTTCCCGTTACTATTTCCCCGGTCTCCTCCGCTAAGGTACCAACATTTACTTTAGCCACTCTTTTTTTCTTTTTATATACCTATAGAAACTCTTGCTATCTGTTTTTATATTTTGTGCTAGTTTACTTTCATAGTCTATCTTCCCTTTCTTAATCATTTTTTTAGTCATTCTTTGCTGGCTTTTAAAAGCTACCCAATCTTCTGTCCTCCTACTAGTTTTGGCCACTTTGTATGCCCTTGTTTTTAATCAGATACCACCCTTTATTTCTATAATTAGCCACGGATGGCTTTCTTTTCTTTTGCACCCTTTCCTCCTTCCTGGAATCTATGTTATGTTCCTCCCCCCCTATAGTCCCTTGACTATCCACTGTTGGAATATTGTTAGTGTCCCCTACCGTAAAAACTGATACAAAATACTTGTTTTGAGTTGCCGCCATCTCCATGTTCCCCATTACTAATTCCCCGGTCTGTGTGTATGGTGTAACACAGCTTTGGACTGTGTGTATGGTGTAACAAAGTTGCATCAGTACCTATTTGGTCTCTGTTTTGAACTCGAAACTGATCCCAAGCCACTCATTTCATTGTTTTCTGAAAACAAAGGTATTAATACCAATGCATCATCCCGTATTCAGAGGTGGACGTTGACATTGTCTAGCTATAATTACATTATTCGTCATAGACCCGGTACTGAGAATTATGCCGATGCACTGAGTTGTTTGCTTTTGCCTACAGCTGATGTGAAAACGCCTCAACCCGCAGATCTAATGTTGGTAATGGATGCTTTTGAGAATGATAAAACTCCTATCACTGCTCAACAAGTTAGGATCTGGACCAGCCATGACCCTATTTTGTCGGTTGTGAAACGTTGTGTCCTCAGTGGTGATTGTTCTGAAATATCTACAGAGATTTGTAAAGAGACCAAACCTTACACCTGTCGCAAAGATGAGCTGTCCATTCAGTCAGATTGTTTACTGTGGGGTAATTGTGTCATCATGCCTAAGAAAGGTAGAGAAAGATTTGTATGTGAGCTACATAGCACTCATCCCGGTATTGTTATGATGAAAGCCATTGCTAGGTCTCATATATGGTGGCCTGGAATCGACTCTGATCTGGAATCATGTGTGCATCAGTGTAATACTTGCATGCAGCTAAGTAAAGTACCAGCGGAATCGCCACTGAGTCTTTGGACGTGGCCATCTAAACCAAGGTCGAGGATCCACATTGATTTTGCGGGTCCAATCCTTGGAAAGATGTTTTTTGTTGTGGTGGATGCATATTCAAAGTGGATAGAGTGTATTAGTATATGACATCCAGTATATCTGCAGCCACTATTGAGAGCCTACGTGTCATGTTTGCTACTCATGGTTTACCTGACATTGTTGTGAGCGACAACGAATCTTGTTTCACAAGTCTTGAGTTTCAGGAGTTCATGAAACTCAATGGTATTAGACATGTGAGGTCAGCTCCATTCAAACCTGCTTCTAATGGTCAAGCAAAGCGTTCTGTTCAAACTATCAAACAAAGTATGAAACGTGTAACTCAGGGTTCATTTCAAACTCGTTTGTCATGTATATTGCTCAGTTATAGGACAAGACCTCATACTGTTACTGGTGTTTCCCCTGTTGAACTCCTGATGAAGAGAAATCTCAAGACCAAGCTTTCACGTGTTCATCCTGATTTGAATGATCGTGTTGAAAACCGACGTCAAAGTCAGCAATTATATCATGATTGTACTACTGTGTCACAAGATATCTCTGTCAATGATCCAGTGTTTGTACTGAACTATGGTTGAGGTCCAAAATGGATCGCTGGTACTGTTACAGCTAACGAGGGTGACAGAGTGTTGTGTCATGCTCAAGAATGGCCAAACATGCAGAAGACATGTTGACCAGTTAAAACTGCGGCACACAGATGAACTGGAACCGTTTGAGGAAGATCCTATCAGTGACCCACCAACTATCGTTCATTCACCCGAGGCCTCTGTTGTCATTCCTGAACCCAGACCTTATTACCACTCCCACCAGAACTGTTACTCAAACTCCAGTCACAACTGACTTAGAACGTTCACCTCGAACTAATGTTGAACTAAACGATCAACTCGTGAGCAGAAAGCCCCAGATTGTCTTGTATTGTAAAGTGACTGATACAAAGATCTTGAAAGGGGGATGTTGTAATATATTTTTGCTTGGGGTCACCTGACACCAGAGGGCGCCACTGTCGGATGTCATGCAGATAATACAGGAAGTCAACTCTTGTACTTATCCGAAGTGGGAATAAAAGAGATTGGGTACACACCTGAGGCAGTTTATTATAACAGGACACTTGTGTTATTACAGTTAAGAAAGGCACTATTGGTAAAGAAACAATAACTAATAACAACAACAATAATAGCATAAAAGAGGGTCATGGCTGGGATATTGTAGCATTTCTGAGGTGACTATAAGATCATGGGAGGAGAAGCAATTTTACCAGATGTGCTGACGATGACAAGGAAGGAAAATGTGCCATAATTTCGGCCACAGAAGCTGATTAAGAGGGTAGTCTCAGTGCTATGGATAAATGGAAACCAACTGAAGGAATTAAACCAGGGATTTGTGGATGCAGTGGAGACTGGAATTAGGCAGTATTCTGTTTCAAGGTGTGAAGATTCTTCCTGTTCTGAAGTCCTATAATCAGGGTATCAATAATGGTCTAAGTCAGCAGCCACCAATATCAGAATGACAAGACTCTGCATTCTTGTTATTCATCTAACACCCTGCATCATAGGATGACTGGGCAAGAAGAGAGAGATGTAAGTTAAAAGAGATCATTTTTGTGACTGGGTGGAGCTGGGGGAAAGAAAAGAAATGACAGATTAATTTTAATTAGCAGAATCTCTTTAGCAGTTCTATCGATAATGCTAAGTAAGGAACATAGCTCTGTCTGTGTATCAGGATACTTCACTTTGTATCCAATTTCTGAGAGAAAAATTCCACATAACTTACATTTGGGAACAGATAAAAGTCATGTTGCCCCATCTTATTTCATTGTAATCTAGATGTGAGGCTTGCGCCTGACATTCTGCTCAGGCCTCTCTATTTTTCCATCTTTTTAAATTTGAGGAGAATTCTGCAGCTCATTGGCTGCAAATCATTTGATCTCAGAATAATTTAGACTGTAGATTTTGGTTATGAAAAAGTGCTTTCTATTTCACAATTACCAACAGCGAACCCCTGAGCCAATACTCTGGTACAGGCATTAATACTCTAAGTTAATAGCTTCGATTCATCTGGTTGAATCCAACATAACATTTCTCCTTCCTAATTCATTTAACTGAGGAAAATACATCACAGATTACTTTTGTTCATTTTAACTACAAGTTTGAGAGATTGATAACTAATCCTCAGTGATCCCTTTATTACCGCAGTCTCATTTCAGGAAAATTCTTATCTTTTGCTTGGTAAATAAAATATATGGTTACATTTCAAGCTTTTCATGTGCCTAGCATAAAAGTCAGCTACCATAGGCAAGCACCCTTGCTCCCTATGATCCATGACCAAATGCACAAAGTAATATAGCATTGCATGCCCTGGACAAACAATAGACTCATTTATCATTATCGTCTCTGGATTTATACCTGGATTTCAACTATACATCCACATTACTTCACAAGATGATTAATACCAGTCACACCAGGCACTTTTGTATTAGATTGAATTACTGAACACATTGATTCACAGATAGAGTCTTTCATGGAAGTAATAAGTGCAGCCAGTTTGTCAAAGTCAGCTCAAATAACACAGTAGTTTTGTATCACTTCATGAAAGAATGGCACGATTTTGAAAAGTGCAGATGAACAGAGAGACCTCAGCGTCCATATACACAAATCCTTAAAGATCGCAGGGTAAGCTGATAAAGTGGTTAAAAAAGCATATGGATTACTTGGGTTTATAAATCAGGGAATAGAATATAAAAGCAAAGAACTTCATAAATCACTGGTTAGGCCTCAGCTGGACCATACTTCAGGAAAGATGTAAAAGCTTTAGAAAGGATACAGAGGAGGTTTATCCACCACTCCCAGCCACGATCACCGACCTCCCCCGTGGTGACTGATCCCCCCCTCCCCCAAATCCCCAGCTCTGCCCCCCCCCATTCTGTCTCCAACCCTCCACGTTCACCCCCGACCCTACAAGCCACGCTGTACCCACTACTCCCCCCCACCCCACCCCCACATTCTCTACCCCAGCAGCAGAAAATGACTTGATGCCCAGCTGCGGTCTCTTTTGGAATGTTCCCCGCCCAACAGGGAGCCAAGCCTGTCGATCAGGTTGGCTTCTGTGCAGGGATCCTGTTGGAAAAAGGACACTTGTGCTTTGGAGTCAAAACTCCACAGAGTTCGGGGAAACTGAGTTTCCTGACCAGAACTTCTTCCCCCATTTGGAAATCCCGCCCCAGTAAAGATCAGGGCATAAGAGTCTAAAAGGAGTAGAGGAGCAAAGGGATGTGGGGTACATGTCCACAAATTATTTTTTAAAAAGCAACTCAAGTTAACAAGGTCATAAAATATGCAAACAAAGCAGCAAGATTCCTTTCCAGAGGAATAGAATTCAAAAGCAGACAAGTTATGTTAAACGTGTAGATAAACTTGGTTAGACCACACGGAGTACTGTGCACAGTTCTGGTCTCCGTATTACATAAAGTATATAGAGGCAATGGTGAAGGTGTAAAAAAGGCTTACAAGGATGATACCAGAACTAAGAGATTATAACTATCAGGAAAGACACAGAATGATGCTCTTTTCTCTAGAAAATAGAAGGCTGAGGGGTGACCTTGTAGAGATTTTTAAAATGATGAAGGGGCTCGATAGGGTAGTCATAGAGAAAATCCTCCCACTTGTGGGGCAGTCCAAAACTCGGGGCCATAAATATCAGATAGCCACGAATAAATCCAATAAACAATTCAGGAGAAACTTCTTTACCCAGATAGTGGTTAGAATGTGGAACTTGCTATGGTCATCATCATCATCACAGGCAGACCTTCGGGGTCGTCGATGACTTGTTTCTACACTAAAAATGAGTACTCAGCTGACTGATGAACACATTTTAAACAGTGACGATGCCTGTGCGTGAATTCTTTTAACGTGGGGTGCCATTGCACACCAGCCACCACACGTGCTTGACGGAGCAAGGTCTTGGTCCAGTGGCAAGGGGATCCAAGACAAGTGGAAACCAGGCTCCTCCGCACGTGCCAATAAATACATACAAACTCAAACATACTCCTACTGTCCTCCTTCCATCCTCCTTTCCACAGGACCTCTCTCGACGTGGAATTCATAGTAAGCAATGTGAGCCTCACCTCACAGCCTCACTACGGGCCCGTGCTGCACCTTCTCTTGTTCTTGTCCACGCTGCTCCATCTCTGGCTCTGACCTCTCGGCTCCTCTGCGCCTCTCCTCTCCGCTTCCAATCTCTGGACCTCGCCAGTCCCAACCTCCAGACCTCGCCCATCCCGACCACCGCTCCTCGTCAGTCCCTCCCTCCATTCCTCAACGCTTCCGACCTCCACTCCACGCGGCTTCCGACCTCCGCTCCACGCGGCTTCCGACCTCCGCTCCACGCCGCATCCGACCTCCGCTCCACGCGGCATCCGACCTCCGCTCCACGCGGCATCCGACCTCCGCTCCACGCGGCATCCGACCTCCGCTCCACGCGGCATCCGACCTCCGCTCCACGCCGCATCCGACCTCCGCTCCACGCCGCATCCGACCTCCGCTCCACGCGGCATCCGACCTCCGCTCCACGCGGCATCCGACCTCCGCTCCACGCGGCATCCGACCTCCGCTCCACGCCGCATCCGACCTCCGCTCCACGCGGCATCCGACCTCCGCTCCACGCCGCATCCGACCTCCGCTCCACGCCGCATCCGACCTCCGCTCCACGCCGCATCCGACCTCCGCTCCACGCGGCATCCGACCTCCGCTCCACGCCGCATCCGACCTCCGCTCCACGCCGCATCCGACCTCCGCTCCACGCCGCATCCGACCTCCGCTCCACGCGGCATCCGACCTCCGCTCCACGCCGCATCCGACCTCCGCTCCACGCGGCATCCGACCTCCGCTCCACGCCGCATCCGACCTCTGCTCCACGCCGCATCCGACCTCTGCTCCACGCCGCATCCGACCTCCGCTCCACGCCGCATCCGACCTCTGATCCACGCCGCATCCGACCTCTGCTCCTCGCCGCATCCGACCTCTGCTCCTCGCCGCATCCGACCTCTGCCCCACGCCGCATCTGACCTCTGCTCCACGCGGCATCCGACCTCTGCTCCACGCGGCATCCGACCTCCGCTCCACGCGGCATCCGACCTCTGCTCCTCACCGCATCCGACCTCTGCTCCTCGCCGCATCCGACCTACGCTCCTCGCCGCATCCGACCTCCGCTCCACGCGGCATCCGACCTCTGCTCCTCACCGCATCCGACCTCCGCTCCACGCCGCATCCGACCTCCGCTCCACGCGGCATCCGACCTCTGCTCCTCACCGCATCCGACCTCTGCTCCTCGCCGCATCCGACCTCTGCTCCACGCCACATCCAACCTCCGCTCCTCGCCGCATCTGACCTCCGCTCCTCGCCGCATCTGACCTCTGCTCCACGCCGCATCTGACCTCCGCTCCTCGCCGCATCCGACCTCTGCTCCATGCCGCATCCGACCTCTGCGTTGTTGATTCTGCTGCTGTAGTGGCTAGCATTTTTTGATTTGCCCACAGCTCCAGCCTCGCGCTCCAAACTGCTCCTCTCACTGTCCCATGAAGTCGGGCTTTTTTTGATTTGCCCGAGTGTGGTTGAGGTGCAGTTGAGGCAAATAGCATAGATGTCTTTAAGGGGAAGCTAGATAAGTGTTCTATATGCAGACTATAGATATACTCTCTGTGTAGTCACTGTATAGTTGCATAAGATGAAGACTTGTTTACCTGATGTACTATCAATAAGGTTTACACTGTGTATATACATGCTGGCACCACTAGAGGGTGCAACTGGTGGAGACCGGGTTTCCTGCCGTGGTGGCAGGGGCTGTATAAAAGGGGAGCCACCATGCGGCTGCCTCACTCTGGAGTTACGAAAAAAGGACCAAGGTCACTACAGTTTGAGTACAGCACATTGCCTCATGGAATCATTCATATGTACATTACAGACATAATAACCGCCGACGAGAATACGGACTTTCACGTGATTATGGTTACCTTTGGCACACTAAAAGACTTCGCAGTGAGTGATGATTGGGATGCTTTCACGGAAAGGCTCCAGCTATGTGTCGTGGCAAATGACCTGGCAGGGGAGACA
Source organism: Pristiophorus japonicus (assembly GCF_044704955.1). Classification (NCBI taxonomy): domain Eukaryota; kingdom Metazoa; phylum Chordata; class Chondrichthyes; family Pristiophoridae; genus Pristiophorus; species Pristiophorus japonicus. Next base: position 414,697,763 of record NC_091977.1, read on the forward strand.
GACACATTGGCGGAGAAGCACAAAGCTATACTGCTGACCAGTTGTGAGCCCGAGGTCCCGCCTCATCAGGCGCCCATGAAGGCCAAGAACAAGACATACAATGAGCTGACTGAACTAATTCGCGACCAACTAAAACCAAAAGAGCGCATCCTCACAGCCAGGCACAGATTCTACACTTACTGCAGACCTAAGGGCCAGGAGATTGCAAAATATGCTGCCGACCTCAGGAGACTTGCAGCACCGTGTGATTTTGGCACGCACCTCAACAAAGCATTGTGAGACATCTTTGTTATAGGAATTGGCCACAAGGGCCTCCTTCACAAGCTATTATCTGCCGACACCACAGTCCACCTGCAGAAGACCATCAGCATCAGTCAGACGTTTATGACCTCAACCTGCAGCACCAAGCAAATTATTCATCCTGTGGACTCAAACCCAGAAAGTACTGTACACAGAATGGTGCCTTTCACAGGCAAGACTGTAGAATGTGGCTCTGCCCAGGGCAGAGAGCACAGACCTCAGGGTTCCAGAACTCGGAGTCCGCCGAGGGGTACTAATCGAGTAGCACCATGCTGGCATTGCGGAGGAAACCATAGGGCTCACCAGTGTCAGTTTGCTGAGTATGTATGCAAAGCCTGTAACACAAAGGACCACCTCCAGTGTATGTGTAAAAGAAATGTGACTCACCGTCTAACAGAGGAGTCAGTAGATGACTTTGAATCCAGCGGGGAGTATGGTGTTTTGGTCAAAGAAGCAGCTCAGCCCCAAGAAGAAGTGTATGGAGTGTATACCTGCACCACCGATTGTCCTCCAGTGAAGATGGAAATCAAGATAAACGGCATTCCAGTCTTCATGGAAGTGGACACAGGAGCGAGCCAGTCAGTGATGAGCCAGGATGCCTTTGAGAGGCTATGGAACAAAAAACGACCCGAGCTGCTTCCAGTACAGGAAAAGTTGCGCACCTACACCAAGGAGCTGATCCCAGTCCTTGATAGTGCGGATGTAAGTGTAATCCATAATGGCGTGGTGCACAAGTTGCCGGTGATGGTCCAACGCTACTCGGAAGAAGGTGGATGGGGAAGATCCAGTGGAAATGGGAAGACCTCTTCACTCCAGCAATCAATGCCCCCCATGTTCCGAGGCAGAGCAAAACCTCACCTTCGCTTGGGCCAGGCACCAGAGAACAGACCAGCGCAGCACCTGAGGCACAGACCCTCCATCACAACTGCGTGGCAATGACCCGACTGGAACAACCTAAAAGTACCTTCCCAGCTCCAGTGGCAGGACTCCTGGGGAGGAAGATTGAATTCACAGGCACTCTTCCAGCTTTTGTGGCAGAATCGTGGGAGAGAAGGATCAAGGCAGTCGACCTCGAGGACAGAGGAAAGATGGCATCCCTGCTGCAGCGAGGTGCAGCATGGCGTGGCAGGGTTCTCTTAAAGGAGACCTGCAACCAACTGAACTTAAAGAGACATTGTATGCATGGCAATCAATGTAACGAACTGATTAAGAATGTAAAGAACAAAATGTTGCGAGATATCGGGATTAGAGTGTCCCCAAAAGTAGCAACCAAGCGAATTTGGGAGGGTAAAGGCGTTGATCCTGGTACCCTGCCCCAGGTTTATCCCACGCTGCAGGCACGCGATGGCACTATTCGCCACGGACCTGGAAATGAAAACGGCGCCGATATGCGCTGTCAGACGCCGTTGCCCACCACCCGGAGACGGCGCAGCCCCCAGACCCAGTCGCTACCTCCGAGAGCGAAAGATCAGAACCAACGAGCTAACCAAATGGGACCTGGAACAGCCACGTTCCCAACACCGTTAGAGAGCAGGCAGAAGATTTTGCAACCCTCAAAGGAGGACAGGGAGGCCACACACGTCTGTGGCTCTGCCCACCACAAGGCAACGGCAAAGGCCCTGAGTCCTGTCAAGGTGAACCAAGCCCACCCCGCTAGCAGGGGGCTCAATGCCACCATCAGATGACTAGGACTCCGTCCGGTTGCTCTGGAACTAGCGTCCTCGCATACCTGTACTGCTACCTCAGTACTGACCATGTCTGAACCATGAATGCAATCTACTCAATCCTGATGCATGACGATAAAACGTAATGAATGTAAGTCACTGAACCAAGATGCCGCGATACAAACTGTAAAAAAAAAAAATTTTTTTTCTTCCTTTCTTTGTACTTGCACTGTGTCTGATCCTGTATGTTATTGTAACGGGCCAGCTGCATGATCTCGCTGTGGGGGGTGGTGGGGTGGAAATGGATGTATGTAGCCATTGACACATGCATAGATCACACCCAGAACCCACTGGAACCTCCACTGCATCATTGAACCATCCAAACTGGTAACCACTACCCAACGTTGTGGCAAAAGGACTTGGGGGTTAACAGGGAGAGAGCCAAGCCAAAGCACAGCCAAGGTGCAAGGGCTATTGGCACTTAAGTCTGGGGACAGCTAAGCCAGAACACATAGTGCAAAGGTAATTGGCACAAAGGACTTGGGGGAGAGTGATGTTATATATGCAGACGATAGATATACTCTCTGTGTCGTCACTGAATAGTTGCATAAGATGGAGACTTGTTTACCTGATGTACTATCAATAAGGTTTACATGCTGGCACCACTAGAGAGTGCAACTGGTGGAAGAATGGGGTTTCCTGCCCTGGTGGCAGGGGCTGTATAAAAGGGGAGCCACCATGCGGCTGCCTCACTCTGGAGTTACAAATAAAGGACCAAGGTCACTACAGTTTGAGTACAACACATTGCCTCGTGGAGCCATTCATAGGTACATTATAGACATAACAATAAGTACACGAGGAAGAAAGAAAGAGACAGTTTTATATGAGGTAGGTTGGTAGGTGGCTTGTGCAGAGCATAAACACTGGCACAGATCAGTTGGGCCGGATGTTCTTTTTCTATACTGTAAATTCTATGTAAACTCCTCTGCGGCATTCAGTTTCAGTCAAGTTTTGCCAATGTAGCTGCCACATATATTTTACATTGTATTACACTCTATTTACAGCACAGAAACAGGCCATTCAACCCAACCGGTCCATGCTAGTGTTTATACTAAACATGAGACTTCTCACACGCTACCTATGGTATTGCATAGTATTTACAGCACAAAATACTTTTGTTTATTATTTCCATATTGTGTCCTGCTTTTACATATATAGATGAATGGCTGGGAGAGCTTACAAGTTAGATTGCCATTGAGGGGTTCTGAATACCTCAGTTTTGAGGTTAAGATATAGCTCATAGCCCTCACTAGGTTCATCTGCTTTTCTGTTTTCTGGCTCTAATTCTCATTATGCATTTTGCAGCATAGTAAAATTCGTATTTTTTTTTATTGCTGCCAACTTTTGCAGTTTTATTTTTTTTTACTGCTGAACATTTTCTATCTACTTTCATTTCTTCTATTCTTATTAAATTGGACATTCCAGAAGTAGATGAAGTTATGGCATGTTATTTTAATTACTGAGAAAACCAAGTTATCTTTGAGCACAGTGTTAGCCTCTCTTCTAAAAGGTAAAAAGTTCCCTTCAGTTACAAACATTCAGCTCCTTAGCTTGTTAATCACACTGCAACTATGCTGGGGATAACAAGATGGCTGGGAAAGTGAGTGGAAGGGATGAGATGTCATAAAAAGCCTTTGTCCGCAGTTTCAAGGCAAATGCCACTTTAATAGGGAGTTAGATATGGCCCTTATGGCTAAAGGGATCAAGGAGTATGGAGAGAAAGCAGGAATGGGGTACTGAGGTGAATGATCAGCCATGATCTTATTGAATGGCGGTGCAGGCTTGAAGGGCCGAATGGCCTACTCCTGCACCTATTTTCTATGTTTCTATGTTTCTATGTTTAAATGCTACTGATGAAATATTGTAGCTTTGTTTGAAAAGCTGCAGAGGTAAGCCACCCTTTGCTCGTAACTCATTGTGGCAGAGGAATAGAGCAAATGAGGATGACCTCTGAAAAGATGTGGTGGAGCTCTTGTGATTGTAGCAGGGTCACAGGAGTTGTCACTGAAGTCAAATCCAGCCGGGACTGAAGGGATGAAAGTCTTCTTTATTTTATGGCTCTTAATGGTTTATGTGAATGATTGTGGACAGTCTTGACCTAATTTCCGATGGGGTAGACCCACAGTGCAAAGCTACCCACAATTTTACACAGTCGCTGAACAATGGCTATTTGTGCATGCAGAGGAGCAGATGGAGCGTGAGGCTGGAGCTGTGGGCAAATCAGAAAAAGCTAACCACCGCAGCAGCACAATCAACAACGCATAAGTCGGAAGCGGTGAGGAGCGGAGGTCGGAAGCGGTGAGGAGTGGAGGTTGGAAGCAGCGAGGAGCGGAGGTCGGAAACGACAAGGAGCGGAGGTTGGGACCGGCGAAGTCCGGAGGTCGGGTCCTGCGAGGTCCGGAGGTTGGGACCGACGAAGTCCGGAGGTTGGGACCGGCGAGTTCTGGAGGTCGGGTCCTGCGAGGTCCGGAGGTTGGGACCGACGAAGTCCGGAGGTTGGGACCGGCGAGTTCTGGAGGTCGGGTCCTGCGAGGTCCGGAGGTTGGGACCGGCGAGGTCCGGAGGTCGGGATCGTTGAGGTCGGGAGGTCGGGACCGTTGAGGTCCGGAGTTCGGGATCGTCGAGGTTCGGAGATCGGGACCATCGAGGTCCGGAGGTCGGGACCGGCGAGGTCCGGAGGTCGGGACCGGCAAAGTCCGGAGGTCGGGACCGGCGAGACCCGGAGGTCGGGACCGGCGAGGCCCGGAGGTCGGGACCGGCGAGGTCCGGAGGTCGGGACCGGCAAAGTCCGGAGGTCGGGACCGGCGAGGCCCGGAGGTCGGGACCGTCGAAGTCCGGAGGTCGGGTCCGGAGGTCGGGACCGGCGAGGTCGGGAGGTTGGGATCGGTGAGGAGCGAAGGTCAGGACCGGCGAGGCCCGGAGGTCGGGACCGGCGAGGTCCGGAGGTCGGGATCGGCAAGTTCTGGAGGTCGGGACCGGCGAGTTCTGGAGGTCGGGACCAGCGAAGTCCAGAGGTCGGGACCGGCGAGTTCCGGAGGTCGGGACCAGTGAGTTCCGAAGGTTGGGACCGGCGAGGTCCGGAGGTCGGGACCAGCGAAGTCCGGAGATTGGGACCGGCGAAGTCTGGAGGTTGGGACCGGCAAGGTCCGGAGGTCGGGACCAGCGAGGTTCGGAGATCGGGTCCGGCGAACTCCGGAGGTTGGGACCGGTGAGGTCCGGAGGTTGGAAGAAGAGAGGAGAAGACGGACGAGGCATGGAGGAGCAGAGAGGTCAGAGTCCAGAGGTGGAGCAGCGTGGACAAGACCAAAGGAAGGTGCAGCACGGGCCTGTAGCGGGGCTGTGAGGTAAGGCTCACATTGCTTACTATGAATTCCATATAAAGAGAGGTCCTGTGGGAAGGAGGACGGAAGGAGGACAGTAGGAGTATGTTTGAGTTTGTGTGTATTTACTGGCACATGCTGAGGAGCCTGGTCTCCAGTCGTCTTGGATCCCCTTGCCACTGGACCAAGACCTTGCTCCATCAAGCCCGTGTGGTGGCTGGTGTGCAATGGCCACACCACGTTAAAAGACTTCACGCACAGGCATCTTCCACTGTTTAAAATAAATTCATCAGTCAGCTGAGTACTCATTTTTAGTGTGGAAACAAGTCATCCTCGACCTTGAGGGATTACCTATGATGATGATTTGAGCATGCATTAGCTGATTGCAAATCTCCATGTGTCTTGTTGCAACTTTTCCAGATCTTTCTGTTGATCTCAGAAACTTTCAGGGTCAAATTTATAAGAATGTACGACCCATGGAATGGGATGAAATCTTTTGGCCCAGCAATGCAACCATTTCCCTATTGTGCACTGTATTATTATTCAGTTACTACATTTGTTTTGTCTATTATTTATCGCTCAATCACCATCACTAAAAATAAGATAATCTAGTCATTATCAAATTGCTGTTTGTGGAACCTGGCTGTGTGCAGATTGGCTGCCGCATTTTCTACATTACAACAGTCACTATTGGTTGTACAGCACTTTAGGACATCCTGAGAATGTGAAAGGCGCTATGTAAATGTAAGTCTTTCTTTCGTACTTCAAAAAAAAATACGAAAAGGCATCAGTGAGTGCGGAGAACTGGATGGGACAGTGGGAATGGGCCCTGAACAATTTCTCTGATTGGTACTCTGTAAATGATGTATTGTAAGTGACACTTTAGTTCTATGGTTTACAGCAATCTTGTTCAAGATTTATTTCCATACATCCTGTCATTATTCTTCATAAATCCGTACCATAGTAACTAATTTGGTCCAAATGGAATGTAATTAATTTTTTGTGTTCTGCAAGGACAGCTTTTTTAATTTTCTCATTATATGTCTTTTATATTCACTTAATCTCAACTCAAACTGCCCTTTAATTCTCCATTATGTTCTTTTTTTTAAGAAAAAATACATGACTCGATCTTGAGATTGACTGCAAACATTGGATTGTAAATAAAGCTGATGGGAAATAAGATGTTTTGTTTATTTGTATTTTAAAATTATAAATGAAAAGATTTTGTACAAATTAAAGATCTGGAATAATTTTATTCTGAATAATGCAAATAATCACATCAATTGAAACAGAATTTGTAGTATGTGACTGCCAAACTTGAAGTAGGCATTCCTCTGCCAAGAATCACCCAAGAGGGCAGCCCGACCTGCATGAAAACACCAGCGGCAGGTCGGGGCCATAAAAGGAGCGGAGGTGCAGCGGCCCGGGAGCAGCGTGGAGGCCTGCCACTTCAGAGAGCAGCGCGAGCTGGTGCAGGAGGGTGATGACAGCAAAGTCTAGGTCGGTGATTGGAGCGTGGGCAGATACAGCAGGAGTAGCGAGAGACTGTAGAGGGACGTGGTCGGGACCCAGGAGAGGCGTGAGTTCGGGGCCAGAGGCCCAGGGGCAGCACGGACCAGCCTACACTGTGATATGTGTGCTCACTGGGTCTGTGCAGCAGAGCAGGTCTCCAGTCATCTTGGATAACCCTTGCCACTGGACCAAGACCTAGCTCTGTCAAGCCCGTGTGGTGTCTGGTGTGCAACGCACAGTCATCTTCCACTCCTCAGGATGTAGTTCAGGACCTGGAATATTAGGTCCTTCATTGAAACACCTGTGAACTCATTCTTTTTTTTGCTTGGAAGCAAGTCATCCTCGTTTTGAGGGACAGCCTATGATGATGATGATAGGTTTTTGGGCAGATCATCTGTTTGCAGCATCTAATTTCTTCCACATTGAATAGAGTGGTGGATTAAAAAAGACTCCTGCTAGTTAACTTGAAAATTCTCATAATTGCTTACACAAACAGCATAGCCTTAAATTAGTCTCTCTGAAACCAATAGTGGAAAATATACTGAGCTTCAAAATGCAGACAGGATTATGAATAAGTGTCACCATGATGTCCCACACAGACACCATACACAATCTATCAGTGCATCTATGCGGTACAGTCTTGTGAATCTACACAATCATGTTAGACCTTGCAGAGCCAACACATTCTGGTGTAGGGCCAGCGAAAAAGTAAGTTCAAGTGGACACTTGTTGCTTTATTAGGCATGTGTGTCACATTTGGGTTCATAAACCATCTTGAGGTTATCTTCATAGATAGAAGGGGCTCCCAGCAGTCTTAAGAACATAAGAACATAAGAATTAGGAACAGGAGTAGGCCATCTTGCCCCTCGAGCCTGCTCCGCCATTCAACAAGATCACGGCTGATCTGGCCGTGGACTCAGCTCCACTTACCCACCCGCTCCCCATAACCCTTAATTCCCTTATTATTGATGAGATAACTTTGGCTTTTACTGTAGGATTGAAACAACAAAGAAAAGTCAATTTTTAAAAAATCATTAAATAATTCTGTAGAAAAAAAATACAAAAGGTTCGGTAAGTTGTTGCTTTTCTTCTTAAAATATAATGGTGTGAACATTGAAGCAAGGTCTTATAGCTGGACCACGTGTTAAAAAGTGCTGGCGAGCAGTTATAATCACTGAATGTATACTTACTTTTCCCTTTGGCTTCTTTTAATACCAGATATTGAGCTGTATAATGTGATATAAGCTGATTTCAGTGATGCAATCAAATTGATTCAAAAAGTACAACATGTATGGGAGTATTAAAAAAAAATGCTGCCAATGATGCAATTTATTTGTTGATTTTAGAATGAATTTCTTCCGCTTCTCATCTCCTGACTGAATTGTTCTCCTGACATCTATATTTTATGGTGAACTGCTTTCATATAATTAACACTGACACCATTTTCTCTATAGCCGATTAAAGTGTACCCATGGTTGAGCAGAATTATTATCTGTCTGGTCTGAGGCCGCAGCCCCACTGTTCCTATGGAACTGCTTTAGGATGCAGCTTAACAGTGACATATCTAGAATTGAAAACTTACCTTGAGGATTTCCATGCAGATAAGGTAAATTGATGTTCCTTTTTTAAAAAAAATCAAGTGAACGTCCAGTGAGGGGGGATTATTTTGAACAGAAGTAATCTCCTCCAAACTTTCTTTCCACTTTGATAGATGTCAGAATGCAATTGAACTGAAAGTTAATAAATGAACTATTGTAGAAGCTGAAAGTACAAATTCCAAATCTCTAATTTCCTTATTAATGCATTTACAGTTTGGCAATTTTAAGAGCTTGTTCACAGACTCAGTCCAATGTTGATAGAACATAGAATAGTGATACAAGTTAAATACAACCCTTTAAAAGAAAAACAGAAAATACTGGAAACATGTATGGAGAGAACACATAAGTAGCCCCTTTGTCAAAACCCTCTAAGTATTGATGCAAACTACCTTATAATTTGTCTTCGTTTCCTTAAGTACCAAATTTGCATTGTGGACCACCCACCCGTCCCTCCAACCACCGTCTGCCCCACTTATGACAGTGATTGTAGGTCCCGCATTGGACTCGTCAGTCACCTGAGAACTCCTATTAGTGTGATAGCAAGTCATCCTCGACTCCAAGGGACTGCCTAAAAAGAAGAAGAAGATGCATGTACAGCAGGATATACAGAAGAAGAGACAGGAGCTTATAGCAAGGCAAAGCACTTAGGCAACATGAGCTTACCTGCTGATATTATGGTAACTTGGGGATAGACTCCCCAAAAAATTAAGCATAAGGGATTAGAATTTCCATGGGGGTTCCTCTAATTTTTGCTGTGGCTTCGTTGAAAGATCCATGAACATTTCAGAGAAACAATGCATGTGCTTTTTCTCCAGGGTTTCCACAGATCTTCCACCGAAGTAACAACTGACAATCAGGAGTACCCCTATGGAAATTAATGGCAAAAGTCTTTGGCACAGCAAGGGGTCTGCTTGATGCACAAATACGTGACCCTTACCACCTATAAACACTTTCTGTGCCTTAACATTTTGGAATAATTTCTGGAAAATCAGGTCCAAGATGGAAAGTCAATCTCAAAATAAAACAAACCGCAGTCCCTTTTTTTGCTTGCCCACTAGAAACTGTCGAATTGTCATCAGCAATGGATATCAAAAAGGACACAGACGACAAAATTCAGCTGCTAAAATGGCCACAGTATATTTATTCAATGATTTTGGTACCTTGTGCTGCAGTAAAATAAAAAGTTTACAAAAATTTTGAGATACAATATACAAAATTTCAAGTATTCCAATTCTTTACTTTAACAAGAAGAACAAAACAAATATGAACTAATACTTATTTGAAATAGTACCTTATATTTCCATCACCATAATGATTCAACTCACTCTACAGTCAAAATAGTAAATACACAATGCACATTCTGATACTTTTGTGCTCAAAACAGCTTGTTCTATTGCTGAATAGCATTACATTAGCAGTTACTAGCCAGTACCAACCTTTGCAGTCTGTAATATTAAAGGAATGTTTGATCGAAAGGGATTGTATTATTTTCAGTCATTTTTTAATTATTCACAGTAAGATCATTTCTTCCCACAAAATTCCAGGTGTATTATAAGAGGGTTATTAAAAGCACATTTGTTTTTCTACTGCACTATGGTACTTGCACTGACCTAAGTGTTCATTATACTATTGTGTAAACAGAAACCTAATTTTCCTTTTACCCCTAGGTATTTAAGGTTGATCGGCTGATGTATTTACCGAAAAATGAAAAAGCACTTTCAGAATCAAGTATAGTAAGCACCTTTTAGACCAATAAATAGCTCACTGAGATCAGAATATTAATATTTGGCAAGTGACAATATATTTTGAAATATAAATCCTTTCCATCCAGCTGATATTATTAGGATTTGAAGGGTGTATGTTCAGACATAAAAAGAAGCATTTGTTACATTTACATCGTAAGGAATGTAAAATTTATTGAAATATATAAAAACAAAAAATGTTCATGTAGTGGCACATAGAGTATGTAATGTTACATCTCTTGATTTCTACTTCCTAGTTAAACCTAATTACAATTGTGAAAGGGAACACACAGGTTAAATTTATGGGCGGGCTTAAAGCAGCTGTTGCGGATTAGTTGCCTGTTATGGAAATCACTCAATTTTCATTTCTAATTGGGAAGTTTCTTTAATGACCGGCTGATGCACAATGTCAGCTTAAGACCCAGGTAGCAAGTTGAAATTCTACCCCATTGTCATGTATCTGTACGCTACTTAATGCTGCATGAAAGAAAATGCGCACATTAAAAGTCTCAACTAAACCTACAAAGAAAAATCAGTGACTGAAAAATGCAAAGTCCATTCTTGAATGAATTACCACAAAATGAATTTCCAAACTGTATGCATAAAGTAACCCACAGTTGAGGTAGTTATAATGTAACAATATATTACAAAAAAAATAATTCTGCTGCAGCACAAAAAATACAGTACATAAATGGCACATTCACCTTGAGTTTAGTTTATATGGCAAATAACATCATATTCATTTGGATTTATTAACGATTGCTTCAGAATCAAAGTTTGTTCTTAACCTATGCCTTTAGATATAACAAGTAAAGTCTGAAGTCTAGAACGCAGGTTCCCTTTTGATTGACATATTCCTCTGAATACTGTATATTTCAGATATGTATGTATTGATCTCCCGTGGCACTGTGCATGGTGTTAAGAACAAGTGTCGTCTTCAGATGAATTGGGGCTAGAGAGTATGGGAATAATTGAACCAGGTACCCCAGATGCAATTCAATCCACATTTTAAACTCATACATTTTGTCCTTATGTTTATACTTTCTGGGGCCAAAATTCAGTCCCGCAGGAAAGCTGGCACAACTTACCTTTTTTTAAGAGTTTTTACCGCCGTTTTGGAAGAGGTCCCCTCTTTCGCGACATTCCGCTGTTTGTTTTTTTTTGTTAATCGGCCAGGAAGTCGGTCATAAAGGAGGCAGAAGTGCGGCGCTAAGTGCTGGTGAGGGGCAGAAGTGGATGTGGGCTGGATTCTCCGCTGCTGTCACTCAGCAGCGGAACGGTGGTAAAGTCATGCGCGTTTGCATCACCACGTATCTCGCCTCCGCTAAAGGGGTGAGAATCGGCCATCTATCGCGATCGGACACTGGACCACCAGGGAGGGTTTCGGCTGGGCCAGCGGCCTGCCACCCAAGAGGGAGTGTCAGGCTGCCTGTTGGCGGTCTGACCGAACCTGGGGGCACAATAGTCCAGCCAATATTTAAGTCGGCCGGCAAAAAAAATAAAATGGTGGCCGTGGCATTGGGCCCTGGCCTTTAATGGCCGCTGCACAGCCAGGGCAGAGAGAGAGCATACAAGGTGCACCGACAGAAAAAGCTGTCGGGGGCACTGCTCGGTGGTAATAAGATTTTGCTCGCTAAATTTCACGGGAGGTGGGAGTTTCCAGCGGTGTGTACACTTATGACGCACACACCGCCAGTCGGCAGTGGTGACACGGAAGTGGGGACCGCCAGAAAAGCCCTCAAGCTGAATTTAACTTGCGGCAGCCATTCAACCAGAAATCGGCGGCCGCTTGACTCCGCCGCATGGCTGCCACAAACGGGCGGTAACGGGCCTTATTGGGACCTGAATTTCGGCCCCCCATGTCTACATTTATAATGGAAGTGCTGCTGGCGAGGGACTCAATCACAGTGTATCAAGCTTACATACACGGTTTTTATTATAAATGTGGACATCAGAATTGATAACAGAAAAATAAAAATAAGGACTGAATGTATGACATTCAAATAGGAACTAAATTACATTGTGTGTCCTGTTCCAACAATTCCCTCCCAACCCTGCTTCATCTGAAGACAATACTTGGTGCTGAACTTTACGAACCTCAGCAGGTCCATGACAGGTGACTTTGGTGGCGGGTCCTGGCCTCACTGCTAGCTCCAGCCCACTGCATAGCATTATTTTCCCCTTATTTGTCTTGTTAAGCCCGCCCAGCACATTTGCCGGCCAACTGAAGGAAGCGGGTTTCCTTAAAGGGACCATATGCAAATTTATTTTGACATTTGTGCTGTCTACAGCAGTGAGGCAAACACTGACGAGCATTGCACAGCTGCACCCAAGCTCTACCCCGACTCCTTCTAAATGCTTATGGAAGGAGTCACAGCACACAGCACGGAGGTTCTCTTCCCTTCCAATGGGCAGAAGAAACCTCCCCAAGAGACCAACACAGCCTGGTTACACATTGCACAAGAAGACACAAGCAACAATGTCGTCAGGAGGACCAGGCTGTTGTGGCATGAACCTTTAAATTATCTCAGTAGATCACGAAATGTTACTGCAAAGCCACACTTAACCTTATCCTGCTGTGCCACTCGTCACATCCCCATTACTCTGCCTTCACTACCTTACTCCTGCACATCCTTACTCACAGCAATTTGCCTTGCACCTCCACCCATCCATCTCTATCTACATTGGCCTAGAAATCCCGGCCTCCCCGGATCCATGCGGAGTGTGTACGGACCCGGGAAGGCATTGCAAAAAAGCCGGTTTTCAGCGCACAATGCTGTTTTTCCAATCTGTTAAGCTCTGGCTTGACAGATCCAACGCATCTTGGCAGCCAAGACATTTGCATGGGCAATATTGTGTTATTTACCCACATCTTGCCCAGCGGATATCCTGAAAACTCTTGCACCTAGTAAAAGCAGGCACATAGCCTACTTTTACAGGTGTAAGAGTTTTAAAACATACAAAAACATAGTAAAATAAAATTTTAAAAACACATTTTAATGTTAAAAACCCTGCCCACAAGGTAAGTTTATTTTAAACCATAATTAAAATTTTTTTTTAAAAATCAGAAAAATGTGTATTTTTTAAAAGACATTTATTAACTTTAATTTAAATTAATCTGAAATATGTGGTGTATTTTTTCTATTTTTTATTTGTGTTTTGGTGTTTGGGGGCTGTTTCTCAATCATAATAATGGGAACTCCTACTTATGGAGTTCCCATTATTATGAATGAGAAATATTGTACCTGGATTGGCTGCCCAGTGCCATGTGACTCCAGCTCCTGCATACGGATGTCCCGACATGCATGTGCTCCGCTGCGCAGGGAGAGGAGGCCTGAGGACCAGGATCGCTGGTGGGCGCAGCAGAAACAGGTGGTGCAGATCTTTTTTACCTTTTTCTGTTGAGTGCCTGCAGGAACCAGAGGACAGTGATTTCTCGGTCATTATTACATCCTCATCTCACTAGCCATGCCTCACACTCACCCTCATCCAATCATACCAAATACCAACACACAAGGGTAGGCACTTGTATGTTTTAGCCAATGTTCATGTAAAGTTTCTGTTAATGTGCTGGCAAACATTGAACTCTTTATTTTCAACTTCTTGGACAGATTTCTGTGCACCTTTGTAAGTGGCTTAGGGAGTTGCAGTGAATGGTGAAACATAATGGTACCCCCCACAATGCTGATGGGTGTGAAAGGAATGGCTTGGGCATTGTAGGGATGCTTTACGGTATTGGTGTGAGGTGGTGCCAACCTGGCGCATCATGTGGCAGCCAGGGTTTACAGCATCAGGTGAAGTAAATTTGGTTATGGTGAGGCCATCCCTGGCAACTTGGGCAGCAATGTGGTTGGGCGCTAATGCCCAGTCTCCTGTTCAGCATCAGGTGATTGCGGAGAAGGTTGGTGCTGCTGGTGTGCTTGGTGATGCTGATGTTGGGGCTGATTATGGTCAGATACTGAGGACCAAGTTGCGAGAGTATAAAGTGCACCAATGCTGATGGAATAGATGGCAGGTGAAGTAGAGATTACAGAAGTGATCTATCAATGGTGGGAGAGATAATGAAGTCAAACTGGATGGGGACTTGTGTAAAGACTTGCAGCATTCTGAATCTGTAGTGGAAATTCAGTTTAGAGAAGCTAGTGGCTTAGGGTAGATACCTGAATCAGCTGGGAACTTTGACTTGACATTTAAAGCTGTCACTCTTCAGCTGAAACAATGGCAAGTGACCTCCCACCTCAGCTTCACAGACGAGGTCTAGGCACAGCGGGAAACGAGTGGGCAATCTGTCAAATTCAAAAAGCTGGGATAAAGCATTGTTAAATAGCTGTAAACAAGCCACTAATGATTTAAATTGCCTCCCAAGCCACCACATGTTGGGTCTGCTCAGCGCTGGCAGACTCGACATTTGGTAAATGCGCGTGGCGACGTGTTGACAGCGGGGTTCCCACCCGCTGACAAAATAAATACTTCATCAACTGGCCCAGTGACCCATGGAAAACTGCCCCCCTGGTCTTGACTTCACATGTGCAAGCTCTTGGGAGATCAACTACTGTGTAGGTATATAAATGTGTCTGTATGTATGCATGTGGATGTGTATAAAACTATATATAAGACTATTCATTCTCCTCTTAATCCTATAATTGACAGACTTTTAGAACCCAAAAGGAAAAGGAGGCGGGGTGGCGTTGCTGGTCAAAGATGAAATCAATGCAATTGTAAGGAAGGACATTCGCCTGGATGATGTGGAATCGGTATGGGTGGATCTGCAGAATTCCAAAGGGCAGAAAATGCTAGAGGGAGTTGTGTATAGACCACCAAATAGTAGTAGTGAGGTTGGGGACAGCATCAAACAAGAAATAAGGGATGTGTGCAATAAAGGTACAGCAGTAATCATGGGCGACTTTAATCTACACATTGATTGGGCTAACCAAATTGGTAGCAATGCGGTGGAGGAGGATTTCCTGGAGTGTATTAGGGATGGTTTTCTAGACCAATATGTCGAGGAACCATCGAGGGAGCTGGCCATTCTAGACTGGGTATTGTGTAATGAGAAGGGACTAATTAACAATCTTGTTGTGCGAGGCCCCTTGGGAAAAGTGACCATAATATGGTAGAATTCCTTATTAAGATGGAGAGTGACAGTTAATTCGGAAACTAGGGTCCTGAACTTAAGGAACGGTAACTTCGACAGTATGAGGCATGAATTGGCTAGAATAGACTGGCAAACGATACTAAAAGGGTTGACGGTGAATAAGCAATGGCAAATATTTAAAGATCATATGGATGAACTTCAGCAAATGTACATCCTTGTCTGGAGT
This sequence comes from Pristiophorus japonicus, assembly GCF_044704955.1. Lineage (NCBI taxonomy): Eukaryota > Metazoa > Chordata > Chondrichthyes > Pristiophoridae > Pristiophorus > Pristiophorus japonicus. The sequence goes on from NC_091977.1 coordinate 414,713,280, forward strand.
AAAAATAAAACTGGGAAGGTGGCTCAACCATGGCTAACAAAGGAAATTAAGGATAGTGTTAAAGCCAAGGAAGAGGCATATAAATTGGCTAGAAAAAGCAACAAACCTGAGGACTGGGAGAAATTTAGAATTCAACAGAGGAGGACTAAGGGTTTATTAAGAGGAGAAAAATAGAGTACGAGAGGAAGCTTGCAGGGAATATAAAAACTGACTGTAAAAGCTTCTATAAATATGTGAAGAGAAAAAGATTAGTAAAGACAAATATAGGTCCCTTGCAGTCGGATTCAGGTGAAATTATAATGGGGAACAAAGAAATAGCAGACCAATTGAACCAATACTTCGGTTCTGTCTTCACACAGGAAGATACAAATAACCTTCCGAAGGTACTAGGGGACAGTGGGTCTAGTGAGAAGGAGGAACTGAAGGATATCCTTATTAGGCGGGAAATTGTGTTAGGGAAATTGATGGCATTGAAGGCCAATAAATCCCCGGGGCCTGATAGTCTGCATCCCAGAGTGCTCAAGGAAGTGGCCCTAGAAATAGTGGATGCATTGGTGATCATTTTCCAACAGTCTATCGACTCTGGATCAGTTCCCATGGACTGGAGGGTAGCTAACATAACACCACTTTTTAAAAAAGGAGGGAGAGAGAAAACGGATAATTATAGACCAGTTAGCTTGACATCAGTAGTGGGGAAAATGTTGGAATCAATCATGAAGGATGAAATAGCAACGCATTTGGAAAGCAGTGACAGGATTGGACCAAGTCAGCATGGATTTATGAAAGGGAAATCATGCTCGACGAATCTTCTGGAATTTTTTGAGGCTATAACTAGCAGAGTGGACAAGGGAGAACCAATGGATATGGTGTATTTGGGCTTTCAAAAGGCTTTTGACAAGGTCCCGCACAAGAGATTGTTGTGCAAAATCAAAGCACATGGTATTGGGGGCAATATACTGATGTGGATATGGAACTGGTTGGCAGACAGGAAGCAGAGAATCGGGATAAACAGGTCCTTTTCAGAATGGCAGGCAGTGACTAGTGGAGTGCCGCAGGGCTTAGTGCTGGGACCCCAGCTCTTTACAATATGCATTAACGATTTGGATGAAAGAATAGAGTGTAATATCTCCAAGTTTGCAGATGACATTAAACTGGGTGGCGGTGTGAGCTCTGAGGAGGACGCTAAGAGGCTGCAGGGTGACTTGGACAGGTGAGTGGGCAAATACATGGCAAATGCAGTATAATGTGGATAAATGTGAGGTTATCCATTTTGGGGGCAAAAGCACAAAGGCAGGATATTATTTGAATGGCGGCAGACTAGGAAAAGGGGAGGTGCAACGAGACCTGGCTGTCATGGTTCATCAGTCACTGAAAGTGGGCACGCAGGTACAGCAGGCGGTAAAGAAGGCAAATGGTATGTTGGCCTTCATAGCTAGGGGATATGAATATAGAAGCAGGGAGGTCTTACTGCAGTTGTACAGGGCCTTAGTGAGGCCTCACCTGGAATATTGTGTTTAGTTTTGGTCTCCTTGTCTGAGGAAGGACGTTCTTGCTATTGAGGGAGTGCAGCGAAGGTTCACCAGACTGATTCCAGGGATAGCTGGGCTGTCATATGAGGAGAGACTGGATCAACTGGGCCTTTATTCACTGGAGTTTAGAAGGATGATAGGGGATCTCATAGAAACATATAAGATTCTGACGGGACTGGACAGGTTAGATGCGGAAAGAATGTTCCCGATGTTGGGGAAGTCCAGAACCAGGGGACATAGTCTTAGGATAAGGGGTAGGCCATTTAGAATTGAGATGAGGAGAAACTTCTTCACTCAGAGAGTTGTTAACCTGTGGAATTCCCTGCCGCAGAGAGTTGTTGATGCCAGTTCACTGAATATATTGAAGAGGGAGTTAGATATGGCTCTTATGGTTAAGGGGATCAAGGGGTATGGAGAGAAAGCAGGAAAGGGATACTGAGGAAATGATCAGCCATGATCTTATTGAATGGAGGTGCAGGCTCGAAGGGCCAAATGGCCTACTCCTGCACCTATTTTTCTATGTTTCTATGAATCACCTAACCATCTCTCCTAATCTTTTCATCATTGGTGGTAACCTGCACTATGAGCCTTGCCCAACAGCTAGATTTCTCAATTTTAAAGAAAAGTAACGGAATTTACAGCCAACATTTTGTACACTATGGCCGGAATTTTCTATGGGGTGGCGGGTTTATGGCAGTGGGGGTGAGTCCGAGGCGGGCGGGAAACCTGTGAGGCCGGGTTTCCTGCAGGCCCTGTCGACTTTATTGGAGGGACCGGAGGATTGGGGCCAGCTTCTTCATCATCAATGGGAGGGAGGCCTGGGGTGGAGGGGGGGTAGGTGGTGGGGAGGCCTGCGGAGGTGATCGGAGTCCTTGTGGGGGGTGGTCTCCAATCGTGGGGGGTGTGTTAGGTAGCGACCCTGTATCCAGGAGGTCGGTATAAAGCCACTTACCTCCTGGACTCAACAGTCCCCGCTTCTGTTTAACTGCCAGGTTTTGTGAATTGTGTGAAACCATCCCCAGGCAGTTCAACACAAAATGGATGGGGAAAAAGAGGCTTCAAACCTCATTAAATTATGGTACCGCCCCTTGGGAGTGGTTTGGTCATCAACCTCCGTCCCACCTCCAGCAAAACTGGAAGTGGGTGGCTTGGAGGTCGGGGTTCCCATTTTTAACAATTTAATTGCCCCCACCCTCCCAACGCACCCTTTTTTTGGGGAAAATTCTGGCCTTTGTGTTTCCTTCCTTCCAATGTATATTCCTCATTTTATGCTTCTTCAATTTTGCTTTTGATTACTATAATATTTTGGTAGGGTTTTAGCACGACAAAATGTATATTTATTTTAGAGTGATTTTTCTGCCAGATTTTGCATTTTTCATTTTAGAGTGAAACAATTACACCAGTATTAGCATAAGGCACTGTCTTCATGAAAAAGTGTTAAGTAAACCTTGTTTTTTTGTTTAGAGTGGGAGAAATGCCAGGCTAGCCATGCTGCATTTTGTCCAGATGCTGTTATGAGGAAGTGCTTTATACATTGTGTATTTGCAAACAAATGAAAAAAGGGTTACCAAACATTTTTCACACAGACATTGTCCCTTATAAGCATCTAAAAAGGATACACTTGGAATTTTAGTACTGGAGCTTATAATAGTATCTAAAAAGATGGTTGAGGAATTAAACATCCAATACCTGTCCAGTGTCTTACTGCTTGTTACAGAATCAGAAAAACAAAAGTCCTTAACTTCACATTTTAGACAAATACTACATTTTGGATTATATTTTTAATGTTGGCCCTGAAATTCCGATGTTCCTGGGCCCATACAATGTATGTACGGACCCGGGAAGGCATTGAAAAAGCCGGTTTTCGGCGCGCAATACGCATGTGCTGAAAACTGGCTTTTCCGATCTGTCAAGTTTCTGGCTTGACAGATCATCCACAGATCGGGAGCGAGAACATTTGTAAGTGCAAATTTCTGATATTTACGTATACAAATGTCCTCAAAAATCTTGCGCCTGAAAAAGCAGGTGCATAGCCTACTTTTACAGGCGCAAATGTGTATAAAAACACAAAAACATATAAAAATAAAGTTATGGAAACACATTTTATCATTAAAAACCCTCTCCACAATGGTAAGTTTGTTTTTAAAAACTTTTTAAAAAATCGGCAAAATATATATTTTTTAAAGACATTAATAACTTTAGTTTAAATGAATGTAGTGTATATTTTCTATTTTTTATTAGTGCTTTGGGTATTTGGGGCTGTTTCTCAATCAATGTAATTGGAGTTTAGGACCTTAAGGAACTCCTATTACTATGATACTTTACCTGATTGGCTGCCCATAGCCATGTGACTCCAGCTCCAGGCCTGCGCACGTCCAGACGTGCATGCGCTACGACTCGCAGTCAGCTCAGGCCACAGCATCGGAAAGTCAAACGTGGGCAGCAGCTTTAGGTAGGTGTGTATTTTTTCTCTAAAATGCCCACGGGAAGGACAAAATGGAATTTCAGGGCCAATGTATATTAATGAGATTTAACATTAATTGTAATTGGAGAACTATAATAAAACAAACACTGGTGTCACTAACAATATAATATAAATCATAACAATGTCTCTACCATATTATTTTTATTCATAGCCTGACCTGCTAATAAACATGACCAGGATATATTTAAGGCTCAAAGATTTTCAAAAGACTCTGATAACTGTAGCATCAATAGAAGAATAAAAGTTTCTCAGAAGACTGTAATTCCAAGGAGATGCACTGAAAATAACTGAGTTTTTAATTTTTGATTTTGAACAATGGAAACTATTCTTTTAAGGGTGCAGCTCTGCTGCAGATTCTACCTTCACACCAGTACATGGTAAAATTGATGCAGGATCAGCAGTACTAAGCTATACTACAGACTCGACATCACTCTCTACCCATAAAAATCAGAACTCTGCACATGACTGTGAATATGCATGTCAGAGCTTCATTCATAGGCATCCAAATATCAGTTAAATTTCAGTGTTAGTATAGAACTAATAGGATAGACATATCTGTGCTAACATTAAAAAGGTGAAAAATTATGTTTAGTAAGTTCCCATGCAGTTAGCCCTGGGAAATGTTGCTTAATACTGCAGTCGTACTATGGCTGGCATAAAGTGGCTTGAGACTACCACTTCAAGACTTCAAGTGTGAAGTTGCCCAAATTCGATTTAAGCAACTTCACAGTGCAATTATACTAATTTTATATACATATAAAATATATATATATCAGCAAGAATCACTTTACATCAATCTAAAATGTGCACTATAACTGACCTAAGTAACACAAAATACACTGTACATTTCACATCAGAGTAACTATACATTACTCAGCAAGAATGCATAGCTAACAGGGACTTCTGATGCACTAAATTAAAAAGGCCACCCACTTGCAATTAGTTACAAAATTTGATGACTGCTTTAATTTCCTCACGTTATACAATACATTTATATTTCTTGTGTTGTAACTTTACCAAAGAAAGTCCTGCAATATCGATGGCAAAATTTTTGACAGGAAAAAGAAAAAAAAGCTGACCTGTAAAGCAGCATGTAGCTCAATAAAAAGGGAAATCACATCTAGAAACCCCTTCAGTTTTACCGTTTTTCTGTTTTGCATAGCTGATAGTGGAATTAACTAGTCAAGGTGAAAAATGCATATTTAAACCAAACTAAAAATCTGAATAATCAAAGATGCATATTTACAAGTGACTATACAATATATTACGAGAAACAAAAAAGCACAAAAACAGATTCACAAATGAAAAACAACATGACTCAATCTGTTACTAACGGTATCATACGTAATTTTTGGGTGCACACATTTACATTCACAGCACAAAATGGACCACCATTTAAACAGACAATACAAAGGTTAAGTTGAAGTGCAAACATGTACATAATTAGATACTAGTACAACCATATCAAAACTCTCGAATATCACAAAATTCCTTATGAATATTTTTACGTGAAAGACATTTTACACAAAAGACAATGACTGAACACAATTATTTATTTTGACTGTGCCCGTTATAGCATTATTTCTGTTAGTTCAGTCTTCATTACTTAGTTTTTATGCCTGCCACTCCTTTGCTGAAGTTGGCAAGGATGATGCAAATCATGATTTGTCTTTTGTTAAAACAATGTATTAAAAGAACAGAATGTAAATGTCCGTACAAATGCTTTGTAGAGCAGCATAAGCTGTTACTTTTATAGTGCTCTTTTATGTTTGCGTGTGCATATTTTTTCAATTTTGCTTTTTCAAATTTTCTCCTGTCTCCTGAAGCTGCTGACCTATGCTGGGCTATGGTTCTCTAGTGGAGGCAATCCTTTGGTACCTCACTCAAGTGGCCATTTTTCTCCACGCCAGCCTTGACAGTAATTGTGGGTGGACTATTCGAACTGTGAGAGCAACACAGCTGAGCCTGATCCTATTCTTACCTGATGGATATACATGTGCACTTTTTGGTAAGTGTCATGGGAGTGGGAATCTTGGGTGATTTTATTTCTTCTATGCCCATAGGTACTGAGGTAAATTATAGTTCTCCTGCTTCTTATCTGTGTTTTATTTTAGATATGCTTCAGACTCCCATTAAAACCATGTATAGCAGGGGAATAACTTAAATCAAGTCGGGGACAAAAAGAACAGCAGTTTGTAATTTAAAACAATCATATTGTGGCCTCATTTTAAATGCATGTTATAAATTCTTTCATAGTAAAACAAGTAAAGTGGGATGAGACTGTGGGATAATTTTATGAGTTGTTACTGCCGATGGAGAGCCTCACCCATATTGGACTACATATTGGAAATTTAGGAGTAGAAATGGTTGAAGAATCCGAGGTAAGTGTGTGCCCAAATTTCCAATATGGACTTCTGGCAGACGAAGCTCCTGTCAGCATTGCGGACCCAAAATTTCTCCATATCCCTACTTGTCATTCTTCACTGTCATCACATTATATCATCACCTGACTGAAAATAACAACTACAATGCGACACATTCACAGATTCAGAACCTCTGACGATGTAAGAGGAGTAAAATGTTGGAAACATTCAAATTAAATTTGGTCACATTAATCTGGAGCAGAGGGCAAATTCAGAAGTAAAAATTGCTAAGATCCAGACTGACCACTATTTAAAATTAGAGTGTAAAAATAAATGTAACTTAAATCATATGACTAAGAGGTCATGTGCTTCTTAGTTACCACTATAGCAATCTTGTGGTATGCATTGAAAAGCAAGCATAAAAACAAAACAACAATATTCTTACAATCAAAAACAATTAATTAAGCTGGATTTATAGAAAATGAATCAAAGTAAAAAATTAATGATTTCAGTACAATTTACCAAAACTGCTGTTACAATGGAGTTAAAATGCAAATTAAATGTGACTCATAGCAGCTTCTGAGGTTTTAACATAGTGTGAATTTAAGTGCAGCTATTAAATAATAAAATTGTTAACTAAAGTCAATATGCAAGTTTTGACTCTCCACAGCACAAGGCAACTCACATTCATTAGTCATTTTGAAACAGGTTATTTTGCATTATGGCAGGTTTGGTTATGTTCAAAGTATATATCTATTTATTCATTGTCGTAGAGTCAAAATCCTGGAACTCCTTATTTAGCAGCATTCTGGGAGCACCTTCACCACATGGACTGCAGCAGTTCAAGAAGAAGGCCCAGCACCACCTTCTCAGGGCAGCCAGGGATGGGCAATAAATGACAGCCTTGCCTGCAATGTCCACATCCCAAGACTGAAAATGTCAATATTCAGGCAAATATATTTTCATTATTTGAGTTGTGTAAAGTTGATCTTTCCACTTGGTGCAATGTAATAATGGATTTTGTTTCTAGACTGTTGTATTGTTTTTTCCTGTACTGTTGCTATTTTTTGAAGCAATTATGAAGGCCTACAGAGACACCAGTTGGAAATGGTTGAGGGGGTAAAGTGTGGAGGGCAGAAACTATAATATTGTAGTGAGTTGTGTTAAACTGCTCAAGTTTTGCTATTGCACTTTATCAAGAGATCCTTTTGCTATGTTTGAATAACAAGAAATCAAACAACAAAATGAGAACACTTGGAATATTGAAAAAGTTTAAAAGTCAAATTAGTGTCATCAATAAACAAATCAATACCAGCACTATGTGCTGGAAGCACAAAATGGCTGAAGGATAATTTTCCAATTGTGTGCTTCCAACAAGGAACCTCACTTGCCAACAGTACATCTTAAAATTTGGGCATGCCCTGCGCAAGATTTTCTGATTATTTAAGTTAATAGCCGGAAAATTGTGTGCAGCCGCCTTATTTTCAATTTCTGGAGTGTAGTCAGAGAATTACACCATATTATTCTTTGTGCTAATTTGTGGTGAGACAGATTTTAATATTACAATTATAAGCAGCTTCTGATATGTAGAAACTGTCATTTTACTCATGAGAGCTGGGGATAAATAATAGGTTAGCAGGGGCCATCGCAGCCCAATATTATTAGACTTAATATTTGAACAAGACTAAAAACAAATGTGGAGAACAGTTTGTTACATTGGGGATATGAGTTCTTCGTTGATGAAACATATACAATAGTAACAATAATAACTTGCATTTATATAGATCCTTTAACATGGAAAAACCTCCCAAGGCCCTTCACAGAAGTGTAAGGAAAAAAATTGATGCTGAGCCAAAGAGTGAAATAGTGGGAGGGAACCAAAAGCTTGGTTAGAGAGGGGCGTTTTAAGGAGGGTCTTAAAGGAGGAGTGGAAGGTGGAGGTTTTTAGGGGTTTGGGGAGGGAATACCACAGATTTGGGGCTAGACGGAAAATATGTGCAATTCTAAAAATATATTATGCTGAGAAATATCAATAGGGCCTATGTCTATCGATTCTGAGGGATGCCAGCCTTGTCACAAATTGTGGGAACAGGGTCATTAGCATGTTTGAGGTGGGTGCATGAGCAGTGCAAATCTGAACAGATCTGGACTGTTACAGCGCCGCCATACTGCTCCCCTCCAGAATTGATTACCATTTTGTTCAGGCACTTTGGGTCAGTTAGAAGACCTATAACAGAACCTACGGCTGCTCTCAGCAGGCATGGGATCCACTGGACCAATCAGATGGTTTACTGGGAGGACTTTCCTGGGGAAGCCCAAGAACTTCCCTGACATGCTCCCTTTTGTGGTGAGGATGAATAGAAAATCTTCTCTCTCCCACCCACTGGAATTTTCTAGCCACTTCTCCGTAGGAAAGAATCCTGGCAGAATGAGGTCCTGCCCTTTTTTTGGTCCCCTCTGGCAGCTACTTAGGAGATGAGCCTAGAACTTAGGTGGAATTTTGGGCCCGTCTTTTACTTTTCCAGTACCAAATTTGACCTGTTTGAAATGATTTTTACTAAAGAGGGTTGTTCTGGTAGGAAGCTTCTAGAAATCTCCAATGAAATACAGTGAAAGTCAAGGCTAACATCAAGTTCACAATATTTCCCACTGTTCCATGACACATGGAAAAAATGTCATCTTCAGTGTGTCTGATCTGAAAGTGTTGTTCTCTATGGCAGTGATCAGAGATATACTTTGTGATCTCTACCAGGATTTTTCTGCAGCTACAAAAACTTACTTTTGCTTCAGCCAGATAACTTAATCTTATTTGGTCACAGAAATAGGTTACAAGTTTTGCTTCCAAGTAGGTAATGGGGGAAAAATTGATTATAGCCTGGCGATATTTAGTGCCGGTGATTGCGATATTCAGTTTTAGCGCCCTAAGAGGGGAATGGAGCACTAAAAGCAGCAGTGTACACTTCACAATATCGGGGCGCTAACTTCAGAATGCTAACCAAGTTTGGGTGAAGCATAAAAATCATGTAGATGGCATGGAATGGCACCCCAGGAGAGGCTTCTCTTTCTGTGGCGTGATTAGCGCCAGGCAGTAAGTCCGACGAACTAACTGAATTTTGCTTCCGGGGTGCCAACTGGGGATTGCACAGTCATTGACTTCACCATTTCAGTGGCACTACAGGGCCAGGCGCTAAGTGTTTGTGCCACCGCTAAAAACCATAATGAAGTCCGCGGCCAGTGCTAAAATCGCTGCGCCCGGTCGATAAGGCATAAGTGTGCCCCTAACAGGTGGCGCTAATCAATTCAACTTCTAGCCCTAGTCTTTAATGTTTTTTTTCATTTTTGATTTCAAACAAACTGTATCTTCATGAATGAGTCCAATTGTTTTAGCTTTATGTACATGTGACATTAAACACAAGCTGTAGCACACAGGCCTTAATGGTGAATCTGTATTGTTGCACCTAAGTGGTGCTGATTGGGTTGTTCTTTTCCTCTTAAGACAATGAGAGAAGTATTTTTGTGAGAAATCAAATGAAAGGCAAAATGATGTCGGTCACAACCAAAGTTGAAAAAACCCAAAAGGAAGACAAGGTAAACTAGAACCTAGTGATTAGGCGATAGCAAGTTTGGGTTTTGGAAGTCTGAAGATTGTTGGAGGGAGCAAAAAGGGAGGGAAGGAACTTCACAACTTTGAGGTCCTGGCAAAGAATGAGTTTGAGTCGGAAATGTGCGATGAGTTTTGATTTCAACACAATGGGTTGTTGGAAGGAGGAAAGAATATGTAAGACTTCATATTTGTAGCTTTGAGAGAGGATCACGCAAAAGTTCAAAGGAACTCTTAACTATAATATTATAGATAAAATATAGAAGTACAAGAAGCAGTTGTGATGGAGGTTAGAAGTTGGAGGTTAGAAGTGAGTGCGGAATCACTAATCAGAAGACCAGGGCCCTGAAATTCCTGGAGTAATAAAAAGCCCAGCGGAGTGACAAAGGGCTTTATACCATGTGCTGTGACCTAGTAGGGAGGGGCTCTAGATGCATCTTCGTCCTGCCTCACTGACAATAATTGACCACTTTCGGGGCAGTTTCTGGGAATTCTGCACTTTACACCCTCGTAAGTCCCTCACACAAGTTGAGAGCTGCTGTGAGTCCCATTGGAGCCTTAAGAGGCTCCAAACTATTACTAGGGAAATGTGATCAATTCCAGAAAGACTGCTATTCTATCGTGAACAGAAGATCCAAAGAGGAGAATTTTGTTACACCCACTTTAAGGGCCCAACATTGGCCATGACTTGCATCAATTTTTTTTGAGTAAGTTGTTTTTTCTGGCGCAAGTTAGAAAATGCCATTTTCCCCCCAAAATTTGCTCCAGAGTAAGTCAGTTAGGTATGATTTTTTTTTAGGACAGTTTTTTTTTTCAAAAGGGGGCGTTCCCAGACACTTTCGCCAGTTTTGGCCATTTATGTCACTTTGGCCAGCAAAAACGTACTCCAAATCCACTTAGGGCAGCGTATGTGGCCAGCTCTGAAAAACATTGCGGGCAGTTAAGAAAAAGCAGCACACATTCAGCAGACATTAGGGCAGGGATAGGGGAGAGAAGGGAACTGGAGAGGACCTCAACAACGAAGCAGCAAACATTAAGGAAAAGCTCAAACCAATAAAATACAATACAAAAAAGAAGTAAATCCAACCTTAGCTTTAAAGTCTGCCCGGGAAATGCATTCGGCCCCCATAATTTTAGCAGTGATGGAGATGTGGGAGTTCCATTTGAGGTCAGTGGAGATAGTGAGGTCATGATTGGTGATAGATAAAGAATGGAGCCAACTGAGGCAGGTGGTGGTAATCATTGATTAGACCTGTAAGAACGTGCAGAAACTGTACCTCAGATTTTGTGGTGGGTCATGATCGCCACTAGCAGTGTGGCAGGCCAGGAATAGCACCCACCCAACATCATTGGCACTAATGGCATTATAATTCCTGAGGTCAGCTCAATTTAAAATAATTTAGACAAACTCCAGGCATTGTAAATGCTGATTAGGGAACATGAAATAGTATGTTGCTGCAGGATTTAAAGATCTGTAGTAGTTTAAAACACCAGGCACTCTCAAAATCACTTTGGTTATAGGAATGTTTGTGATTGCTATTCAAATGTTGGAGAGATCACCTGCAGGGCACAGAGCCCTCACTGTGCAGATTCTGATGTTGAAGTGCTGCTTCAGGTGGTTAGGCAGAGGAGAGTGGCTCTCTTTGGAACCAACAAAAGGAGGGCTCCAAGAAGAGCTGCAACAGCCCAGTTCATGGAGATGACTAGAGCTGTAAGTACCAATTCAACCACCTCATGCATGGGACTTCAGTGCCAGCCCCCGACCTATGTCTGTGTATGCGGCAGGAAGGAGGCAGTGTCGGGTCGTCCACGCAACAACTCAAGAGATGTAGCTTGTAGCGAGTCTGTTTCAGGAGTTACACAATTTTGATAATATCAACACACAACAGCTAGCCATCTCACAAACTCCTGCCACTTAGGCAGTACCTAGGAGACGCACTAGATTAGAATTAAGAATTCATAATAAGAACATAGGAACGTAAGAAATAGGAACAGGAGTAGGCCATACGGCCCCTCGAGCCTGCTCCGCCATTCAATAAGATCATGGCTGATACGATCATGGACTCAGCTCCACTTCCCTGCCCGCTCCCCATAACCCCTTATCATTTAAGAAACTGTCTATTTATGTCTTAAATTTATTCAATGTCCCAGCTTCCACAACTCTCTGAGGCAGCGAATTCCACAGATTTACAACCCTCAGAGAAGAAATTTCTCCTCATCTCAGTTTTATCTGGGCAGCCCCTTATTCTAAGATCATGCCCTCGAGTTCTAGTCTCCCCCATCAGTGGAAACATCCTCTCTGCATCCACCTTGTCAAGCCCCCTCATAATCTTATATGTTTCGATAAGATCACCTCTCATTCTTCTGAATTCCAATGAGTAGAGGCCCAACCTACTCAACCTTTCTTCGTAAGTCAACCCCCTCATCTCCGGAATCAACCTAGTGAACCTTCTCTGAACTGCCTCCAAAGCAAGTATATCCTTTCATAAATATGGAAACCAAAACTGCACGCAGTATTCCAGTTGTGGCCTTACCAATACCCTGTATAGCTGTAACAAGACTTCCCTGCTTTTATACTCCATCCCCTTTGCAATAAAGGCTAAGATTCCATTGGCCTTCCTGATCACTTGCTGTACCTGCATACTATCTTTTTGTGTTTCATGCACAAGTACCCCCAGGTCCCGCTGTACTGCAGCACTTTGCAATCTTTCTCCATTTAAATAATAACTTTCTTTTTGATATTTTCTGCCAAAGTGCATGACCTCACATTTTCCAACATTATACTCCATCTGCCAATTTTTGCCCACTCACTTAGCCTAAGCCTTTTGCAGATTTTTTATGTCCTCCTCACACATTGCATTTCCTCCCATCTTTGTATCATCAGCAAACTTGGCTACGTTACACTCAGCCCCTTCTTCCAAGTCGTTAATATAGATTGTAAATAGTTGGGGTCCCAGCACTGATCCCTGTGGCACCCACTAGTTACTGGTTGCCAACCAGAGAATGAACCATTTATCCCTACTCTCTGTTTTCTGTTAGTTAGCCAATCCTCTATCCATGCTAATATATTACCCCCAACCCTGTGAACTTTTATCTTGTGCACTAACCTTTTATGTGGCACCTTGTCAAATGCCTTCTGGAAGTCCAAATAGACCACGTCCACTGGTTCCCCTTTATCCACCCTGTTCGTCACATCCTCAAAGAACTCCAGCAAATTTGTGAAACATGACTTCATAAATCCATGCTGACTCTGCCTGACCAAATTTTGCTTTTCCAAATGTCCTGCTACTACTTCTTTAATAATGGACTCCAACATTTTCCCAACATCTGCTGGGACCTCCCCAGAATCCAGGGAATTTTGGCAAATTACAACCAATGCATCCACTATCCCTGCCACTACTTCTCTTAAGACCCTAGGGTGCAAGCCATCAGGTCCAGGGGATTTATCTGCCTTTCATCCCATTATCTTACTGAGTACCACCTCCTTAGTGATTGTGATACTTCACATACTGGCACCAAGGGGAAGCAATGTTTTAAAAGCACTCAACATTCATATACACAGCATGGATTGACAGTAAACATATAATGACACTAAAGCTTCTGTGTGTGTGTAGAGTTTGTTTTTGGAAAGGTGTGGAAGTTGTTTTCATGTGTGAAAGGTGTGAAGGCCGATAAATCCCCAGGACCTGATGGTCTGCATCCTAGAGTACTTAAGGAGGTGGCCTTGGAAATAGCAGATGCATTGACAGTCATTTTCCCAACATTCCATAGACTCTGGATCAGTTCCTATGGAGTGGAGGGTAGCCAATGAAACCCCACTTTTTAAAAAAGGAGCGAGAAAACAGGGAATTATAGACTGGTCAGCCTGACATCGGTAGTGGGTAAAATGATGGAATCAATTATTAAAGATGTCATAGCATCACATTTGGAAAGAGGTGACATGATAGGTCCAAGTCAGCATGGATTTGTGAAAGGGAAATCATGCTTGACAAATCTTCTGGAATTTTTTGAGGATGTTTCCAGTAGAGTGGACAAGGGAGAACCAGTTGATGTGGTGTATTTGGATTTTCAGAAGGCTTTCGACAAGGTCCCACACAAGAGGTTAATGTGCAAAGTTAAAGCACATGGGATTGGGGGTAGTGTGCTGATGTGGATTGAGAACTGGTTGGCAGACAGGAAGCAAAGAGTAGGAGTAAATGGGTACTTTTCAGAATGGCAAGCAGTGACTAGTGGGGTACCGCAAGGTTCTGTGCTGGGACTCCAGCTGTTTACATTGTACATTAATGATTTAGACCAGGGGATTAAATGTAGGATCTCCAAATTTGCAGATGACACTAAGTTGGGTGGCAGTATGAGCTGCGAGGAGAATGCTATGAGGCTGCAGAGTGACTTGGATAGGTTAGGTGAGTGGGCAAATGCATGGCAGGTGAAGTATAATGTGGATAAATGTAAGGTTATCCACTTTGGTGGTAAAAACAGAGAGACAGACTATAATCTGAATGGTGACAGATTAGGAAAAGGGAAGGTGCAACGAGTCCTGGGTGTCATGGGACATCAGTCATTGAAGGTTGGCATGCAGGTACAGCAGGCGGATAAGAAAGCAAATGGCATGTTGGCCTTCATAGCGAGGGGATTTGAGTACAGGGGCAGGGAGGTGTTACTACAGTTGTACAGGGCCTTGGTGAGGCCACACCTGGAGTATTGTGTACAGTTTTGGTCTCTTAACTTGAGGAAGGACTTCTTGCTATTGAGAGAGTGCAGCGAAGGTTCTCCAGACTGATTCCCGGGATGGCGGGACTGACGTATCAAGAAAGACTGGATCAACTGGGCTTGTATTCACTGGAGTTCAGAAGAATGAGAGGGGATTTCATAGAAACGTTTAAAATTCTGATGGGTTTAGACAGCTTAGATGCAGGAAGAATGTTCCCAATATTGGGGAAGTCCAGAACCAGGGGTCATAGTCTAAGGATAAGGGATAAGCCATTTAGGACCGAGATTAGGAGAAACTTCTTCACCCAGAGAGTGGTGAACCTGTGGAATTCTCTACCACAGAAAGTTGTTGAGGCCAATTCACTAAATATATTCAAAAAGGAGTTAGATGTAGTCCTTACTACTCGGGGGATCAAGGGGTATGGCGAGAAAGCAGGAATGGGGTACTGAAATTGCATGTTCAGCCATGAACTCATTGAATGGCGGTGCAGGCTCGAAGGACCGAATGGCCTACTCCTGCACCTATTTTCTATGTTTCCATGTTTCTATGTATTAGTTAGCTTAATGGGAACTAATTGAGTTGTTGAGCACAGTGGGCGACATTGTTGTAGCTGGGGCTGTTAATACAATGGCCAGATGTGGAAGTCAAGAGGTTTCTTGTATGAAATTGACACAAATCTCTTTTGTAGACAGTTTGAGATTTTCCTCCGCAAACTCTCAAGATTTCTTCTATTTTTCTGGCTAATTTTCTTGGGTCCCTTCCTCCTCTGCGGCCTCCATAATGGAGGGCAAGGGTAAATGGTAGCCACATGACACAAAGACAGATGGGAAAGTAGCTGGCAAAACATTCCCAGAAACCCCCCCAACAAAATTGAGTCAGGAATAAGGTTTCCACAGATCCTCCACCACAGTTACAGCAGACAATCGGGAGAATTTCCACAGCAATTCAACTCTTAAGATTTCTGGAAATCCTACCAATTTAGCTACTAGCTCTTGAAATTCACTCCTATCTTTACTCTTGTGCCTATTGACCTTGGACATCCATTTTATATGGGCGAGAACATATGGGCAGTAATTGGGGTAAAAATGAGAAACATGCAACTTATGACATCAACATATCATTAATGTCTCATTTGCATTTAGCCACCTATATATGGGATCTTCCCTGGCCAATAGAAATTACATTATTAAATAGAGCAGGTGCAGAAGTTGCTGGGCATTCCAACAGAATGGAACTCCTGCCCATTTTCTCAACCAGCTATCCAATTTATGCCACTACAGTGGGCGGCTTTTTTTGTTGTTGCCAACTATGATTTGAGGTAGCTCTGCCTTTGCCAGTATATACTGGCGTTTAGGTGGATTTTATTTGCTTTTAGCACAGCTTGACCAGATGTCATTCCTCTGTTGTTTGTTCCCTTCTTCGATAAAGCAAAGATAACAGGGAAAGAATTGTAAGAAACAAGATTTTAATTGCTCCATTGAAAGTCATGAAAAGGACCCAAGTGTAATAATTCAGCCTTTGCACCAAGAGAACTGGAGGTTGCGAGCACTGAGGGTGTGTGACCTGAAGGATGTTGATGAATCTTGAGGAAAATTATTAGCCAAAGAGTGGTCAGGGCTGGATAATGAGAGGAGAAGACCTGGGAAAGAAGACAATGCAGAAAGAACTCAGGATAAGCTATCAACTATAGCACATATAGAGTATTTTGAGATAAAACCTAATAATCATGAACTAGTTTTGGTGGAATGCTACATGACAGTGTTTAGAAGTCCGCAGTACAATTGCTTTGGGGATACTGAAAGCAATGATGAATGTTTCACCACAGCGTTCAAGTGCCGAGTTTCCAGAAGTGTGTAACATAGATAACTATCACTAGTAGAATGACCATTGACCATTGAAATGGGAATATTTGCAGGGCTATGGAGAAAGAGCAGGGGAGTGGGACTAATTGGATAGCTCTTTCATAGAGCTCGCACAGTTATGGTGGGCTGAATGGTCTCCTTCTGTGTTGTAGGATTCGATTCTGAATTACATTACATAGAATATATAGCACAGAAACAGGGTAGTCAGCCAAACTAGTCTGTGCTGATGTTTATACTCCACATGAGACTCCACCCATTTCATCCACCTCATCTCAGCCTTTCAGCATATCTTTCTATTTCCTTTTCTCTCATATGCTTGTCTACTTTCCTTTTGAAAGCACCTAAGCTATTTGCCTCAATTACTTCCTGTGGTAGCAACTTCCACATTCTTAAAAGTTGAAAAAGGTTCACAGACTTTTGACAGTAGTATTTTGATGATAAATAAATTATTTATAAAAATGCTCAGCTGTAAACTTTCAGTACAGAGAATAATTCAGGTGACAGGTTTTATTTCCAGCTACTGTGACACGAGTACAGAATTTCTGGGAAGAGTGATGCCCTCAGTTTGTAAAGCATGTTTGGTGGCCTTTTACTGGTATTTTGCATTTACATAAAAGGTTCCCTCCCCTTAAGACATGACTTTGATGCAAAATTCCTTAGAAGAGTTGGTTAATTAAATCAGAGACTGAGGCCACAGTCCAGTGAAAGACCTTTTGCTCTCACTATCCTAAGGCCATCTTGGGCAGAACATCTGTATATATTTACAGGCAAGAACATAGACCCTCCCCAAATGACATAATGGAATCTTTCTAGATTACTTTCTATATTAAATAAAATCAAAAATTTATTTGCTAATTAGTAACTTTATAAATTGTTTATTTATATATATATTTATGGACAAAGAAATAATGTCATAGGATTTTTACTACTATGTGTAAAGATTGCCATACTTTTCAGATCAGTCAAAAAGTCAGATATATTTTTGATTGATGGAAATATCAAATCATCAAATGGCGCAATATGTACCAATGTATTCCCCAACCTTTAATTTCTACACTGCAAATCATATTCCACGAACTTATGATAGCTATCTGTAGTATGCTATGTATTTTTAATATTGATCAACCTTTCAGTTTCAACGTTACCATATTTGCTGGAGAGCCAGAAATACAGGATTGGCATGTAATGACCTATTAGGGATGGAACTCATTTAATATCTGCACATTAGGTTATCCATGGCTGACATGTATAGCATACTGTACAATTGAAACATTGATGCAAATTATGGAAAATGGAAGAAATTGTAATATCTTACACTAAATTAACAGATGTAAAATATATTTTAACATGTAATATATACACTATATCAGAATAATCAAGAAAGCGAAATCCCGAAACAAGTTTTCTCTTAAAAACGCCCTTTTTTATAACAATGGAAAAATCTTTTTGTGAAAAGACAAAGCAATTTCTCTAAAACTATTCTTTGCATATTCCCTTTGAATTTAGATTCTTCGGACAAAAGCACTTGTACTGGTAAAACTATTAATAACTGAAATGTAAATAATGTACAGTAAGTAAAAACAGCTGCCACTGACAAGCAAAATCAACCTTTTCTAATGCAATATATTTTAAAACTACTCCCTACCACAGTGGCATCCAATTGATCATCACTGATTTATACGATTACATTACCACAGAATGCAGTGCCTTTGTACACTCTCAATAATGTCCATCAAAGTGGTAACAATTTTGCCAATCTTGCAACATTTTGCAAAAAGTTACACAATTAATTAGCATACTGCATCATCCCTCACTATTCTTTCCGTAGAGTACACATTTTGACTGCACGAATAGTAATTACAATGTGGGATTCGAGCCCAAATAGAGCTTCCAATACTGAGGAAGATATCATAGTCAGTTAGTGAAACTGGCTTCAACAAGAACTCTGTCCAGTAGCTGACAATCTCTATGGCAGTCTGTGCTTCCTTTCTATTCAGATAAGTATCTCCCACTGTACTAATGGTGTGTGCCTGCATTTGCAGAGGTTGAAATTAAATTGGATTTTGACTGTCTTGGTAAATTCACATCCTTTTCTTGGCTTTCACACTGAGATCATCACAAGCCTGTTTGATACCAAAAATCCAGGGCGATATGTTCCATCAAATTACTAAACAGCCACAAAGTGCAGGCTTGTGTTTTGGTGCAGACACCTTTACTTAAGCTTTATACATATATGTAGATACTTAAAATTCCATTTCAGTTCTCATGATGATACAATCCAGAATGGAAAGCTGCCAAGTTTGTTTTCAACGTCTGCATAAAATTTTGTTCACAATATCACGATTATCCATTTAAAAAGTTACTTTCTAGCATAGTTCACAATATAAAAAAATCAACAAAATCACATTTTTAACTCTTGATTACATAAATCAAAGAGACAAATGATGTTCATTTTTAGATACTAGAAAATGTGCATGTTCATACTGCCAGCAAATAATGCATTTTGAATTCTTGACAGTTTAGAGAAGCCCGATTTTGGTAAATTATGCTGGCAGAATTAGTTATAAGAAAATGATAATCATAGTAATATTTGACTGCCTCTCCAAGTTCATGAACATTGATGCTCATGGTGGCATATACATGAATGTACTGTGTGCATCAACATGATAAACCGGTTTAGAAAGAATAGGTTTACAATCTCACTAGATGCAGCACACAAAGGAAATCTTCCACCCACTGTTACCACTACAATCCTAGTTTCAACCTCTGGTTTGGCAACTGGTTTTCTTAACAAAATAACTTGTTAACTTATCACAGAGTTGTTTCATACTCCAGCCGTTCCTCAATGAGGGCTTCGTCTTTGTATTGGAGTTGAGGTGGCGAGGATGCACATTCAAATGCAAGGATGGCCTTTCGCAGACTTCTGTCCAAAACATGTCTGTCCCATGCTGGATACTTGTTTCTCAAAAGGTCAATTTTGATCACAGTTTCTTCTATCCGTGGAGTGCGAGAAGATGGTGTGGAAGGTGCAGTAGGTCTGACCTGAAAAACAGGCATACAACCATCCCTTTCTGTGAGTTTCTGTTCCCTGTTTTGGGACACAGCCCTCAAAGCATTTGCCGCTGTCTCTGCAGGCAAATTGAAAGTGGCCACAGGCTCCTTGCAAGCACAGCTTGGTGACTGGCCAAACCTTGGTCCATTTGGATGAAAAAAGGCATAATACATCAACATAAAAACGATTCCAGTCAAAAAACTACTAAAGACAACACAAAGCGCTGGTATGGCAAAAGCATCTGTTATTTGAGGTGCTCGGTACAAGTACCACAGAGCACTCAAGGCAGTGTTTTCCAAAAGGATTACAAAGTAGTAGATGAACAGCCGACACCGAGTCCTGCCCTCTTTAACATTGAACCAACTGAAAATGTAGATTATTCCCACAACCATGTCAAATACAATCTCCTCCCACTTGGTTATGCAGAACTCTGTTTCACAATGAACAATCCAGAAAGTCATGATGCACCAATGCAAGACAATGAAGATCCCAAAATAGAGCTGGAAAACTGATGCAAACAAGGCAAATGTGATGACTCTGGCTGCAATGGTGAAGAAATGCCAACAGAACTGAATGATAACAGCCAGGTAGCTGATGGGTTTTTTATCATTTCTGGAGTCACGAAGAGCCTTCTGGTAGGAAGCCAAGGCCCAGGCCAATGACACCAAGGACGCTGCAGCTGTAAGGCCTGTAGAAAAGATAAAAGTATACAAATAGTAAGTGATTTTAGATCATCAATGTCAGGCCTGACACTTTGAACAGAAGTGTTCCAGTAAAGACAAACATGACAAATTTGAGTTTAAATCTTTCTAAAAAGATCTTTCCAAAAAGTACCACTTCAATTACATAACATTTATTCAAAAATGAGTATTATAATACTACTGTCCATCAGTGTTGTAATATCTGATAAAAATATTTGGGCTCCAATTTTAAAGGGTAGGGTGTGCATGAGCTCCAAGGCAGGCGGCAAACACAGGGAGTTCGAGGACATGAAGGCCCGGCCGACCTTAACGGCTGGGCCACATTACCATAAATTTTCTCACTGACCTGTCCAAACCCGGCGTACAGGAGCGGGAATTCAGCGGCAGGAGGCCACAGCCCGGGATCCAAGTAAGTGGTGAGGGAGCTCTGGATGCAGTCGGGGTGAGGGGGGGAGCTATGGGGCAAATGAGGCCCAAGGCTTCCTTGTGAGGCCCAGAAGACACTCCTGCCTGTCCTAGCCCACAAGGAAACCTAAAATTAAATGTAATTACTAAGCTGGCCCACGATTCACCTCCTGGCAGGTTTGACCTTACGGGGAAGCCTGTACTGCTCCTCCACTCAGGCCTCCGAAGAATATTGTAGTTGAGTCCATGTCACATTATCAGGACCCGACCTGCATATTTAAAGCCAGACCCCTCTTCCTTCCTCGCGGGTGTCCCACTTGCTTGCTCAAAAGAGCAGGTTAACATCAGGAAAAGATGGGAAGGCAGCAAGATCAGAGGGGGTATGTGACTGCCCTCATTTTAACTGCCCCCCCCCCGTGGCCTGGTTTCCGCCAGTTTGGGGGAGGGGGAGGTCATGGGGAAGTGGGATGGGGGAGTTAAATTTCGGTGTTGGATTCTACAGAGTGCCATAGAAATACAATGTTCTAAGGATCAAGATTCACATCCTCTTGTAAAGACCGTTTTATAATTTATTTTAGTTCCTTCCCCTTTCTGTTTCTCCTGGGCCACACAGCAATTCCTGAAGGAGGGTGGGTAGATTATCAGTTCCCAGTTCCATGTTATTTCTCGGAGGTGTACTCATGGTATACGTTGGGGTTATAGAACCTTGATTTGTCTAAATTTACGAGGCTTCCACCTGCCTTATCCAGGCATCTCACCCACCTGCAAAACCCTGAAGGTTAATACTGCAAATGGTCAGGATCTGAGCGGGTTAAGTAACCTATTACATAGAAACATAGAAAATAGGTGCAGGAGTAGGCCATTCGGCCCTTCGAGTCTGCACCACCATTCAATAAGATCATGTACCCCTTTCCTGCTTTCTCTCCATACCCCTTGATCCCCTTAACTGTAAGGGCCATATCTAACTCCCTCTTGAATATATCCAGTGAACTGGCATCAACAACAACTCTGCGGCAGAGAATTCACAGGTCAACAACGCTCTGAGTGAAGAAGATTCTCCTCATCTCAGTCCTAAATGGCCTACCACTTATCCTAAGACTATGTCCCCTGCTTCTGGACTTCCCCAACATCGGGAACATTCTTCCCGCATCTATCCTATCCAGTCCCGTTAGAATCTTATACATTTCTATGAGATTCCCTCTCATCCTTCTAAACTCCAGTGAATAAAGGCCCAGTTGATCCAGTCTCTCCTCATATGACAGCCCAGCCATCCCTGGAATCAGTCTGGTGAACCTTCGCTGCACTCCCTCAATAGCAAGAACGTCCTTCCTCAGACTCGGAGACCAAAACTGAACACAATATTCCAGGTGAGGCCTCACTAAGACCCTGTACAGCTGCATTAAGACCTCCCTGCTTCTATATTCAAATCCCCTAGCTATGAAGGCCAACATACCATTTGCCTTCTTTACCGCCTGCTGTACCTGCGTGCCCACTTTCAGTGACTGATGAACCATGACACCCAGGTCTTGTTGCACCTCCCCTTTTCCTAATCTGCCGCCATTCAGATAATATTCTGCCTTTGTATTTTTGCCCCCAAAATGGATAACCTCACATTTATCCACATTATACTGCAGCTGCCATGTATTTGCCCACTCACCTAACCTGTCCAAGTCGCCCTGCAGCCTCTTAGCATCCTCCTCACAGCTCACACCGCCACCTAGTTTAGTGTCATCCACAAACTTGGAGATATTACACTCTATTCCTTCATTTAAATCGTTAATGTACATTGTAAAGAGCTGGGATCCCAGCACTGAGTCCTGTGTCACTCCACTAGTCACTGCCTGCCATTCTGAAAGGAACCCGTTTATCCCCACTCTCTGCTTCCCGTCTGCCAACCAGTTCCCTATCCACGTCAGTATATTACCCCCAATACCATGTGCTATTGGTTTTGAACTGCCCATCCACCCAGTTACCCACAGGCAGGCAAGTTTAAAATTGACCCCACTGAATTCCTTGGTGCTGTGGACTCTAACTGCAAGTCAATAACAAGACCTTTAGCTTCAGCATGATATTAAGAAATGTCAACGAGGTCAGAAATCTCTTTTGTATCATAAACTGAAATATGGGCTTGTTTTCGATATTACAGTGAAGCTGCTCCGATTATTTTTGATTTACCACAATATTGTGACTTATTGTGAGACTGGTTAATAAGTTTTGCATCAAATTCTTGTGTATACTATTTTAATGAAGTTGTTGACCTGTTTCTGGTTAGAAACTTTATAAAAAAGAGCACTCATGGGAATTTGAAGCAAACATGTCAATCAGTGTTTTAAAAATAGTACACAGATGAATTTCAACTTAATAGTTCTTAAACTAGTCAATCATTATGACAGCATTATTATTGTAATTGATTTCTCAGACTGTATTACTTTCACCTCACAATACACAATTATTTTCCCTCTCAAATACCTTCTATTTAGAGACGGGCTATGCTTTGAACAAGATAGGGATTTTTTTTATTGACTATTGTAAGCCTCATTTATACACACATCCTGATCTAATTATTCAAAGGCAATATTTCCTATTGGTTATACTGCACAATGGATTCAGTGGTTCAGTAGGATGAGCTGGATCTGGGCTACTCCTTGGAGGAAAAAACTCCTTCTGGGGATTTAGAGACGGGCCTGTTCAACAACACCAATAGCTGGTGTACCTTTTCAAAACTAGATATTCAAAAACATGGCAGTGATGAACCCTAAACTGTGGATAGTGTCTGAAAGAAGAAGTATTAAACACTAATTTGATTCTTTGATCTGGTCTTCCAAGAGTGTTTCTTTGTAATACAACTTTTAGTTTTGTGACTTAAATGAAGACATAAAGATACAGAAGAAAAATTGTGATTGTACTAGCTAACACAAGATCTCAAGTCCGACTCCTTAGATACTTGAATAAACCATTTACATTTTCTTCAATACCACATACAGTTGCTACTGTTTATAATTACCTTGCTAGATTCTATATTGAGAAAATTGGGTTCCATGTAACACACTAGAATCAGTGTTGTGGCAACTCAAGTTGCTAAAAAAGTTATTACAATAGTAATGAAAAATAACATTCTACGCTATGTGCATGTAACTATTGTCAATGACGAGAGACAAACCTAAGATACTGTGGAGCAAGGCATATATGTAGGAACGATTTTACAAATATGTACATCCAGCGGGGAGCCTCGCCCACTGACAGTGCATTTCAAAGAATTACAGGTGCATTCCCCATAATTTTCTATTCATTCATTGTAATGGATGGCAAATCTTTGATCTGCTGCTAGAGGGGAGGCTCTGTTCCAGATGGGCTCCTTTGTAGGATCAGACTTCTGGTGTGGAGTGGCCATTTCCTTAATCAGCCTGGCACAGTTAGTAGCACTTTCATGCCTCGGTCAGAAGATTTTAGGTTTGAGCCCCAGAATTTTAAAATCATAATCTAAACTGACACTCCAGTGTAGTACTGATGCATCTTTGGAAGTACTGTCCTTCAGCTGAGATGTTAAACCTGTCTGCTCTGATGGTTCAAGTGGATGTTAAAAATCTCATGGCAATGATTTCTCCTCTCTCAAACAATTTTGCTAACAAAAACTTTACCAGTCATTCATCTTGTAGCAACAAGACTGTAAGACTGTATCTGTAAGACACTGCTGGTGCAGAATGACTGCTGTGCTTTTCTACATAACAGTGAATTGCATGACAAAAGTAATTCATTATGTGAAGCACTTTGAGACAATGGGCCTGAGTTTGGTCAAACTTTAGGTCTGCCCGTTTTTCTGCGGTCCCCGGACGATGCGTGATTTTATTTTACCGGCTGCTACCACTGGGGCCGACTGGGCACGAGTTTCATCCTGGTTTTGTCGGCGGGAGCGACAGGCAGCGGGAGGCATCGGCCGGTAGTGGGCGGCAGCGGGAGTCGGTGGTAGGTGCAGGACTGTCGACTCAGGAAACAGCGGAGACCGTGTACTGCACATGCTCAAGATTTGGATTGTTTTGGTAGGTTTTTTTTGCCTGATGATCTCACTTTTCCTGTGATTGGGGCTGAGGGCTCAGCTGTGCAGGCGCATAAAATCTGGTAACTGACTTGCACCTGACAGTTGCAGAGGGAAGTGATTTAAAGAGAGAGGCAACAGAATCATCAGACATTCACCTTGAAAACCTATCATGAGTGATAGAAAAGCTGCCAGGAAGTCCAATGCAGGGAGGCTCAGAGCTCCCTGGTTTACTGATGATGAGCTGGAGGTACTTGTCTCTGAGGTGGAGCGCCGTTATAAAGACCTCACCTGGGGTGGTCGTGGCAAGCCAGCCCCGCCCCAATATAAACTAATTTGGCAGGAGATTGGGGAGGCCGTGTCCGCAGTGGGCAGCATGGTTCGGAATGGCGACCAGTGCAGGAAAAGATGGAACGATGTGGCAATGGCAGCAAGTGTAAGTAAACATCTTATTGTTGCACTCCCATACTACTCAAAAAGTATATGTGGCCATTGTGTTTGTGTGAGTGTGTATGTTGCATGTGCAAACCAGTTAAAGCTTGCAACTTTTATTTCTGCACGAATAGAACAGCCAACGCATCAAAGCAGTGTGGTACGGGAGGGGGCCCACCAAATGTCATCAAAGTGACTGACATAGAGGAGCGTGCCTTGGCGTTGATGGATGACCACCCCCGTGCCACCAAACATGGTGGTGCCGATCCCGTGCTACAGCATGATAAGTTTATCTGAATCTCTGGTCTGTGTTATGCTCATGTCATGCAAGGTCATGTAATGTGATGTAAAATGCATTTTAATGTACTGTGTGTTGGCCATTTAGGGTGTGATGATGTAGCCATGGTAGTCCTTGAAATAAGAATGTGACACGTCACAGTACTCATATCACCATTACCAACCCTCCCGCCACCCCGCGAAACACCAAAATGTTGTATTGTACTTGTAGATGATGATTCGGATAGCACCGACTTAGGCACCCCATCCACCTCTGGGATGCAAAGACCATGTGCAACATCAACACCGTCCACCTCGACCTCATCAGGAGCCCGCCACAGTAGCTCCTTCTGCCCGCCCCCCCACTCAACATCTCACATAGCCCCCGGATCCAACTCCGCCAGCCACAGAGATGAAGACCAGGAAGAAGAGCAGGGAGAAGGCCCAGTGTTTGTCCCACTTGAGCTCCAGGAGGTGGAAGAGGAGGACTCCACCCTCTTGACATGTGTGCCACCTGTGCACCCAACATTGGTATCGGGGTCCGAGTTTTTGGGCTTTGAGTCGGAGGAAGCGGGATCAAGTGTTGTGAAGCGCAGCACCCGTGCCGTTAAAGCCACCAAGCCGCATCCACCCAGGTTCATGCAGCAAGGAGATGATGCTGTAAGACGGGTGAAAGCAATGCAGGAAATGGTACAGCTGACGAGGACAAGCGTTGATCTAGGTCGAGAGCTGCTCCAAGCCGTGGCTGGGATAGCTGCCAACATTGCTATATTTTCAGAGCAGCATACTACCAGTATGTCGCAGCTGATCACCACTGTGCAGCGGACCGTTGACTCTGTTGATGCCATGCGGCAATCAATGGTCTCGGGCTATAGCATGGAACTCCTTGATGCCATACCAGCCAGGCCGACAGAACCAGAGGGTCCGGAGATGCCAGCGTCTTCCATCTCAGCGCCTCCATTCTCTCCCCGACAAACACGACAGCAGTGCTCCGGGTGCACTGCTGCACAATGTGATGGAGCCGACACAGTGAGGGGCAGGGGTGTGGGTCAGGGTGGGGATGGGCAACCCATCAAGTGGAGAATGGGGCTCACTTGGAGGGGTGGGGTGGGAGAGGTGGTGGGATTGGGTAGAGAGTTGGGTGTTGGCGATGTTTGTATATATTGTTCATGTTGCTGTTGGTCTTTTAGATGTTTCCTTTTGATGCTAAATGTACTGATTTTTGAAATGCTGTTAAATATTTTGCTTGACATGTTTGAATGCTCTGCCACTTTTGAATATTGTACAATTCAATACGAGACATTTTTGAACCACTCGTGGTCAATGTCTAACTTTTAGATAATGAGGGGTATGTGCTGAGAAACATACAAATGTCCTTTAAATGTAGTGCAGTGTGATAAATATCTTGCCTTATAGTTATGATGCGACTTTTTAATGAGTCCTGACATCACATCATTTAACTAAGACAAATAAGGGTCATCAATCTAGGATGGGTGGCTTTGAATGACAGATAGTTCCAGAACTTGGAAGCCAGACATTATGGTTGGCATTTGAATGTACAGTTTTTTAGGTAACAGATCGCCGAACCCCAACCCTAACATTATATGTTATTCAGTCAAATTATAACACTCAAATATATATAATATTTGCATCTTCTGTATTTGAGCTAATGTTGTTGTCAGGACCTCATCCTGGCACCGAAGAGAAACCCTACAGGATTTTATTATTGCCCATATACTTTCACATGAGCTCATAACCTCTGTACACTGATATTGTATCACTAAATCTGTTCTGTCTGCAATGGTGTCAAGACCCTTATAGCACAAGTCCATGGAGCCTTCACTATAATTGGGAGCGCATTTCCGCTTTCTACCCCACACCTGCCCTTCAACAAAGCATTTTACCTTCAATGTATCAATTTTTTCTGAGGGTCTAATATTGCTGCAGCGTTTATATCCGACTCAGGATGTGCAGCTCTGGACCGCTCTGCCCTAGTGTCCCTACCGTTCTCTCAAGAGCCAGGTAAGACCACCTTTTCCACGATGGTCTTTCTGGCGGGCGGTATCAGGATCTTACAGGAGCCTGAGGACCAAATTTGCATTTTTCCTGACTTTTGCTTGGGCAGGCAGTATGCACTACCACCGGTGGTACCTCCCAGATGAATCTTCCATGGGGCGGTAGTTGGACGGTAGGTCGGCGGTCCCCGAGTATTTTCTGTAAAAATGGCATTTTTAGGTGGTAGCTCGGCGGCTGTGGGCGGTAGGTTGACCAAACTCAGGCCCAATACAATATAAATACAAGTTTTATAAAGGTACAATACCGTTTCTATGCGTAAACATTTATACGTGTGAAACATTTTCTGTGACCATATCTAACTTTAAGCCTGGTGCAGGCCTGAAGTGAAGCAGAAATCAGAAGTCAGGCTTGACAAGATTAACTGAACTACCCGGAACTTTTCCCTACATTTGTACGAATAAAAGTGTTTAGTAATGATAAAATTGATTCTATGTAGGTGTTAAAAGTGTAGATTATACAAAAAGACAAGTTTGAAGAGACAAAGTGGATACCTTCCCCAAGTTAATGTCTCCTGGCTGGGCAGAGCTCAAAGAACAAAGGAAGCATGGCTTTGAAACTCACCAAACTAGAAAAGGTGTTAATTGGAAAGCCATTAACCTAATCAAGGAATGACACCGGGCCTTCAGACAGACACATGTATGAGGAGAAGCCAATCAGGAACAGCCCTGGAAACAATACCCAATCCTGAGGCTTTCTGAGAAAGAATGGTCTTAAGGGATGTAAAAAGTCAAACCAAAGATTGTTGGGTCTCTTCTCCTTAGCACATGATAAAGCAGGAACCTCCCTCCACAGCAGAAGTAAGGACCAACGCCATGTGCTTGCGTTTTGCCAGAGGGAAGTAAAGTAGACATTTTTTATTGTAACATCATTGTATCTGTTGTAACTACGTAGATCCGTAGGATAGCTGAGGACTCCTGTTTCTCTGATAGATGTGCATGTGTGTGTGTTTAATAAACTTATTCCAAATTGTTTTAAAAGAATTGGTCTTGCTGTCAATTTATTGCCAGAGATTTAGAAATCTTACAAAATTGGGGGCTCAGCCCGGATCTGGCAGGACAGCTTCTGATCATTCTTTTGAACAATTGGAAATCTCGGGCGTTGCGGATTCTAACCTGTGTTGCGAAACTATAAACTTTGAAACGGATCGGAAGAAGTTGCGTCTTAAGGAGCAGACGTCTCGATAGTTGGAACTGTTTAAGTGGGGACCCACCAGTAGTTAAATTCAAAAGACACAGGATGAAGGGATCAGTCATGTACAAAAAACCAGCAAAAAATATACAGGTAGTCTATGAGAAGAAAATATACAAAAAGGTATCCATAAAGGACATACAAGGGTTACCGTACTTCCGTAAGGGAAAACATGCGTCCTTTGGGGAGCTTATGGCATTTATCCAGGAGAAAGTAAATCGAGGAGAGCTAAGGCCAAAATGGGTAAATGGTCTCTTGGCATTCTGCGCACATTACTGCGCTCAGAGAGATGAGGAATTAATGGGGCAGGATGCAAAAGAGATCCATAATTTAAGGAAAGAGATACAAGATTTATAAGACCAAAGGGCAATAGAGAGACAAGATTTAAAAGAATCTCAAGTAAAAGAGGTTCGACTAAACGAAAAAGAGATTCAAAATATAAAAGAACAAAAGGAAGAAAGCCTTCAACTTATTCGGTAGTTAAAGGAGGGAGAAATATAGCACTTGAGACAAGAAATTGATCGATTAAACCACAGTATTCGGCAATTAGAAAGAGGGGCCAAACAGGCAGCTTCGTTGCTACAGCAACAAAGCCTTTCAAATTTAAATGCCACAGCAGCCGTCGTTGAAGCGAATGAAAACAAATTAGAGTTAAAAATATAAATTGGAAAACTTGGGGCTCTGGCAAGAGGTAGAAGATGCTAAGGGGGCATTAGGGAAGTAATTAAGAAGCCACATAGGGAGCAGACCAGTCCCGATGCCAACTAGAAATAGCGAGGCTAAAAAGTAAGTTAGGGGAGCAGCAGGGCCTGGTATCCACAGTAACACGGGGAGCCATAACAGAGACAGCAGAAGTGGACAAGGGGGAGACAGATTGGGAAGAGGAAGACAGTCAGTATAATCCCCAGGGTAGTAGTATAGGATGGGATACCTTGGAGACACAAGGGTCAACCGTAGCAGTACTTACCACTTCTTTACGATGTAATGCGCATGGTCACATCACCAGTAACCATACCAACTCACAATCCATATCTGGTGCTGACGCCACAGCGGGTAGCCACGAGTTGGGACCCATTAATGATGGGAATGACCCACTGGGGTTTAACAGGAGGTGGGCAAATTTCAGGAAAAGCCACCCCGAGTTAGAAGAGAGAGACTTAACACGAATCCTTCTCTTGGTCTGTTCCACTTCCTGCCAGACACAGTCCTCCAGTCTGGCACAGTGGCCGATGCAGTCATGACCGAGATTCTAAACCATTTAGGGATCCAAAACTTAAACTTAGTGGCTCTGCTTAATCAGACCAAGCAACACCTAGCAGAGACCCCTCAAGCCTTCAGTAATCACCTGTATGATATCTATGAACGTACCCAGAACCAGGCACCCACAAATGTTACAGTAGGAAAGAATCAGGAATAATTTAAATCGATGTTCCTGACCAACTCCATTCTTTAGTTAAAACCACCCTGGGCACAGTCATGAGGCCCACCAATCAGTGGACAGATATAGAGACCAGCACTCAAATAGCCTGGAAGGTGGTAAAAGACCAGTTAAAGGTAAATAAACCCACTGCAAATAAACCAGTGTCAACGGTGGAGGGATCTAGGTGTTACCCCTTTAAGAGACAGTGCTTTAATTGTAAAAAGGTCGGCCACCTAGCAAAAGACTACAACAGACCCAGACAGGCACCGGACCACAGTGCGACGCATAGATACCTCCCGAGGGATGAATCCGAGCCCTCTGGGATGGATTAACGATTGGACCAGTTGATAACCCTCATACAAACCAAATTGCCATGGGGTGGGGGATGCAAAATCATTTACCGGTGCACGCAATCAGTGATTCACACTCATAAGAGAGATCCCTTCAAGGATCCACCCTACGACAGGATCCGGCCCCCAAAGATTGGTCGGAAGTGGGGTTCTGACATGATGGTAGCGGGAGACCAGTAATCCTTGTTGTCTTAAAAGGGGGCCGGCAGCAGATTATGGATACTGGCTCAGCCGTTATCATCATCCACACCCCATACCCTGAACGCCATGCAGCGGTGGGCAAGGGTTGTATGACCCTTAAAGGGTTTAATGGTGATATAACCACCGTGTATACAGGGAAGGCCACCGAACTTCAGTTGGGAGGTCCCAGCACTGATGATGATGACCACCCCCAACAGAAAGAAAATTGTAGGGACTGATATGTTGGATCAGTTTGGCACAGTAATAGATTACAATTGGGACTGTGTTTAGATAGGATTGAGAGATAATGTGAGAGTGATAGAAATTTGAGATGCTCACTCGGTTTTTGCTATTAAAAAGCCATCTGAGTATGACGCTCCGGGGAGCGAAAATGAAGCTGCAAGCATGACTGTGAAAAAATGGCAGGTGAAGACCCCCCCCACTCATTCACTAAACAGTACCCCATCCCAAGGGAGAGTCACCCTTACATCCAAGACACCATAAAATGCCTAGTTGAGCAGGGTGTTGTCAGGACAGGCACTTTCACGACCAATTCACCCGCATGGCTGGTTAAAAAGCCTGATAGCAGCTGGCGACTGACTACTGATTACAGAAAGTTAAATTCTGTAACACCAGCCTGCTCACCGGTAGTAAGAGAAACTCCCATCATATTATCTCAAATTCCTGCTGGTTCCAAATACTTCTCGACCCTCGACATCGGCAATGGATTCTGGAGTATCCCTGTTAAAAGGGAAGACCAGTACAAATTCACGTTCATATTTGAGGACCAGAGCTACACCTGGACATGCCTGCCTCAGTGGTTTCACAATGCCCTGACGATTTTTCACAAAAGAATGGCTGCAATTTTAAAAGACTTTTCCCGCCCTACCTGCTTGCTGCAGTACGTGGACGACCTACTGCTGGCAACCGACAGCAGGAAGGAGTACCTGTCACTTTTGCACAAACTTTTGACATTGTTGACTCAGGCGGGACTAAAGGTGAATCCCCGTAAGGCTCAATTAGTAAAAGAAAGGGTCACCTTTCTAGGAGTGTTCATTTCTCCAGAGGGATCGTCCCCTGACTCTCACAAGGTGGAGATTGTTATATGTGTAAACTTGTATATACTCTGTACAGCCACCAGAGGGCTCATCCACTGGAGTCCCAAGGGATCGCATAATCCCTTGGGAGCACAGTTATTTAAGGAGGCCTCACAGGTTGGAGAGGCACACTGGAGACCTGCAATAAAAGACCAAGGTCACACTTTACTTTGAGCTCACAGTTTTCAGTCTGACTCTTTCTTCATACATACAGATAGATACAGATAGCGAACCCAAAGATGCAGCGAACAGTGGGCATCCTGGAGAAATTCTTGGAGAGAGATGATTGGGAAACCTTTGTGGAGCAACTCGACCAATACTCCGTAGCCAATGAGCTGGATGGAGGAGAGAATGCTGCCAAACGAAGGATGATCCTCCTCACCGTCTGTGGGGCGCCAACGTATAGCCTCATGAAGAATCTGCTCACTCCAGCGAAACCCAAGGAGAAATCAAATGATGATTTGTGTACACTGGTCCGAGAGCATTTGAACCCGAAGGAAAGAGTACTGATGCCGAGGTATCGGTTCTACACCTACAAAAGGTCTGAAGGCCAGGAAGTGCCGAGTTATGTCGCCGAGCTAAGATGCCTTGCAGGACATTGCGAATTTGAAGGATATTTGGAGCACATGCTCAGAAACTTTTTCGTACTTGGCATTGGCCACAAAACCATACTTCGCAAACTTTTGACTGTAGAGACCCCAACCTTGAGTAAGATCATAGTGATAGCCCAGGCGTTCATTGCCACCAGTGACAATACTAAGCAAATCTCTCAGCACACAAGTGCTGCTACAAGTACTGTGAACAAAGTGATTTTGTTTACGAATCGTAACATACAGCACAGGTCACACATACCTGCAGCTGCACGACCGCAGATGTCTCAGAGTCCACCATCAAGGGTGATGAATGCAAGGTCATTAATACCTTGTTGGCGCTGCGGGGGTGATCATCGTTTCCATTCATGCCGCTTCAAAGGATACGTTTTCAAGGGCTATGGAACAACTAGGACACCTCCAACGTATCTGCAGGCAAGCTGCAAATCCTGTTAATCCTGCAAACCACCATGTTGCAGAGGAGGACAGATCCACGGCGGATCACGACGAACCAAAGCCTCAGACCGAGGAGACAAAGGTACATGGGGTACACACATTCACCACAAAGTGTCCCCCGATAATGCTGAATGTGGAACTAAATGGATTCCCGGTGTCAATGGAGCTGGACATGGGCGCGAGCCAGTCCATCATGGGCAAAAAGACTTTTGAAAAATTGTGGTGCAGCAAGACCTCAAGGACAGTCGTAACTCCAATTCGCACGAAACTAAGAACTTACACAAAGGAACTAATTTCCGTAATCGGCAGTGCTACCGTAAAGGTCTCCTACTACAAACTACCACTCTGGGTGGTACCGGGCGATGGTCCCACGCTGCTCGGCAGAAGCTGGCTGTGAACGATACGCTGGAACTGGGACGACGTCCAAGCGCTATTGCCCAATGACGACACTTCATGTGCCCAGGTCTTAAACAAGTTCCCTTCGCTGTTCGAATCAGGAATTGGGAAATTCCAAGGAGCAAAAGTGCAGATCCACCTAATTCCGGGAGCGCGACCCATCCATCACAAGGCGAGAACAGTACCGTACATGATGAGAGAAAGGATACCGTACATGATGAGAGAAAGGCTGCAAAGAGAGGGCATCATTTCACTGATCGAATTCAACGAGTGGGCAAGTCCAATTGTCCCAGTCCTTAAGAGAGACAACACCATCAGAATCTGTGGCGATTACAAAGTAACTATCAATTGTTTCTCCCTGCAGGACCCACTACCCACTACCAAAGGCCGACGACCTCTTTGCAACGCTGGCGGGAGGAAAGAAGTTCACAAAGCTGGATTTGACTCAGCCTACATGACGCAGGAGCTGGAGGATTCATCGAAGGGCCTCACCTGCATCAACACGCACAAAGGTCTTTTTGTTTATAACAGACGCCCATTTGGAATTCGATCAGTGGCGGCAATATTCCAGAGAAACATGGAAAGCTTACTGAAGTTGGACCTGTGCACTGTGGTCTTCCAAGACGACATCTTGGTTACAGGCCAGGATACAGTCGAGCATCTGCAGAACCTGGAGGAGGTTCTTAGTCGACTCAACCGCGTTGGGCTCAGGTTAACACACTCGAAGTGCGTTTTCTTGGCACCTGAGGTACAGTTCCTGGGGAGGATGATCGTGGCAGACGGCATCAGGCCCACCAATTCAAAGACTGAGGCAATCGAGAACGCACCGAGGCCACAGACTGTGACGGAGCTGTGGTCGTTTCTAGGACTCCTGAACTACTTTGGTAACTTCTTACAGGGTCTCAGCACACTGTTAGAACCACTGCACGCCTTACTACGAAAATGGGGATGAATGGGTATGGGGCAAAAACCAAGAAAATGCCTTTGTAAAAGCTAGAAAATTGTTATGCTCAAACAAATTGCTTGTGTTGTACGATCCATGTCAGCGTTTGGTACTAGCATGTGATGTGTCGTCATATGGCGTCGGGTGTGTATTGTAACAAGCTAATGATTTTGGGAAATTGCAACCAGTTGCGTATGCATCCAAGAGTCTGTCTAAGGCTGAGAGAGCCTACAGCATGATTGAAAAAGAATCATTAGCGTATGGGGTAAAGAAAATGCATCAATACCTGTTCGGGCTAAAATTTGAATTGGAAACTGACCATAAGCCACTGATATCCCTGTTTTTTGAGAGGGGATACATACTAATGCATTGGCCCGCATCCAGAGATGGGCGCTCTCGTTGTCCGCATACGACTACACCATCCGCCACAGGCCAGGCACAAAAAACTGTGCCGATGCTCGCAGCAGGCTGCCGTTGCCCACCACGGAAATGGCGCAGCCCGCAGATTTAGTCATGGTTATGGAAGCATTTGAGAGTGAGCATCACCCATCACAGCCCGACAGATTAGAACCTGGTCGAGCCAGGACCCCTTACTGTCCCTAGTCAAAAACTGTGTGCTTCACGGGAGCTGGTCCAGTGTCCCAGTGGAAATGCAGGAAGAGATAAAGCCGTTCCAGCGGCGCAAAGATAAAATGTCTATACAGGCAGACTGCCTTCTGTGGGGAAATCAGGTAGTGGTTCCCAAGAAGGGCAGAGACACCTTCATCAGTGATCTCCACAGCACCCACCCAGGCATCGTAATGATGAAAGCGATAGCCAGATCCCATATGTGGTGGCCGGGTATAGTTGCGGACTTAGAGTCCTGCCTGCACAGATGTAACACTTGTTCGCAGTTAAGTAATGCACCCAGGGAGGTGTCACTAAGTTTATGGTCTTGGCCCTCCAAACCATGGTCTAGAGTCCATGTCGACTATGCAGGTCCGTTCTTTGGTAAAATGTTCCTTGTGGTTGTAGATGCGTACTCCAAATGGATTGAATGTGAGATAATGTCGGCAAGCACGTCCGCTGCCAGCACTGAAAGTCTGCAGGCCATGTTTGCCAAGCACGAGCTACCCGATGTCCTGGTGAGCGAAAACGGACCATGTTTTACCAGTGCCGAGTTCAAAGAATTCATGACCCGCAACGGGATCAAACATGTCACATCTGCCCCATTTAAACGAGTGCCCAAAGGTCAGGCAGAGAGAGCAGTGCAAAACATCAAGCAGGGCTTGAAGAAAGTAACCGAAGGCTCACTGCAGACTCACCTATCCCGAGTCCTGCTTAGCTACCGCATGAGACCCCACTCGCTCACTAGGATCCCACCTGCTGAACTGCTCATGAAAAGGGCACTTAAGACAAGGCTCTCGTTAGTTCACCCTGATCTACATGAACAGGTAGAGAGCAGGCAGCTTCAACAAAGTACATACCATGATAGCGCAAATGTGTCATGCTAAGTTGAAGTCAATGAGCCTGTATTTGTATTGAGTTATGGACAAGGTCCCAAGTGGCTTCCCGGTACTGTTGTGGCCAAAGAGGGGAGCAGGGTGTTTCAGGTCAAACTTTCAAATGGACTCATTCACCGGAAACACTTGGACCAAATCAAACTCCGATTCACGGAGTATCCTGAGCAACCCGCATTGGACCCTACCTTCTTTGATCCCCCAACACACACACCAGTGGCAACCGACACAACGGTTGACCACAAAACAGAACCCATCATCCACAGTGGCCCAGCAGGACTCACCACACCAGGCAGCCCAGCAAGGCCAGCTGCAGAGCAGCCCAGCGAGGGCCCAACAGACAATTCACCAATCCCAGCATTTGCCCTGAGATGATCAACCAGGGCAAGAAGGGCCCAAGTTTGACTCACTTTGTAAATGATTACACTATTAACTTTGGGGGGGTGGAGGTGCGGGGACTGTTTTTATATATGTAAGCTTGTATATACTCTGTACAGCCACTGGAGTCCTAAGGGATCCCATAATCCCTTGGGAGCACAGGTATTTAAGGAGGCCTCACAGGTTGGAGAGGCACTCTGGAGACCTGCAATAAAATACTTTTGAGCTCACAGTATTCAGTCTGACTCTTTCTTCATACATAACAGAGATAATACAGCGACTGCCGTTACCCACTTCCAAAACAGCCCTACGATCGTTCTTGGGTTTGGTGGGGTACCAAAGGAATTTTATCCCAGGCTTTGCAGAGTGCGCAAAGCCCCGTATGATTTGATAAAACTGCAGGGTGATGACATTCGTCTGGCATGGACTGATGCTCACAACCAGTCCGTGGCTAAATTAAAAACTGCAGTGATACAGGCCGCATGTCTGATCCCTCCTGATCCCATTCAGCCCTTTCATTTAGAGGTTGAGGCCACAGAACAAAACCTCACTGCAATTCTGTGCCAAACGCGAGCTGATCGACTACAGCCAATTGCATATGCGTCTAGAATCCTGCAGGGGGCAGAAAAGACATTTACTGAATGCGAGCGCCACCTACTGGCCGTCTTCTGGGCGGTACCTCACTTTACTTTTATTATTGGGTTACAGGCTACAATCCTGCACAACAGACACACACCTCTGAAATTACTGATGAAACCTGGAGATTCGCTAGTTTCCTCGCAGCGCCTCAGCAAATGGACATTGGAATTTATGGAAAGAGACATTGCTACCATTTCCAAACCCACCACATTGCTGCCACAATTTTTGATCTATGAGGGGGACCTGCATGAATGTCCGTTACCCCTGATTAACTTTGAGACCCATCCTGTTCAGAAAGAACCTATGCAGGGTGCCCCAGATGTCTACATCGATGAGTCCTCATATCACATTGAACAATCCCCCCACACCGGGTATGCTGTGGTATTGCCAGAAAGAACCATCCAGCGAAGATGCAACAGACAGTCTTCACAACATGCAGAAATCGCTGCACTTCTAACCATTGTGAAGGAAACCTCAGATAGACTCCTGAATATTTGGTACGATAGTGCCTATGCTATAATCACCATGCTCTCCTTGCCCTATACCATAAAAATAACTAATGTACGATAGACAGTAAGGCCCTGGTCCATGGGCCCTGGTTATGCCTGCTCTGGTCATACCTTAAACAGCAATCTCAGCTCTGCTTCATAGGAAAGGTAGCAGCCCATAGAAAAGGGAGGGAAATTCCAGAGCAGACAGAGCAGCCAAGGATGCTGCGACTGATGGGGAGTTAGAGGTATGGATGTTTAGCGTAAGGCCCATGCTTTCGTACACCTCAGTAAATACGTTGACTATGTCCTGGAGTTCAGCCTCGAATTTGGGCAGACTCAGGCGTCGTCCGCGAACTGTAGCTCAACAACAGAGGTTGGGGTGGTTTTGGACCTGGCCTGGAGACGGCGAAGGTTGAACAGGTTCCCACTGGTTCTGTAGTTTAGTTCCATTCCAGCGGGGAGTCTGTTGACTGTGAGGTGGAGCATGGCGGCGAGGAAGATTGAGAAGAGGGTTGGGGCGATGATGCAGCCCTGTTTGACCCCGGCCTGGACATAGATTGGGACTGTAAAGGATCCGTTGGTAAGGATCACGGCCTGCATGTCGTCGTGGAGCAGGCAGAGGATGTTGACGAACTTTTGGGGGCATCTGAAACGGAGGCGGACGCTCCATAGACCCTCGCGGTTGACAGTGTCAAAGGCCTTTGTAAGGTCGAAGAAGGCCATGTATAAGGGCTGGTGCTGCTCCCTTGCCAGCACAGCACTGCTCCCCAGTCATCAAGATCCACGGCGCGGTCCTGGATAACGTGGACCATTTCCCATACCTCAGGAGCCTTTTATCAACAAAAGCAGACATTGATGAGGAGATTCAACACGGCCGCCTGAGGAAAAGAGCGTTCGAAGACCAGGCCCTCAAATCTACCACCAAACTCATGGTCTACAGGGCTGTAGTAATACCCACCCTCCTATATGGCTCAGAGGCATGGACCATGTACAGTAGACACCTCAAGTCGCTGGAGAAATACCACCAACGATGCCGCCGCAAGATCCTACAAATCCCCTGGGAGGACAGACGCACCAACATCAGTGTCCTCGTCCAGGCCAACATCCCCAGCATTGAAGCACTAACCACACTTGATCAGTTCCGCTGGGCAGGCCACATTGTTCGAATGCCAGACACAAGACTCCCAAAGCAAGCGCTCTACTTGGAAGTCCTTCATGGCAAACGAGCCAAAGGTGGACAGAGGAAACGTTACAACGACACCCTCAAAGCCTTCCTGATAAAGCGCAACATCCCAACCGACACCTGGTAGTCCCTGGCCAAAGATTGCCCTAAGTGGAGGAAGTGCATCCGGGAGGGTGCTGAGTGCCTCAAGTCTCATCGCCGAGTGCATGCAGAAAACAAGCGCAGGTAGCAGAAAGAACGTGCAGCAAACCTGTCCCACCCTCCCTTATCCTCAACGACTGTCTGAACAACCTGTGGCAGGGACTGTGGCTCTCATATTGGACTGTTCAACCACCTAAGGACTCATTCTAAGAGTGGAAGCAAGTCTTCCTTGTCCGAGGGACTGCCTATGATGGTGAGAGGATATAGTTGTTGAGCCTTGGAATGCTGTTAGCAAGGCCTCCCCAACAGATCACCTAGATTTAAAATCCCTGCAGCAGCAATACTGGTCATATGCTGTTGTAAGCACCTGGTATAAGGAAGACAGACCCCTTCCTCAACCGACAGCCTGGGCTCCCAATGCCATACTAGCCACTGCCTCTGACTCAGATGAGCAGTTGCTGATGTTCAAAAGAAAGCCAAATGCCTGCCCGGTGGTGTGTGTTCCACCAGAGGTGGGTCAGGAAATACTCTCCCTCTTTCACTCCCACCCCACAGCAGGACACTATTCGGCCCTGGTAACCTTCTACAAGGTAGCATCCACAGCTTGGTGGTCTTCCATGAGGGAAACAATAAACCAATAGGTGGCACGATCCTTTCGCCTGCACAAACCGAGCCTTGCTTCAAAGCGTGCCCTTACCTCAAGGGCCATGGATTCACCTCCAGATAGACTTTATTGGGCCACTTCCACAGGTGCAAGGCAATTTTCAGCATGCCCCAGTGGTGGTGGATCAATTCACTAAATGGATCAAAGCATTCCGCTGCTGCTACAACACCGCAATTACGGTAGCCAAAATACTATTGAATCATGTGTTTTGTAGGTGGGGAGTACCAGTACAAGTGGACAGCGATCAAGGTTCACACTTTATCAGTAAAATTTTTACCCACCTGCAGGAAATATTAGGGATAAAACACAAATTACATATTGCTCACCACCCCCAATCGTCTGGGGGAACAGGACCCTCAAGTTAATGTTTAAAAAATTGTGCGCGGACCACCCCACTCAATGGGCTAACATGCTGCCAATGTGCTTAATGGCAATGTGGTCCACACCTCATAGAACAACAGGGCTCTCCCCATATCAGGCCATGACGGGGAGACTCCTGAGAACACCAGGCAGCTAACACTAACAGGGATGAGTCCCCTGACCATGAAAACATGAAGTTCCAAGTGGCTAGAACAAGTGTTAGATCACACTGATCAGATCAATCGATTTGTGGCCACCAAATTGGGGAAGTCAAAAAGACAAATTAAAAGGTACTTTGACAAAGTACGTCCCTTTGTATACGAGGTGGGAGACTCAGTAATTATTCCAAATTATGGGGAAAAGAAGCTGCCTTTGAGCCTGGGTGGAGGGGACCACATACGATTATAGACCGATTGAACCCCGCGGTTTATTTGATTCAGTTACCAGAGAAAAAGGGCGTTAAGTACAAGAAGTGGTTTCACATTAATCAGTTAAAAACTGCCAAAGAGTAAATACTGCACTGATCTTGTTTCCCACAGACCATGATACAGATCCTTATGATTGTCAGGACGACACTGGCCACGACCGAAGCCGAAGATGGAGAAGCGGGAGCTGCAGCATGTCTTACAAACATCATCAATATGCTTCAAGAAGCGATGGTGCACTGAAGATACGGGAAGGGGAGGGTCTCCACTGGAGATGTTATTGTATTAAAGTAAATCCCCTACGTGTGGCATACACCTTATGAGTGGGGACAGAGACAGGCCATGCACTTTTTTCTCTCTCCCTCTAAGTTTAAAACCCATTATACAGCAGTCATCCACCTCACAGAAACATAAATAGCAGAGCTATCAGAACCGTTTCAATGTTTATGCTATGTGAACCCCGAGGAGATAAACCATATGAGGAGTCAATAAGGATATTTCCCCCTCAAGGTGGGAAGTCTATAAGAATAAAAGTGTTTCGTAATGATAACATTGATTCTGTATGTATATATATATATGTAAGTGTTAAAAGTGTAGATTATACAAAAAGACAAGATGGAAGAAACAAAATGGATACTTTCCCCAAGCTCGTGTCTCCTTAAGTCACAAAGGAAGCATGGCTTTGAAACTCACCAAACTAGAAACGATGTTAATTGGAAAGCCATTAACCTAATCAAGGAATGATACTGGCCTTCCAGACAGACACATATATGAGGAGAAGCCAATTAGGAATGTCCCTGGAAACAAGACCCAATCCTGAGGCTTTCTGAGAAAGAATGGCCTTAAGGATATAAAAAGTCAAGCCAAAGATTGCTGGGTCTCTTCTCCTTAGCACATGACAAAGCAGGAACCTCCCTCCACAGCGGAAGTAAGGACCAACGCCATGTGCTTGTGTTTTGCCAGAGGGAAGTAAAGTATATCTTTTTTATTGTAACATCATTGTATCCGTTGTAACTAAATAGATCCATAGGATTGCTGAGGAGTTTCTCTGATAGATGTGCATGTGTGTGTGTTTAATAAACTTATTCCAAATTGTTTTAAAAGAATTGGTCTTGCTGTCAATTTAATGCCAGAGATTTAGAAATCTTACACGTTACAACAGTGAGTACACTTCAAAAGTACTTCATTGGCTGTAAAGCGCTTTGGGACATCCTGAGGTCATGAAAGATGCTATATAAATGTCAAGTTATTTTATTTCTAGGAAATTGGACATGTCAGATTGCATAGAATATTTCCAATGCTTTTGAAATACCATCCAAAAAGATGTACTGAATTTCTATTTTTTTATTTAAAGTAGTGGTGTCCAACCTTCTGGAGTTGGGGCTGAGATAATGGGCAGAATTTTAACTCCCCAAAATACATGGGTTTGGTTCAGTTGGGAGGTTAAAAAGCTAAAAAATCTGAAACAGGAACCCAATCTGCCTTGAACCCGCCCACTTCCGATTTTAACGGAGGCGGGATGAGGTGCGGCTGACCAATCCACTTGCAGGAAGTTGTTCATTTAAATATTTGAATGAGGCTGCTTGCCTTCATTTTAAAAGTGATTCTATTTTTAACCATAGGCAGCAGCATTTCCCTGGCTTCGGGAAACCCGCCAGGCGAAAGGAGGCGATATCTATAAGCAGTGCTTATGGCCTAGAAGGAGCTCCCAATAAACCCCTGTCACTCCCCCCACCACGATCGGAGCCTCCCGACCACCATTTACTTCCCCCGACCACCATCTGCTCCCTGCTGCGATTGAGTACCCCCTTCCCGATAACCATCTGCCCCTCCCCACGATCAGACAACCCCCATGATAGGATCCCTCCATCCGTGATCGGAAGACCCGCCCCCCCCCCCCCCCACTAGACCTACCTGCTCTTAGCCCAGCTCGGCTGTAGCCTTGTGCTGCAGGAATCCCTCTCCCCCCACCCCGCCCATCCATCAATCAGGCTGGCTAAGGGTGGGAAACCTGCAGAAAAACATTGAAAGACGCCTGCAGTTAAGAAATGCAGGATGCTTGGAAAACCCATTCTTCCGGATTTCCCGACCTCAAAAGAGTACCCTCGTTCCCTCCCCGCCTCTGAGCTAATATCCAGCCCAATGTGTCACAACCAGTCAGTGGGCCACATGTTGCACAGAAATGGCAATCCTCACATACAAAAAATCTGAGCCTGCAAACACAACAATGTTACACACCTCCCCCCATATACAATAAATCCTTATTGGTGCAAAAAGGCTGATTCCTGATTGGTCTAAATGCACCATTCAGGGAATAGTCTTTTCTGATCTTCCAGGCCTGGGAAGTTTAAAAACGGGGACCCAGCAAAAGTTAAAAACAACTTTGTGTGCATGGGCACAGAGATGAACCAGCAGTAACTTTACAGACTGAATAAAAGAAACTGGCAAGATGAAATTTGCAATAATTTGGGCTTGAAATTTATCAGGATGTAAGGTCCGCCCATTTCTTGGCGGTATGCTGGCAGTGCGTCGTTTAAAACCGCTGGAATACTGCCGAGATCGAAGAGTGCTAGTTTGGTGAAACTTTTTTCGGCGGTATGCGAGTGGTGTGCAGTGGGTGGTATGCAGTATTATAGTCGATCAAGATCAACTTTCTTGTCGATGGACGGTGTGGCACTGCACTGTGCATGCGGGAATTTTCTTTTCTTTTTTTTCACAGATGCTTTTTCCCTGTGATTTCAGGGGTCAGGGGTCACCTGCGCATGCACAGAGAGTTGGAGTCGAGGGAGAAAGAGTGAGAAGAAGCAGCAAAGTGTTCGAGGGTCAGTTGTATTCATCAGAGATTCCAGAATCAAATAATATTGATAACAGATAATAATTATACAATATCAACAATAATAATACATATTTTATAAATCAAAAATCATATAATAAATATAATAAATATAAATATAATAGAAATGCTGAAAAAGAAGTCTAAGCGCAGGCACATCGAGAAGGGCGGGAGGTTGAGGGCACCCACCTTCGCCGAGACGGAGTTACCGGCCCTGCTGGAGAATATCACGGAGAGATACTCTGACTTAATGAAGGGTGGCCGTGGAAAGCCCCCCCCGCCACTACCCCAAAGGAGTACAACAAATTATGAGATGAGATCGGGGAGACTGTCTCCTTCCCAAGTACAATGGTACGCACTGGAGAAAGGTGTCGTAAGAGGTGGAACGACCTGGTGAGGGTAGCAAGAGTAAGTAATGATTTTATTTATGCAACCCCCATGTGCTATGTACCATGTAAATGTAGGTTCGGTGTCACATGGATGATATTATTTATCCCAAGGTTACGGCGATGTATTTGTGGTTTCAGGCAATGACAAGAGGATCAACCAAGTGTTTTGATGTGTGTGTGTGTGTGTGTGTGTGTGTACGTGAACCTGTGTGTCTGTGATATTAAATGGATTGAAGATTTTTACTTTCATTTGCTTCACTTTCTGAAGAAGACATCTGCAATAGCAGCGGATCAGCGGCGTACGGGGGAGGACCCCCAGCGCAAGAACCCTTGATGGAGATTGAGATCCGAGACCTATCGCTGATTGGGGATAGCAACCATGTCACCACCAGCGTTGGAGCTGACCCACCCACACAGATTGGTCAGTTCAATATAACCCTCGGTCTGTGTTGCGGTCCTGTAATGTCATGTAATGTAACTGCAATTGTAATGTTGGCCTCATGTAATCTAAAGTAAGTTTATTGCACTGTAATGTTGGGCTCATATGATGTACTGCAATGTTGGGGACATGTAACGCAATGCATACGTATATGTATATTGTATATGTATTGTCTGTCTGCGATATGTAATGCAACAGTGGTGGACATTTAAGTGAGACTGCGCTACGTCACTGTACTCATGGATGCTCCCTGGAAAGTAGGCACTCACTGCCATTATGCGCTGTGTATGGTCACATACGAGCTGCACATTGAGGGAGCGAAATCCCTTATGGTTTCGTTACACCTCCGTCTCCTGTAATGGTGCTCGCAGGGCAATATGGGTACAGTCAACAGCACCCTGCATCTTGGGAAAGCCGGCAATGCATGCAAATCCCAAAGCCCTCTCACTCTGAGCCTCCCTGGTCATTGAGAAGTTTATAACTTCCATCCGGCGTGCATGCTGTCGAATGCAGCGATGAGTAGCATGCTGAGAAATGCAGCATATGTCCACAGCTGATGCCTGAAAAGACTTGCATGCATAAAAGGAAAGTGCCACAGTCACCTTCCCCTCGACAGAGAGTGCAGTAATGTTGGTGGTACTGGGCTGCAGGTCTGCCTTAATGAGCTCGCAAATCTCATTGATCACCTCTTTCTGGAAGCACAGCCTACGAACGCACTGTCAATTGGTCTGGTCCAAGTATGAGCGCTTCTCCCTGAAAATCCTTTGGGGGTAAGGCCTCCTCCTCCTCATCAATCTGCGACCTCCTCCATTACCCTGATAATTCTGCTCAATAAACCTTCTCCCATCTGGATCCTGCATTCGACAAGTAGTCAGCTATATAGGCTGAGGTTAGTACAGGCCCCATTCTTTTTAATGTCGATGTATGTCTGCCCTTGTTGATAATAGGCTCCCGAGGTATGGAAAGTGGTCCACGTTGTCCAGGACTGCGCTGTGGATCTTGGTGACTGGGGGGAAATGCTGTGTGGCGGGGTCAGGTTGGTGGAGGACCTTTGTCTTACAGATGTTTAGCGTAAGGCCCATGCTCTCGTACGCCTCAGTGAAGATGTTGACTGTCACGTATCCAGACATGTTTATTGCTTGTACTATTACATATGATGTGCCACCAGAGGGCACTACTATGGGAAACTTGTACACCAGCTGTATGGTCACTAAGGTGTGCCACCAGAGGGCACTGCAGTGGGAGACTTGTA
Source organism: Pristiophorus japonicus (assembly GCF_044704955.1). Taxonomy (NCBI): domain Eukaryota; kingdom Metazoa; phylum Chordata; class Chondrichthyes; family Pristiophoridae; genus Pristiophorus; species Pristiophorus japonicus. Next base: position 414,758,119 of record NC_091977.1, read on the forward strand.
GGTTACCTGTACAGGTGTGCCAGGCTTAGTATAAAAGGTAGGCCACCATGTGTGATCCTCACTCTGGAGTTATATTAAATGGACTAAGGTTACTATAGTTCAAGTGCAATACTTTGCCTCATGGAGTCGTTATCAGAGCATCTAAAGACATAACAATTGGCAATGAGATTACGGATTTTCACGCGAAAATGGCTAACTTTGGTACGTTGCAGCAGTTCACCGATGGGGATGATTGGAATGCCTTTGTGGAGAGGCTTGACCATTTCTTCACAGCAAACAACCTGGCAGGCGATGATCTAGCCACACTGGCTGATAAGTGCAGAGCTATCCTGCTAACCAGTTGTGGGGCCACCGTCTATGGCCTCGTCAGTGACTTGCAGGCACCAGCGAAGACAACAAACAAGACGTCCGAGGAGCATGTAACGCTGATCTAAGTACGACTCAAGCCCAAAGAGAGCAGCCTCACAGCCAGACACCGGTTTTGCACCCACCGATGGTCTGAAGGCCAGGAAATCGCGAAATATGCTGCAGACCTCGGGAGGCTTGCGGCACCGTGTGATTTCAGCAAACACCTCACCGAAGCACTGTGGGATATCTTTGTCATCGGAATCGGCCACGAGGGCCTTCTTCATAGGCTACTATCTGCGGATACCACAGTCACACTGCAGAAGGCCATCTCCATGAGCCAGGCATTCATCACCTCGACCTGCGGCTCTAGGCAGATGACTCATCCTCAGGACTCAAACCCGGCAAGTACTGTGCACAGAGTCGCGCCTTTTAGAAGCTGGACTATAGAAGGTGAATCTCCTCATGGGAGAGAGAACAGGCCCCTGAGTCCCTTAACTCTGAGGGAGGCTAATCGGTTAGCACCATGCTGGCGTTGCGGAGCAAATCACCGGGCTCACCAATGTCATTTTAAGGACTATGTGTGTAAAGGCTGCAGCACAAAAAGCCACCTCCAGCGAATGTGTAAAAGAAATAGGACTCACCGTGTTGTTGAAGAGTCTGCAGAGGGCCATAAATCCAGCGCGGATTATGAAGACGTGGTCAGAGAGGCAGCTCAGCCCCACGATGAGGTGTACGGAATGTTTACCTGCACCACCGAGTGTTCCCCATTGAGGATGGAAGTCGAGATAGATGGCGCTCCAGTCTTCATGGAGGTGGACACGGGGGCGAGCCAGTCAGTAATGAATCAAGAAGCCTTTGAGAGGCTATGGGACAATCAAGCTGAATGACCCAAGTTGATCCCGGTTCAGGCAAAGCTGCGCACCTACACCAATGAACTTATCCCAGTCGTTGGTAGTGCGGATGTAAAGGTACTCCATGACGGTGCAGTGCACAAGTTACCCCTGTAGATTGTTGCAGGCGATGGACCAACGCTACTCAGAAGAAGGTGGATGGAGAAGATCCATTGGAGCTGGGAGGATTTCATCCCTCCAGCGATTGACATCCCCCGCACTCAGAGGTGAAGCAAGCCCCCACCCGAGGTTGGATCCGGCACCAGAGAGCAGACCGTTCAGCACGACTGCCTGGAGATGATCCAGCTGAAACGACCTAAACGCACCTTCCAGGCTCCAGTGGTAGGACTCTGGAGGAAGAAAATCGGATCCAAAGGCGACTTTCCAGCTTTGGTGGCGGAACCTGGGGAGAAGAGAATCACAGCAGTCGACATCGTGGATGGAAGAAAGATGGCGCCCAAACCACGAGTGCAGCGCTGAAGAAAAAGATGGCGGCGACCAGACCACGAGGTGCAGCGCTGATGGAGCAACACGTGGTACCAAGCGAAGAAGATGGTTGGGGTAAAGATAGTAAGGCTCTCTTAAAGGAAGCCAGCAACCCACCACACTTAAAGGGACAGTTCCACATTCTCAATCAATGCAACAGCAACTGTGAATTAAATGTAAAGCTTGTAATTGATGATCAGAGTTTTATACATGTAATAAGCAAAGAAAAGTCATGCGATTAAGATCAGAGCTACAGTTTATCCACAATGAGTAATGAAACGTTGTGCGATGCAGGATTTCAACTGTATTCAGATAATGTAGTGGGCAAACACCCATCGGGAGCACACAGGTCCAGTGGGCTACCCAATGCTGTAGCCTGCATCCCTGGGACCAGAGTGATGCAGCACGGAGTGTGGCCACAAGCAGCTAATATAGACAAGCAGAGCAAGCGATCTCAGGAGGGCAACGGCACCGGTATCGATAACCTGCCCCTGATTGGCTCCACCTCTCAGGCACCCGAAGGCACCAACCGCCACAAGCCTGAAAGAGCAAACTGCGCGAAGGCGCAGCCCCCAGACTCTATCGCCACCAAGGCTACACCCGGGAACGAAGGGTCACCCGCAATGGTTCTCCCAAATGGGACTGGGACCAAACCAAACAATGTCCAGGCAAACGAGTCAGCAGTTCCCTGCGCACTGCTAGACGCCTGCTCCACAGGGAGCAGCTGTGACCCAGGGCGTAAGGAAAGGACGGGGAGGTCACAGACATCTGTGAACCTGCCCGACGCTAGGAGCAACGGCAAAGGCCCCGAGTGCAGGCAACTTGAGCCAATCGGATTCCCACCGCCAGCACTGGGCACCGCGCCGCCACCAGACTACCTGGACATCATCCAGCAGTTCTGAAACTAGCTTGTCCTCATGCACTGGTGTTGACACCAGTACTGATTCCAAGTATATATCAAGGATGTATCTCATCAGTCAAATGTACTTGCCTCAGAACTGTACCACAAATGTAATGATGTAAATGCAATTTTTTTTTTCTGGACTTCAATATATATGAATGTAATGAACCACTGGTATAATCTATATGTGGGAGGGAGAGAATGAAGTAGTCATGGACAAACATTCTCGCAAACAGAAACCAACAGCACCTCTACTGCCAAAACACCACCTACTCACCCAAGATGGAAACGACCCTGTAAGGGACAACCAGATAGAGCTAAGCCCAGAGCACAGTCACTGTATGAAGGCAATTTGCACTCAGGACTTGGGGGAGAGTGATGTCAGGTATCCATACATGTTTACTGCTTGTACTATTACATATGATGTGCCACCAGAGGGCACTACTATGGGAAACTTGTACACCAGCTGTATGGCCACTAAGGTGTGCCACCAGAGGGCACTGCAGTGGGAGACTTGTAGGTTACCTGTACAGTTGTGCCAGGCCTAGTATAAAAGGCAGGCCACCATGTGTGATTATCACTCTGGAGTTATATTAAATGGACTAAGGTCACTACAGTTCAAATGCAATACTTTGCCTCATGGAGTCGTTATCAGAGCATCTAAAGACATAACATTGACTATGACTTGGAGTCCAGTCTGAATGTGCGCAGACGCAAGCGTCATCCACGTACTGTAGTTCGATGACAGAGGTTGGGACGGTCTTGGATCTGGTATCGACGACGAGGTTCAACACCGCCTCCAGTGCGCCAGCGCAGCCTTCGGCCACCTGAGTAAAAGAGTGTTCGAAGATCAGGCCCTGAAATCTGCCACCAAGCTCATGGTCTACAGAGCTGTAGTGATACCCGCCCTCCTGTGTGGCTCAGAGACCATATACAGTAGACACCTCAAATCGCTGAAAAAATACCCCCAACGATGTCTCCGCAAGATCCTGCAAATCTCCTGGGAGGACAGACGCACCAACGTTAGCGTCCTCGATCAGTCCCCAGCATTGAAGCACTGACCACATTTGACCAGCTCCATTGGGTGAGCCACATTGTTCGCATGCCTGACACATGACTCCCAAAGCAAGCGCTCGACTCGGAACTCCTCCATGGCAAGCAAGCCCAAGGTGGGCAGAGGAAACGTTTCAAAGGACACCCTCAAAGCCTCCTTGATAAAATGCAACATCCCCACCAACACCTGGGAGCCCATGGCCAAAGTCCGCCCTAAGTGGAGGAACTGCATCCGGGAAGGCGTAAAAAATAAAACTGGGAAGGTGGCTCAACCATGGCTAACAAGGGAAATTAGGGATAGCGTTAAAACCAAGGAAGAGGCATATAAATTGGCCAGAAAAAGCAGCAAACCTGAGGACTGGGAGAAATTTAGAATTCAGCAGAGGAGGACAAAGGGTTTAATTAGGAGGGGGGAAATAAAGTATGAGAGGAAGCTTTCAGGGAACATAAAAACAGCTTCTATAGATATGTGAAGAGAAAAAGATCAGTGAAGACAAATGTAGATCCCTTGCAGTCAGAATCAGGTGAATTTATAATGGGGAACAAAGAAATGGCAGACCAATTGAACAAATACTTTGTTCTGTCTTCACGAAGGAAGATACAAATAACCTTCCGGAAATACTAGGGGACCGAGGGTCGAGCGAGAAGGAGGAACTGAAGAAAATCCTTATTAGTCAGGAAATTGTGTTTGGGAAACTGATGGGATTGAAGGCCCTTAAATCCCCAGGGCCTGATAGTCTGCATCCCAGAGTACTTAAGAAAGTGGCTCTAGAAATAGTAGATGCATTGGTGGTCATTTTCCAAGATTCTATAGACTCTGGATCAGTTCCTATGGATTGGAGGGTAGCTAATGTAACCCCACTTTTTAAAAAAAGAGGGAGAGAAAACAGAATTATAGACCGGTTAGCCTGACATCGGTTGTGGGGAAAATGTTGGAATTAATTATTAAAGATGTAATAGCAGTGCATTTGGAAAGCAGTGACAGGATCGGTCCAAGTCAGCATGGATTTATGGAAGTGAAATCATGCTTGACAAATCTTCTAGACGTAACTAGTAGAGTGGACAAGGGAGAGCCAGTGGATTTGGTGTATTTAGACTTTCAAAAGGCTTTTGACAAGGTCCCACATAAGAGATTAATGTGCAAAATTAAAGCACATGGTATTGTGGGTAATATATTGACATGGATAGAGAACTGGTTGGCAGACAGGAAGCAACGAGTGGGAATAAACGGGTCCTTTTCAGAATGGCAGGCAGTGACTCGTGGGGTACCGCAAGGTTCAGTGCTGGGACCCCAGCTATTTACAATATACATTAATGATTTGGACAAAGGAATTGAATGTAATATCTCCAAGTTTGCAGATGACACTATGTGTGAGCTGTGAGGAGGATGCTAAGAGGCTGCAGGGTGACTTGGACAGGTTCGGAGAATGAGCAAATGCATGGCAGATGCAGTATAATATAGATAAATGTGAGGTTATCCACTTTTGTGGCAAAAACAGGAAGGCAGAATATTATCTGAATAGTGACAGATTAGGAAAAGGGGAGGTGCAACGAGACCTGTGTGTCATGATACATCAGTCATTGAAAGTTGGCATGCAGGTACAGCAGGCGGTGAAGAAGGCAAATGGCATGTTGGCCTTCATAGCTAGAGGATTTGTGTATCGGAGCAGGGAGGTCTTACTGCAGTTGTACAGGGCCTTGGTGAGGCCTCACCTGGAATACTGTGTTCAGTTTTGGTCCTCTAATCTGAGGAAGGACGTTCTTGCTATTGAGGGAGTACAGCGAAGTTTCACCAGATTGATTCCTGGGATGGCAGGACTGACATATGAGGACAGACTGGATCAACTGGGCTTGTATCCACTGGAGTTTAGAAGAATGAGAGGGGATCTCATAGAAACATATAAAATTCTGACAGGATTGGACAGGTTAGAGGCAGGAAGAATGTTCCCGTTGCTGGGGAATTCAAAAACAGGGATCACAGTCTATGAATAAAGGGTATGCCATTTAAGACCGAGATGAGGAGGAACATCTTCACTCAGAGAATGGTTAACCTGTGGAATTCTCTACTGCAGAGAGTTGTTGAGGCCAGTTTGTTAGATATATTCAAAAAGGAGTTAGATATGGCCCTTACAGCCAAAGGGAACAAGGGGTATGGAAAGAAAGCAGGAAAGGGATACTGAGGTGGAATGATCAGCCATGATCTTATTGAATGGCGGTGCAGGCTTGAAGGGCCGAATGGCCTGCTTCTGCACCTAATTTCTATATTTCTATTCTGTGTACGGTACTTGCTGGGTTTGAGTCCACAGGATGAATAATTTGCTTGGTGCTGCAGGTCGAGGTCATGAACACCTGACTGATGCTGATGGCCTTCTGCAGGTTGACTGTGGTGTCAGCAGATAATACTTGCGAAGGAGGCCCTCGTGGCCAATTCCTATAACGAAGATGTCTCGCAATGCTTCGTTGAGGTGCGTGCCAAAATCATACAGTGCCACAAGTCTCCTGAGGTCGGCAGCATATTTTGCGATCTCCTGGCCCTCAAGTCTGCGGTGAGTGTAGAATCTGAGCCTGGCCGTGAGGATGCTCTCTTTTCGTTTTATTTGGTTACGAATTAGTTCAGTCAGCTCAACGTATGTCTTACCCTTGGCCTTCGTGGATGCCAGCAAGTCCCTGATGTGGCGGTAGACCTCAGGCCCACAACTGGTCAGCAGTATAGCCTTGCGCTTCTCCGCCGATGCGTCCATCTCCCCTGCCAGGTCTTTTGCCACAAAATATAGCTCAAGCCTTTCCATGAAAGCATCCCAATCATGACCCTCTACGAAGTCGTTTAGTGTGCCAAAGGTAGCCATAAATTGCGTGAAAGTCCGTATGCTCGTCGCCAGTTGTTATGTCAGTAATGTACCTATGAATGACTCCACGAGGCAATGTGTTGTACTCAAACTGTAGTTACCTTGGTCCTTTATTCGTAACTCCAGAGTGAGGCAACCGCATGGTGGCTCCCCTTTTATACAACCCCTGCCACCAGGGCAGGAAACCCCGGTCTCCACCAGTTGCACCCTCTAGGGGTGCCAGCATAGTATGTACACAGTGTAAACCTTATTGATAGTACATCAGGTAAACAAGTCTCTATCTTATGCAACTGTACAGTGCCTACACAGAGAGTATATCTATAGTCTGCATATATAACATTTACTAATACTAATTTCTTTAAGTTCCTCATTCTCGTTATACCCTTGGTGCCACATTATTTCTGGAATGTTATTTGTTTCTTCTACTGTGGATAGATACCAAGTATTCATTTAATGTCTCCTTATTATAATTTCTCCTGCATCTGCTTCTAAGGGACTCACATTTACTTTTGCTAATCTCGTCCTTTATACATATCCACAGAAGCTTTTACACTTTCATATTCTCTTTTCTCTTTTTTCTTCAATTTCTTGGTCACCCTTTGCTTAATTCTAAAATCTTCCAATCCTCAGGCTTATTATTCTTTTTGGCAACATTATAAGCCTCTTCTTTTAATCTAATACTATCTTTAAATTTTCTTGTTAGCCACGTTTGGACTACTAATCCTGTGGTGCTTTTATTCCTTCGGGGAATGTATATTCATTGTGAATTATGTATTAATTCTTTAAATGTTTGCCATTGCTTATCTACCATTATATCTTTTAATCTAGCTTCCAAATTTCCCTTAGCCAACTCGCCTCTCATAAGTACTTAGTTTGCTTTGTTCCGATTTAAGATCAAAATTTCTGATTTAACTAATTCACACTCAAACTCAATATAAAATTATATCATATTATGATCACTCTTCCCCAGAGGCTCTTTTCCTACAAGGTTATTTTCTTCATTACTGTTATTTTACTTATATGAATTTTATTGCGTCCCTGCCCTCGATTCAATATTGGTTTCCTTTGGATTTCCTACATGCTATCCTTTTCTTTTACTGTAAATACTTACACAAAGTAAATATTCAACATGTCCGCCATTTCCCCATCGTTATTGATAATACAAATTTCAATTTTTCAATGGCCAAAATTGCTTCTGACCACCCTCTTTTTCCTAATGTAACTAAAAATTCTTCATATGATTTTGATATCCCTTGCAAGTTTCTTTTCATACTTCCTTTTTGTAGCTCTTGCTGTCTATTCTGTGCCTCTTTGCTGTTCTTTTGTAGTTTTCCCTTTCGCCAGGATCTGTGCTATTTTTTGCATGTTTTTACTTTAGTTTTATGCTGTCCCTTACCTTTTTGGTCATCCATGCAAATAGAGCACTTGCCCCTCAGGGGTATAAACTGGTTCTGTATCAGATTAAATTATTTTTTGAACATCTCCTACTGATCCTCTGTCATTTTACCCATTAACAGATTTACCCAGTTTACGTGGACAGTCTCTGTCTCATCACATTGAAGTCAGCCTTACCTAAATCTAAAATCTCTGTAGCTGTTTTGCGTTTCTCCCTTTCAAACTGTACGTTGAACTTGATCATGTTATGATCACGTTTGGATAAATGTTCATGTACAGTTAGGCTATTAACTTAATCTGACTCATTATTCATTACTAAATCTAATATGACTTTCACCCTTGCTGCCTCTGGGACATATTGTTGTTGAAAACTATCGCGGACACACTCAAGAAATTCACTTCCTTTCTGACAGGTGCTAGTCTGCTTATTCCAATCTATATGAAAGTTAAAATCCCCCATTAAAACCACTCAGCCTTTACTACATGCTTCTTTAATCTCTGAATTTATACAATCCAGCACTTAGCACTTCACAGCTGCTGCCAGGGAGCCTATACATAACTCCCACTGCAGTCTTAAATCCTTCCCTATTTCTTAATTCTACTCATAAAGTCTCCACTGCCTGCTTACCTCTCTTTATATTCTCTCTTATCACTGAAGTGATTTATCCTTAATCACTAAGGCTACTCCTCTCCCTCTGCCATTTTCCCTATCTTTGCTGTAGACTTTATAACTTGGTAAATTTAATTCCCAATACTGACCATCCTTTGCAGCCACACCTCAGTAATGGCTACCATCTCAAACCCTCCAATTTGAATTCGTGCTTGCAGTCCATTTACTTTATTCCTTATACTCCGTGCTTTTGTATAAAGAACGCTTATTTGGGCCACACATCCTAGCCTGTACTTCAGCTCTAATGTTTTACTCACATGTTTCTTATTTCTCTCTCCTGGTTTAATCACTTTACATTGTTTGGTGTCCCCTTTACTTGTAGTGCCTAAAGCACAATTTCTGACTGTTACTCTACTCTCTCCCCTTTCGTTTGTTTTTGAACTACTAGTTGTACTACAATTTCCACCTGAGCACCCCCCCGTAGCCCCCTTCCCCTCCCGTTTACTGGTTTAAAGTCCTTGTGACTGCCCTATTTACCTTTCCACTAGGACCCTGGTGGCCTCTTACCTATCTGTCCTGTCCCTGACCATTAACCAGATCTGTACCACTATCTAACCTAATGGGTGTGACCACCTCAACATGCCCAGGTAGCACTCCCCCCTCCTTGATGCCCTGTAATAGCTGCACCTCGGACTCCAGCTCAAAACTTCTGAGCTGATGTTCCTTGAGTTACAGACACTTACTGCAGATATGATTGTCCGGGATCACGATGCACTCCACCAGCTCCCACGTATTGCACTTGAGTCACACCACCTGCAATGCATCCCTTTATAACCTTTATTTGTTTGTTTGTTTGTTTGTTTGTTTGTTTGTTTGTTTGTTTGTTTGTTTGTTTGTTTAATTAATTCATAGAAATTAAATAAAAATTTCATTAAAATTAGGGGCTTCTTTTTAAATTGCTCCAGTTCCTGTTGATTTATTCTGCTCTGCTCCTTGTTTATTTGTTAATTTGCTTATATATTTTATTATTTACTTAACTCTTATTTATTATTTCATTTATTAAATCTAGGCTGACACTTCAGTGCAGTGCTAGAGGAGCGCTAAACTGTCAGAGGTGCCATCTTTCAGATGAAACGTTAAACCGAGGCCCCGTTTGCTCTCTCAGCAAAAGATCCCATGGCACTATTTTGAAGATGAGCAGGAAGTTATCTCTGGTGTTCTGACCAATATTTATCCCTCAATCAACATAATAAAAACAGTTTATCTGGTCATTATCATTTTGCTGTTTGTGGGAGCTTACTGTGTGCAAATTGGATGCTGCGTTTCCCACGTTGCAACAGTGACTACACTCCAAAACTACTTCATTAGCTATAAAATACTTTGAGATGTCCGGGGTTGTGAAAGACGCTATATAAATGTAATCATCTTCTTCTATTTATATATGTCAGATTATAATTTAATGAAAATTCAGAACCCTTTAATGTTAGTATCCTCTATTTAGTTAATTTTAATCTTATCCCCATATCTGATTAATTAAGTAAACACTAAACTAATTATATAATAAATTATATATTTGACTTAGTTATAAAATAAATTAATCACTTAGCTGCAACTTTTTAGGCTCCACCACTCCTCTGGACATCACCTTTCCAAATTTACAATTCTTTTTTCAGGTTTTTCCCTGCGTCACAGAGAGACCGTTCCTCTCGTGCTTTATGGCCACCGCTCTCCACTCCTCTCACGCTAACACAAGGCACACCTCAGCTCCACATTTAAACCTAGGAGTCTGACTATCATCACGTAAGCGGGTAAAAGGATCAAATAAGCCAGCCATTAGTGAAGGTGGCATATTGTATATGCCAGTATATTTATACCGTTGTCTGCGGCTAAAAGTAAGGGGTTGTCTTATCCATGAATCAAATCCTCCATCAGGTTTCCTTCCTAGCATAATAATTTCTCGAGAGGGTGGACTTAGCAGCAACAGTAATGCATCATTGCACCTCTATCACCTTTTGTTTCACTTTGCTCCTTCAGGGCTGTGATATATAAATGGTAGCTTTCCCTCCTGACTTCAGCCCAGGCTCTCAGTGCTGATTTAAAATTGGAGAAAACTCAGCAAAATAAGACACAAAGAGAGCAGATCATACATGTCAATCTATAAACATTAAAACACTGAAAAATAGCCCCAAATAAAGGCCCCCGACTGAAGCCAGTGCTTCAAGGCTACCAAGTAAGTTAAATTCCATTTTTATTACTTTGGATTTTAGGATTTTATTGGTGTTTTAGGATTACATTCCACAATTCAGTTTGTTTTTCTGTGAAACCTAAAACCCATAGGCCTTATGTATGAGATACAAAACAAATACTTGGAGCATTAACTTGTTATGACTGAAGCTACCGCTATCCTCAATATTCCAACGGTTGCATTTTGGAGTGAAAAATCTGAAATACGCAAAAGTGCAATTTCGGCAGTGGCATATTTTGAAATGTTTCAAGGGAAAATGAGCTCTGGTAGTGCAACATTTATTTTCTAAGGGTTTTGTGGCATACCTCCTCCATTAAATTAGATTTTGAAGCATTTTGAAATGTTCTGTGGTTTTTTTGCTTGCCTGCTTTTACTGTTCTTTTATCTTTTCAATATACATTGTTGATTTTTTTTGTCCTGCTGTTAAAATTTATCCGTCTCATACATTTTTACCAGCTTGAGCAATGTCATGGAACTTAGTCCAAATGCTTCACTCCCAAATGAAGCCAAAACTTTCATTCCAATCACACCCTCAGTTCTGCCAGGATGCAAGCTCTTTGCTCCCATTTCAAGGCTGTGCCCTCTCCTTCCAACTGTACAAAGCAAAACTCAAATGCACCTTAAATACAAGTCTGGAGCATGCAAATTGCTGTCATTGCAATGACTGGATGGCACGAGAGGCCTAAGATCACTATTTGAAATTCGTGATCTGTCTGGGACAAGCCAAAGTTTAATTGTAAAAATCAAGACAATAGTCCAGTGTAGACAAAGTTGTGTCCCACAATGCCTTAGCACAGTGCTTTAGACAAACCAATGTATTACACTACTGGGGGGTAGATCTTGACTTTGTGTGATAGTATAAAACGGGTGATAGTGAATTAGCAGTCCGTTTTACATCTCTCTTGATTTTTATCTCCATGACTTCAATATGTTAAAAGTAAATATAATATATAATATAATATATGAAATTATGGGCTGGATTTTCAGCTTTGCCGTTTTTATGGCAAAAACGGAGGCGGGGCAGGAAATTTACCGCTCGATTAACGTTTGCGCTTTGTAGAGCAACTTTCGTCATTTGGGCCTGCACAAAGGGAGGCATTGTACTAGTTTTGTGGCGCAAAAACGGGATTCTCATCAACTTTAGTGCGGGGCTGGGAGCGCTCCGAGAGAGGCCTTGGGAAGGGGGAAAAATTCACAAAAACTTTCAAAAAACATTCCCAACACCCTTACCACACAAATCACTGCAACAATATAAAAAAATAAGAACTTTAACTTACCTTTTTTACAATTTATCCAACAACCCACTGCCGCCGGCAGGGCTGGACTGCTGTGTTTTCCCTGACAGTCATCGCGGGGCACGTTTCGGGTGATTGCGAGCCGTTGCACACCCGGCTGCCGCAAAAAACGACCCGAGGATCGCGCCCGGACTCAAAACAGCTGACCGCCCCATTTTTCGCCGCGGAGGGTATAAACCCGGCCAAAACCCGGTCACAAACAACCCGAAAATCCAGCCCAATTATATCAATACATGTCAGACTGTATAATAAATTCTATTAGTTCACTTCTCCAAAGTAATTTTCATACATTAGCCATTTAGGCCGTGATTTAGCTGACATTGGCAGGTCTGGGCGGGCGACGTCGGTGGTGGGTGCTGGCCCCAGCCCGCTGTCTGAAATGAATTTACCTTGATACGGCTTGGTAAGCTGGCCCAGCATGTTTCCCGGCCAATTAGAGTAAGCGGGTCTGGTGATGTCATTTGATGATGCGTTATTAGCTATTTTCCTTAAAAGAACCATGTCCAAATTTATTTTGCCATTTGTGCTCTGTGTTCTACAGCATTGAGGTGTTGCCAACACTGCACAGAGGTGCAGGGCTGCACCCAGGCTCTCTCATAACTCCCTCTATGTGCTTATGGATGGACTCACAGCACGCAAGGAGGTCCTCAGCCCAACCCATGGGTGGAAGAGACCTCCCTAGGAGGTCAACATAGCCTGGATGCACATTGCCGAGGAGGGCACAAGCAGGGATGTGGTCAGGAGGAGCTGGGTGAGTGACGCAACCTTTCAATGATATCAGTACATCACGAAAAATAAATAAAAGCCACACTCAACTTCATCCTGCTGTGCCTCATATCATATCCCCATCACTCTGCTTTCTTTACCCTACTGCTGGACATCCTTACTCACCCCCAACTTATCTTGCACCTCCTCCCATCCCTCTCTATCTACATTTTCACATCCATATCTCACTAGCTATCATGTGGCAGCCAGGTTGTACAGCATTAAGCAAAGTAAATCTGGCCATGATGAAGCCATCCCTGGCCTCCCGGCCACCAATGTGGTCAGGTGCTGATGCCCTCTGTCTTGTATAGCATTAGCTGATTGCGGAGAAGATTGGTTTTGTTGCTGGTGCTGTTGGTATTGGGGATTATCGTGATGGGATTCTGAGGACCAAGGTGAGACAGTATAAAGTGCACCAATGCTGATGGGATAGATGGCAGGTGAAGTAAAGATGACAGACACGATCCATCAATGGTGAGAGAGGTCAGACTGGATGGTGACTTGTGTAAAGACTTGTAGCATAGCAAATTTGTTGTGGAAATGCAGTGAGGAAGAGCTTGTGGCTGAAGGAAGATATGTCTGTAAGTTGGGAGCCATTACTGAGATGTGGTTTTCAAGGTGACCAAGACTAACTATTCAGGGTTATTTGACATTTTGGAAGGAAAGACAAAAAGAAAAATGAGGTGGAGTAGCTCTGTTAATAAAGGATGAGATCAGTGCGCTAGTGAGAAACGATATTGGCTCAGAAGATCAAGATGTTAAATCAATTTAGATGGCGAAAAGGAAGAATAAGGGGAAAAAGTCGTTGATGGGCGTAGTCTATAGGCCCCCTAACAGTAGCTACAGTGTTGGACGGAGTATAAATCAAGAAATAATGGAGGCTTGTAAAAAAGGAATGGCAATAATCATGGGCGATTTGAACCTGCATATTAATTGTACAAAGCAAATTGGCCAGAGTAGCCTCGAGGAAGAGTTCATAGAATGTATCCGGAATAGTTTCCTTGAACAGTACATTGCGGAAGCAACCAGGGAGCAGGCTATCTTAGATCTGGTACTGTGTAATGAGACAGGATTAATAAACAATCTCCTTGTAGAGGTTCCTCTAGGAATGAGTGACCATAGCATGGTTGAATTTCAAATTCAGTTGGAGGGTGAGAATGTTGGATCTCAAACCAGTGTCCTAAGCTTAAACAAAGGAGACTACAAAGGCAGACTATGAAGGCAGAGTTGGCTAACGTGGACTGGGAAAATAGATTAAAGTGTGAGACGGTTGATGAGCAGTGGCAGATGTTTAGGGAGATATTTTATAACTCTCAAAAAAAAATATTCCAATGAGAAGGAACGACTAAGAGAAGGGATAACCATCCGTGGCTAACTAAGGAAATAAGGGATGGTATCAAATTGAAAACAAGGGCATACAAAGTGGCCAAGACTAGTGGGAAGCCAGAGGATTGGGAAACATTTAAATGCCAGCAAAGAATGACAAAAAAATAATAGAGAGGGAAGATAGATTATGAAAGCACAAAATATAAAAACAGTAAGAGTTTCTACAGGTACATAAAAAGGAAAAGAGTGGCTAAAGTAAATGTTGGTCCCTTAGAGGACGAGACTGGGGAATTAATAATGGGGAACAGGGAAATGGCAGAGACTTTGAACAAATATTTTGTATTGGTCTTCATGGTAGAAAACACGAAAAACATCCCAATGGTGGATAATCAAGGGGCTATAGGGAGGAAGGAACTTAATAAAATCACTATCACTAAAGAAGTAGTACTCAGTAAAATAATGGGACTAAAGACAGACAAGTCCCCCTGGACCTGGTGGTTTGCATCCTAGGGTCTTAAATGAAGTGGCTGCAGCGATAGTGGATGCATTGGTTGTAATCTACCAAAATCCCCAGGATTTTTGGGAAGTCCCAGTGGATGGGAAAACCACAAATGTAATGCCCTTATTTTAAAAAGGAGGCAGACAGAAAGCAGGAAACTAAAGACCAATTAGCCTAATATCGGTCGTTGGGAAAATGCTGGAGTCCATTATTAAGGAAGCAGTAGCCAGGACATTTGGAAAAGCATGATTCAATCAAGCAGAGTCAACATGGTTTTATGAAAGGGAAAACAAAAGGGTGTAACGAGCAGGGGATAAGGGAGAACCAGTGGATGTGGTGTATTTGGATTTCCAAAAGGCATTCGATAAGTTGCCACATAAAAGGTTACTGCACAAGATAAAAGTTCACGGGTTTGGGGGTAATATATTAGTATGGATAGAGGATTGGCTAACTAACAGAAAACAGAGAGTCGGGATAAGTGGGTCATTTTCTGGTTGGCAAACAGTGACTAGTGGGGTGCTGCAGGGATCAGTGCTGGGATCCCAACTATTTACAATTTGTATTAATGACTTGGATGAAGGGACCGAGTGTAATGTAGCCAAGTTTGCTGATGATACAAAGATGGATGGAAAAGCAAATTGTGAAGATTCAAGAAATCTGCAAAGGCATATAGACAGGCTAAGTGAGTGGGCAAACATTTGGCAGATGGAGTATAATTGGGAAAATGTGAGATTATCTACTTCGGCAGAAAAAATAGAAAAGCAAATTATAATTTAAATGGAAAAAAATTGCAAAGTGCTGCAGTACAGAGAGACCTGGGGGTCCTTGTGCATGAAACACAAGAAGTTAGTATGCAGGTACAGCAAGTGATCAGGAAGGCAAATGGAATGTTGGCCTTTATTGCAAGGGGGATAGAATATAAAAGCAGAGAAGTCCTGCTACAACTGTACAGGGTATTAGTGAGGTCACACCTAGAGTACTGCATACAGTTTTGGTCTCCGTATTTAAGGAAGGACTTGCATTGGAGGCTGTTCAGAGAAGGTTTACTAGGTTGATTCCGGAGATGAGGGGGTTGACTCATGAAGATAGGTTGAGTAGGTTGGGCCTCTACTCATTGTAGTTCAGAAGAATGAGAAGTGATCTTATTGAAACATATAAGATAATGAGGGGGCTCGTCAAGATGGATGCAGAGAGGATATCTCCACCCATTAGGGGGCATGGTCTGAGAATAAGGGGCCGCCCATTTAAAACTGAGATTCGGAGAAATTTCTGAGGGTTGTAAATCTATGGAATTCTCTGCCCCGAGAGCTGTGGAGGCTGGGTCATTGAATATATTTAAGGCGGAGATAGACAGATTTTTGACTGATAAGGGAATAAAGGGTTATCGGGAGCAGGCTAGGAAGTGGAGCTGAGTCCATGATCAGATCAGCCATGATCTTAATAAATGGCAGAGCAGGCTCGAGGGGCCAAATGGCCTACTCTTGCTCTTATTTCTTATGCTCTTATGTTCTTTTACTTAAAGCTGTCAACTCATCAGCTGATTCAATGGCCACTGATCAGTCACGTCAGCTTCAGACATGGTCTAGCAACAGCTTGAAACCCATGAGCGAGCTGTAAAATACAAAAGGTCAGTTTAAATTCATTGTTAAGCATCTGTAAAAAAGCCACGAATCATTTAAATTGGCTTCTCCGCTGCTGCGTGTCAGGTCTGCTCAGCACTTACAGGCCCAAAATTTGGTAAAGATGCGTGATGGCAGGTTCACACTGGGGTCGTGACCCACTGTAAAAAAAAATACTTTCCCACCCAACCCATCACTGAACGTTCCCGCTGACCCCCTGAAAAATCTAATTCTTACTAACTGCAGCATAAGTTGCCTACCAACTCCTTCCATTAGCCCATAGTGTGCACAGGCCACACACGTTCGCCTTTTACTCAGGGTCTGTTCTGTTCTTTTTTAGTTGTTCCACTCTTGATGTGCATATTAACACTCTGGGCTCAATTTTGCCCAAGCCCGTTTTCTAGTGTATTGCCAGAGTTACGCCCGTCTTTCTAGGCCAGAAATGCGCCGTAAATAAATTGCCAAAGTTTCCCCAATGAATAATTCGAATTTGGCACCGTACAGCGTGTCCAGTTGCTTGGGGGTGGAGCCTGCTGTCTACGCCGAAAAATGATGCCGCACCTTCTGTGCATGTGCGGGGGGAGAAAGTTACGTTTCTGATGTTGTTGCAATGGACGCGCATGCTCAGTACAGCTCGAATTTGGTAATCGACCATTTTTAAAGAGCCAGTTGTGTGTGTGAGAAGGAGTGCTGTGTGAGAGCTTTGGAAAAATCGCAGCTGCAACAGTACAAGATACAACGCGGTGCAAGGAGCAAGACCGTCTTGTAGGAAGAAGTGGAGGCACTAGTTACTGTGATTGAGAATTGATGGCAGGAGCTGGACACCAGCAGAGGTCACATAAAAGAAGTGAAGAAATGCTGGAACCAAGTTGCAGAAGATTACTGTGCAATGGTGACCACCAAGAGATCTAGAGGCCAGTGTAAAAAGAAATGGCAGGACCTTGGTCAAGTAGTTAGTGTAAGTAATATTTTCATTTATTCAATGGAATTGCAATTGTAAATGTGACCATTTGTATTCCCACCCAGTAGAAAGACACCCTCTTTAAAAAGCTAGGTATTCTTCTTTGCAGAGGAAGGTGGCACATAGGGGTCACAGTCTAAGGATAAGGGGTAAGCCATTTAGGACCGGGATGAGGAGAAACTTCTTCACCCAGAGAGTGGTGAACCTGTGGAATTCTCTACCACAGAAAGTTGTTGAGGCCAATTCACTAAATATATTCAAAATGGAGTTAGATGTAGTCCTTACTACTAGGGGGATCAAGGGGTATGGCGAGAAAGCAGGAATGGGGTACTGAAGTTGCATATTCATCCATGAACTCATTGAATGGTGGTGCAGGCTCGAAGGGCCGAATGGCCTACTCCTGCACCTATTTTCTATGTTTCTATAATTAAAGGGAAAGAACTCGAACAGGAGGAGGCCCGGCAAATCTGCACCCACTGACACCCTTGGAAGAGAAGGTCGCTGTTTTGATGGGTCCTGCCTGAAGAAAAGCAATCAGTACTGCACAAGCTGGGCCCACACTCGAGGAAGAGGGTAAGTCCTGCAAATTCATCGTGGTCCTTCAAATCAGACTGCTGCCTGGCCTGCGATTTGTGAGCCTACTCATGCCACCCACCCTGCACCCTCCTCTGCTGCTAACCATTAGACTGTTCCGTTATATTTTGCATAACTTGAAGCCAACCCTGACGATGCAGAAGAAGATTCAGACGTGGACAAGCCTGAAGAGGAGAACATCTTCCAATCCAACTCTCCAGACCAAGAACATGGGGGTGAGGGTGAGGTGGAGAAGTTGGAGCTTGGTGAAGCTCCCACTGTCGGATTGACTTTGGAGGAGGTGCCGCTCATGGAGCTGATAGCCCCTTCCGTGACTAGTGGTTTGAGTGCTGGTGGGACATTCCATGGTTTCACACCGTCCCAGGTTGCGGGTCCCAGTGGTGGGGTGCAGCGAGCCACACCCGTGGGGAGGAGGAGAAGGAGAGCTCGACTGCACTCTCCTGAGGTGCAGATCTAACAGATGTGGTTCAGATGACGTCATTGTGTGCGGAGAGCATTGACCTTACCCGATCACTCCTGGACGCCATCAGCGGGGTGAGTGATGAGGTAACGGGACTGTCGGGAGAAGTAACGGCAATTACGAGAAATGGGAACAAGGTCCGGGACCATCAGTGAGGGAATCGTGGCCATGAGGGAGGGAATGTCAGAGGCAGCTGATGCGCTGTCAGTGGCCATCACAGAGAGACTGTCAGAGATTGTGAAAACACTGTCACTGACTGTGGTGTATGTAGCACACAAATCACTGACTTCACACGGTCTGGTGTAAGTCTAACTGCTGTGACCTTCGTCCTTTATTGTTCAGCTCCAGAGTGCCTCCCAGGTGTGGTGGTCAGCCTTATATAGCCCTTGTTACAGGTACTACCAGGGTTTCACACCGCAGCGCCCTCTGTGGTGTGGTATAGTACTTACATTACATTTAAGGTACTGGGACGATACACACATCTTAACATAACATCACCTTCCCCCCCCCCCCCCCACCACCTGGACGCAGGACAACGATACACACATCATTACATAACATCACACTTGTCCAACGGAAGGCAGGTGGGCATAGACAGTGCGTTAGTATGGTACATATTATCTGGTACATTAACTGGTTATTGACTGGTAGCGGAACCTTGATTTCCTTGTTAGCCGTTATCATTAATTGTACTTCATCCATTATTTTACACAAATACAGTGGCCATTCAGCATAAAAAAAAGTAATTCTTATTATAAATTCACTATCTCACATTAACATAGTTCATTTTAGACTCGCTCTGCCAAACAGAAGTCCTTTGTGGGGACCACCTCTTTGTAAGGCCCTTTTAAGACTCCCGGGTGCATTTCCTTTTTAAGGCGCCATCTTTGATGCAGGAGGATTCCACGAGGCTTCTCCTTGGGCGCCGCCATCTTTGATGCTCTGCAGCTCCGACACGATGCCGCCGCCATCTTCTTCTCCGCCGCTCCGGATGCCCTCCGCCGTCGCAGCCTCTGCTCCCCTCCGCTGCCACCTGACTTGCCGCCTCTCCAGCGGCCGTTGTGGTCTCTCCAGCGGCTGCACTTGCCGCGTCCCCCGCGGCCTCCGTAGCGGCCTCCCCTGCGGCTGCCATGGCCGCCGACCGACGCTACCAGCTCCTCCGCGGGGCCCGCCCAACGGCCTCTTGCTCAGCGGGGCCCTTCCGAACCGCCGGCCCCTGGATCCCTCAGCACCCCGCCCGCAGCGCCCCGCCGGCTCACCCCCCCCCCCCACTAGGCCCCTCTGTGCAGGGCTGCTTGCCTGTGGGGATTAAGGCTGCAGGGTCTCTGTGTGAGATCCGGGCCTGGGACTTGCCTGTGGGGATTAAGGCTGCAGGGTCTCTGTGTGAGGCCCGGGCCTGGGACTTGCCTGTGGGGATTAAGGCTGCAGGGTCTCTGTGTGAGGTCCGGGCTTGGGACTTGCCTGTGGGGGCTGGGGCTGCAGGGTCTCTCTGTGAGGCCCGGGCCTGGGACTTGCCTGTGGGGGCTGGGGCTGCAGGGTCTCTGTGTGAGGTCCGGGCCTGGGACTTGCCTGTGGGGGGATTGAGGCTGCATGATCTCTGTGTGAGGTCCGGGCCTGGAGCTTGTCTGTGGGTGGATTGAGGCTGCAGCTTCAGCTCGGTCGGCGCTGCTCTCTGGGAACCCGGGGCACGGCAGCATCCCGGGGAGCAGCAGCCTGTGGAGTGGTGAAGTCTTCCCAGCTCCCATGGACCGTCCCCATCCACCTCCGGCCGAGGAGTGTCGACCCATCGCCTGCAATGACCCACAAAGGTAAACCGTGCGTCTCGTCCCCGTGGGATACCTGCACCATCGCTCTGCCAAGAACAGGTATCAGTTCTCTGGTGTAGGTACGCAGCTTCACCGTGACCGGGACCAGCTTGGGTCGTGCAGCTGGGTTAATCCACAGTTTATCAAAAGTTCTCCGACTCATCAACGACGGACCCGAGCCCGTGTCCACTTCCATACTCACAGGGACTCCGTTGATTTTTACTTCACTTATCAATGGGGGCGAATCGTCGGTACACGTATACAGTCCAAGCACCTCATCTTCTTCTACCTGCTCCTCGTAGAACAGTGAATCATCCCCCATCTCCTCAGCCACATGGTGAGTCCGATTTCTTTTACACATGCGCTGAAGGTGGCCTTTAACGTGGCAGGTACTGCACGTATACTCCGCAAACCTGCACCGGTGAGCCCCATGGCTTCCTCCACAACGCCAGCATGGTGCTGCTTGATTGGCCCCCCTCGGCGGACTCTGAGCTCCAGGAACCCGAGGTCCATGCTCTCTGCCCCGGGCAGAGCCACGTTCTGCAGTTTTGTCCATGGTGGGCGCTATCCTGTGGACAGTGCCTGCCGGGTTCGAGACTGTGTGGATAATTTGCTTGGTGCTGCAAGTCGAGGTCATATATGCCCGGCTGATGGCGATGGCCTTTGTCAGAGTGACTGTGGGTTCCGTGGCCAGCAGCTTGTGAAAGAGGCTCTCGTGGCCAATCCCCATAACGAAAACGTCCCGCTAAGCCTCGTCAAGGTGTGCCCCAAAATCACACGGCGCCGCGAGTCTCCTGAGGTCCGCAGCATATTTGGTGACATCCTGGCCCTCGGGTCTGCAGTGATGGTAAAATTTGTATCTGGCCGTGAGGATGCTCTCCTTCGGTTTCAACTGGTCACGAATGAGTTCAGTCAGCTCCTCGTATGACTTGTCCCTGGAGCTCCCAGGTGCCAGCAAATCCCTGACGAGACAGTAAACCTCATCTCCACAACTGGAGAGCAATATCGCCTTACACTTATCTCTCATTGCGTCCGTGTACTCCGTCAGATCGTTTGCTGTGAAGTAGTACTCGAGCCTTTCCGTGAAGGCCTCCCAATCATTGCCCACGGTAAAATCCTTTAGCGAGCCCAGAGTAGCCATGGTTGCGTGGAGTTCGTCCGCTTCCTTGTCGCCAATGTGGTGTATGTAGCACACAAATCACTGACTCCACACGGTCTGGTGTAAGTCTAACTGCTGTGACCTTCGTCCTTTATTGTTCAGCTCCAGAGTGCCTCCCAGGTGTGGTGGTCAGCCTTTTATATTGCCTGTTGCAGGTACTACCAGGGTTTCCCACCACAACGCCCTCTGTGGTGTGGCATAGTACTTACAATACATTTAAGGTACTGGGACGATACACACATCATTACATAACACTGACCATGAGGGAGGGAATGTTGCAGGTAGTTCAGACAATTTTGCTCAACATGTTGGAGGGAATGTTACAGGTCGTTGAGACACTGTCAGGGTGCATGAGGGTCGGCATGATGGAGTTAGCTGCTGCAATAAGGGAACACGCCCAGACCCTGCGCCCATTGACATAATCAATTGTCACTTACACTCCAATCCCCATAACAGCCTCTGAAGAGCCCAAAGCCAGGCCCTCCAGTTGCCGCCTGCCGCCGATGCCCTCCCCCCTCAAAAGGTGCGCAATACCCGAGATCTTAGAAAGAATAAGCTTGGTACCAAGCCCAGAAACACTGCGCCACCACCTGCGGGCACAGCTGGTGGAGAATCCAAGACCGCAGCGGGTGGTCTTAGAATAAGGTGCAGGAGAGATGGGTGGGTGCAGCCTTTCTTTGTTGTTATTATTATTGTTTTTACTGTTGTATTTGTTCTCAAATTAAAAGTTTTTTCTAAGTTATGTAAATTTACAAGTTTAAAAGTTTGTAAGTAATCTTAACGTTTTTAAGTGATCTTGAAGAGTGATATTAAAATAAAGTTTGATACAAGAATAATTTTATTTAAGTTAAGTACAAAAGAACTGTTTGTTTAAACTTTTGAATAAAATATATTTTATATTAAAACTGAATCATTTCCATTATTTGTTCCATTAACACAACACAACATTACGGAACAGCTCCAAACAGTAAACATGGTCCATGTGGAATAGTTGTCACTGAGCCCTCAGGCATCAGTAAAGTGTTCATGGATGAGCTGCTGGTGCAAGACTCAAGCAATTATTAAAGGGGCACAATGGCCCGCCCTCCTCCGCCATCGTGCTCCGGCCTCAGGCACTTGCATCGCTTCCTCATCCTCGATGTCCTCCTCCTGCTCGTCATCTGCATCTTCCACATCATTATTATCAGCCACTCTTACCACAGGTGGGTCTTCCACTACCAGGTGCTGCTGCCTCATGATGGCTAAGTTATGCAGCATGCAGCACACAACAGTGAACTGATCGACAATCTCAGGGGAGTTCAGCAAGTAACGTCCAGAATGGTCCAGGCATCGGAAACGCTGTTTCAAGATGCCAATGGTCCTCTCTATGATGCTGCGCGTCGCAATGTGCGACATGTTGCATTCATGGTCAGCTTCCGTCTGGGTTATGTGTAGGGGCGTCATGAGCCAGGTGGCGAGGCCGTACCCCTTGTCTCCCAGTAGCCAGCTCTGCCCTTCTGGCTATTGCTGCTGAAACATGGCAGATATAACGCTGTCGTGTAGGATGAACACATCATGGGTGCTCCCAGGATATCTTGCATCGACTGATATGATACATGTCGTCACACATGAGCTGTACGTTCATGGAGTGGAAGCCTTTTCTGTTCCTGTACTTCTCGAAAGGTGCTCGCAAGGTGATGTGGGTACAATCAATGCAGCCCTGTACCTTTGGGAAGCCAGCAATTCTGGAGAAGCCCACAGCCCTGTCATGGATTGCTTGGGTGGTCTTTATGAAGTCATTACTCCGTGCATACAGTGCAGCTGTCACCTGGTGAATGCAGACATGTGTTGCATGTTGAGAGATGGCGCACACATCCCCAATTGTAGCTTGTAATGAGCCGGAAGCATAGAATGAAAATGCAGCTGTAACCTTCACTTCAACTGACAAAGCAGCCCTCCTGATGCTTCTAGATAGCAGGCCTGCTTTGACCAACTCACAGATCTCACTTACAACTTCTTTGCGGAAACGCAACCTCCCCTGATACAATCTGCATCGCTCAGGTGAAAGTACAAACGCCTGTTTCGATATACCCGAGGCCTTCTGCCCAGCACCTTACAGGCTCTGATCTTCCTGATGCAATGACGTCGAATCAACTGTCTCCTACGTAGCACCATGATGCAGAAGGCTCAAACAAGCTATGGCATTGTCAGTATTGTCCCCATACTTAGGGCTCAATTTTCCCGAGTGACTTGCGCTGTTTTTTTGGAGCAGGCTGCTTTTTTTGGCCGAAGTTTAAAAAACCAGTTTCCCCGATCAATTTGCACCAGTGTAACTCATTTAGTTATGATTTTTTTTGAGGTAAGTTTTTTTTTCAGCCAAAGTGGGTGTAACCTGCCACGCGCGCAAATTCTGGTCATTTAGGTAAGTTTGGCCAGCTGAGAGTTACTCCAGTTCTGTTTAGGCCAGTGCATGTGGCCTCTGCAGATAAACCTTCTGGAGAGTTAAAGAAATCGGCGCAGGTAAGGAAATTGGCGCAGGTAAGTGCAGCAGATGCCCAGACAGCAGCAGCAGGAAAGGTAAGAGAGCAGGGGGGTGAGGGAAGAGAGAGAGGGGGTTGGGGGAGGAAGCCTTTCCGGTGTAGTTAGGTGCGGGAACTGGGAGGGAGGAGGCCATTTGGCCTGGGCTAGGGGCGGGACCGGCAAGGCACTCGGGGTTGTGGGAGAGCGGGTGGGGGGGCGGGATCTGTAGTTGGACCGGCACTGGTAAATGACTCGGGTGGGGCGATGCGAGATCGGCAAGCCCTTCGGCCAGGGGTGGAGGAGCGGGACCGGCACCAGTATGGCACTCGAGGCTCGGGGCGGGTGGGGGAAGCAGACCAGGAGGCCCTTCAGCCTGAGACAGGGGCTGGGATCGGCACCAGCATCGGGAGGGTGGGGAGACTTTAATAATTGGAGGTAAGTTGCTGCAATATATTTTAATGTGAGTTTATGTTGATGCAATGTGTTTTAATGTGTTGCGAGCTGGCTGTATGTTTCACTTTCCAGCCTCGGCTTGCATTCTATCCCTGGTTACCGTGGCAACCCGATCTTTTTGGTGCAGATCAAGGCACCACCCTCCCCCCCACCCAAAACTAAAGGACAGGTTAGGCTGCGCCAAAATGAAGAACTCCAACGGGGAAACTTAGAAATTTTTTTTGCCGTACTTGAGCCCCAAAAAAACGGGGTAACTCTTCAACTATGCCAAAAAAAAGCTTTGCGAAAATTGAGCCCTTAAATTTAACCTTTGAAAGAAGCAGGAAAGCAGGCAGGACAGGTTCACAGTTCTCTCTCTCCCCAAGAGCTGCATGGATGGACCACATCCAAAGGTCTTGTGACATCTCCTCTCTTACCCCCCCCCCGGCCCCCAACTAATTGCAGCCTTGTGACTTCTCCCCTTCTCTCTCCCCTGCCCCCGCCCTCTTCCCCCCCCCCCCCCCCCCGCCACCCCCATTCATTGCAGTCTTCAGAAGCCTTCTGGTCGGCACCGAGCTCCCCGAGCTCAAAGCCTTCCGATTGGCACCTCTCTCTCTCTCTCTCTCTCCTCGCCCCCCCCCGCCATGGCTTGTTTCCTAGCCGAGCCCCGAGCCCCTGTGTCTGGGTGCGGGGTCGATTCTGCTGGCCAAAGCTACAACCCTCCAGCCCTGCTTCAAGACGTTCGCTGGTGGTGTGTGAATGAGTAAAAAAAGAGAACATTTCTGAAATCCAACAAATTTACATTTACTACATTGACAGGTTAAAAAAAAGTTGAACTTCATTATTGATTTTGACAGTCTTCTTGATTCCCTCCAAAATCTTCGATTTAAAAACAATGGCGTCTTTCAGCGCCGATTTGTCAATGTGCGCTGGTATTCTTAAGTGCCCAGAAGGTTTTTCGGGAGTGGCCAGATACGCCGACCTAGGAGGAAAAAATGTTGGCCAAACTGCGAAAAATTATAAAAACCGGCACAGACTATGACGTAAACAAAATTGGCCTAGAAAAATCGTAACTAAGTCAGTTACACCGGCGCAGATGGCAGGGGGAAACTTGGAAAAAAAAGTACGCCAAAAA
This sequence comes from Pristiophorus japonicus, assembly GCF_044704955.1. Taxonomy (NCBI): domain Eukaryota; kingdom Metazoa; phylum Chordata; class Chondrichthyes; family Pristiophoridae; genus Pristiophorus; species Pristiophorus japonicus. The sequence continues at coordinate 414,783,442 of NC_091977.1, forward strand.
AAAGGCGTGCGCCAAAAAAACAGCGCAAATGACTGGGGAAAATTGTGCCCATGAGCTGCTGAGATTTTTCTCTATGTTTCAAAATTAAACTAATTGAATGAGACCTGCTGTACACATAGAGATGACTGACAGCTTGCTGTCATAACAAAAAGACTACATTTGAAATTCTGCTCAATTTTCTTATTCATTTGGGTTAATGGTTAAACAGTGATCAAAAGATAAACTGCCGCGATGCAAAAACATTACTTAATAACTGGACGTTGATGAATCTACTCGAGTGCAATAGTTGGTACAGTATGTGCTGGTTTCAACTGTCAGGGCAGTTTTGGAGCAGTGTTTTAGCTCATTGTGGTTTCCAGTACTCTCAATCACTCTATATCGTTTGATCGACGTGACATTTTACTGAAATTTGTTGTGATATTTGGCATAGTGCTCACTAATGTCATTTGTATTGACACTTGCTGCTAACATTCACCATGGTGATTGCCAGTACCAAAAAAAGAGCCAATAAATTAAACATGTATAGTTCATGACATCTTCTGTACTTCAATTAGATTACAATAACATATCTCTCTCCCAGTTATAGATTGAAGAATTTGGGTTGCAGATTGCAGTGACCAGTCTGAACAATGCTTTTTAAACACAGAGTCGATGAGTGAGTGGCCTAAATATTTGTCAGTGTCTTTTCATGAATCTATCAACACCTCCTGTGACAGAAGCAGGTATGCGAACTCTCATACTTACCAATGCTTCCAGCTCCCATTTAAATGAGAGACCCTGGAGATTGATTAAATCGCCTCATAATCCTTTGTGCATTGTCTTTTCTGAGTATAAGTATCACACATGCACAATGGCCAATGAGGCATTGTCAGCAGGATTTAAAATGTCCGAGATCAGCGAGCTTTTGAGGCCCAGGGCAAATAGCACAAATGGAGGCCAGAAACGTCTACAGTTTGTGCACCAAGCAGATAGTGGGCAACTATGAGATATTTAAAATCAACAGCAGGAGCCAGTACTGAAATCTGGAGGAAGAGCTCTTGTTAAATAAGACAGCACTGGAGGAGTGGAGGAACACATGATAGGATTATATTGGTTGAAAGGTCAAAGCACAGCAATTTGTGAATTCCAGCAGACACGAAGGTGAGAATGTTGGAAGATACGGTATTACTCCTCGCCTTATATGAGTTGTAGGTTTTTCTACCTGTTTTCTTAAGGTGGGTTGCCTTATATGCATATATATGGTAATCATCCACCATGGCTAGCATTCAAGCAGAACCCAATCCCAGAGTGTGGCAATAATTCTCAGAGGGCTTATAATTCACATGCTGAGAGGATCAATGCTATACACGTGGGTGTAGAAAGATTTATATGGTGCCATTCACCAGTAATAACATCTGTAATAGGTCCCACTGGATTTTCTGCTCCAGTAGTTTCATGAGAAAAACAAAAAAATAGAGGAAGATTGGGTATACTGTTCACTTATTTCCCTGCTTAATGGAAATTCTAGAAGAAATTACTTTACTGCTGTAAACTAAGGCTGTGGGCTAATATATACACAATATGGCCCTTTAATGAACTTTATCCCAACTTCTATATACCTTAAACTGTGCACTCCCACTCCAAACAATTTTGCTGTGTCTGTGAACAAAGCCAAGTCTCCCTGGGGATGATTTCAATCTCTCTACTGCCATGCATTCGGCAATGAGAAACCTACCACCGGCTTTGTGCTTATAGCAAATTTTGGAACGGCCTGCAAAATAAATGGCCAGGGCTCCCGTTGTATGTGCTGTATATATAAAATGTACATAGGATCCCAATGCTATTTTCAACTGAAAACTGGTGGCACCCGCATTGCACAAGCCCCACACAATGGGCTCAAAATTGCCCAGAAGTTGCTGTGTTTTTTTTGGGACAATTTGATTTTTCTGGAGTATCTTAAAAATCCCTATTTTGCACTTTCAATTTGCGCCAGTTAGTGAGTTCGGATTTTTTTAGTTTAGTTTAATTTTTTTCAAAAGGGGGCGTTACCAGTCCATTTAATGTAACTCCAGATTGAGGATCACACATGGTGGCCTGCCTTTTATACTAGGCCTGGCACACTTGTACAGGTAACCTACAAGTCTCCCACTGCAGTGCCCTCTGATGGTGCACCTTGTAATAGTACAAGCAGTAACCATGTAGGATACGTGACAGTTAGTTTGGAATAACTATTAGCCGTTTTGGCCATTTAGGCCACTTTGGACAGCTAATAGTTAAATAGACTAAGGTCACTACAGTTCAAGCATAACACATTGCCTCGTGGAGTCATTATTAGAGCATCTGAAGACACAACAATTGTCGACGAGATTATGGACCTTCATGCGAAAATGGCTAACTTAGGTACATTGCAGCAGTTCGCCAATGGTGATGATTGGGACGCCTTTGTGGAGAGGCTCGACCATTTCTTCACAGCAAACGACCTGGCAGGCGACAATCTAGCCACACTGAATGATAAGCGCAGAGCTATCCTGCTAACCAGTTGTGGGCCCACCGTCTATGGCCTCGTCAGGGATTTGCTGGCACCAGCGAAGACAACGACCAAGACGTACGAGGAGCTTGTATCGCTGATCCAAGAACAACTCAAGCCCAAAGAGAGTATCCTCACAGCCAGCCACCGGTTTTATACACACCAACTGCCCGAAGGCCAGGAGATCGCGAAACATGCAGCAGACCTCAGGAGGCTGGCGGCCACGTGTGATTTCGGCGACCACCTCACCAAAGCGCTGTGGGATATCTTTGTCATGAGGGCCTTCTTCATAAGCTACTATCTGCGGATACCACAGTCACACTGCAGAAGGCCATCTCCGTGAGCCAAGCATTCATGACCTCGACCTGCAACTCTAGGCGGATGACTCATCCTCAGGATTCAAACCCGGCAAATACTGTGCACAGAATGGCGCCTTTTAGAGGCTGGACTATAGAACGTGAATCTTTTCGGGGAGAGAGAGAACAAGCCCCTGAGTCCCTTAACTCAGAGTCTGCTGAGGGGGGCTAATCGAGTAGCACCATGCTGGCATTGCGGAGGGAATCACAGGGCTCACCAGTGCCATTTTAAAGACTATGTATTTAAAGGCTGCAACACAAAGGGCCACCTCCAGCGAATGTGTACAAGAAATATGACTCGCTGTATTGATGAAGAGTCTGTAGATGGCCATGAATCCAACGCGGATTATGAAGCAATAGTCAGAGAGGCAGCTCAGCTCCATGATGAGGTATATAGCATGTTTACCTGTACCACCGAGTGTTCTCCATTGAGGATGGAAGTCGAGATAAATGGCGTTCCAGTCTTCATGGAAGTGGACAGGGGGGCGAGCTAGTCAGTAATGAATCAAGAAGCCTTTGAGAGGCTTTGGGACAATCAGGCTGAATGACCCAAGTTGGTCCCGGTTCAGGCAAAGCTGCACACCTACACCAATGAACTTATCCCAGTCGTTGGTAGCGCGGATATAAAGATACTCCACGACGGCGCGGTGCACAAGTTACCTCTGTGGATTGTTGCAGGCGATGGACCAACGCTACTCGGAAGGTGGATGGAGAAGATCCATTGGAGCTGGGAAGATTTCATCCCTCCAGCGATCGACGTCCCCCGCGCTCAGAGGCAAAGCAAATCCCCACCTGAGGTTGGATCCGGCACCAGAGAGCAGACCAGCACAGCACCCGAGGCACAGACCGCTTAGTACGACTGCGTGGAGATGATCCAGCTGAGACAACCCGAACGCACCTTCCAGGCTCCAGTGGCAGGACTCCGGAGGAAGAAAATCGGATCCCAGCTTCGGTGGCAGAATCCGGGGAGAAGAGGATTATCGCAGTCGACATCATGGATGGAAGAAAGTTGTCGCCCAAACCACGAGGTGAGGCGCTGAAGAAAAAGATGGCGGCGGCCAGACCACGAGGTGCAGTGCTGATAGAGCAACACGTGGCACCAAGTGGGGTAAAGATAGCAAGGGTCTCTTAAAGGAGGCCCACAATTCACCACACTTAAAGGGACAGTTCCACACTCAATTAATGTAACAGAAACTGTGAGTTTAGATGTAAAATGTGTAATTGATGATGAGTTGTGTACATGCAATAAGCAAGGAAAAGTCGCGCGATTGCGATCGGAGCTACAGGTTATTTACCATAAGCAATGAAATATTGTGCGATGTAGGATTTCAACTGCATACAGTCAATGCAGCAGACAAACACCCATCGGGAGCACACAGGTCCAGTGAACTACCCAATGTTGTAGCCTGCGTCCCTGGGATCAGAGTGATGCACCACAGAGTGTGGCCACTAGCAGCTACTATATACAAGCTGCAGAGCAAGCGATTTCGGGGGCAACGGCACCAGTATCGATAATCTGCTCCCGATCGGCTCCACCTCTCAGGCACCCGATGGCACCAACCGCAATCTGCGTTAAGGCACAGCCCCCAGACCCTATCGCCACAAAGGCTACACCCAGGAACGAAGGATCACCCGCAACGGTTCTCCCAAATGGGACAGGGACCAGCCAGGATCCCAAACCAAATAACACCAGCAAGCGAGTCAGCAGTTCCCTGTGCACTGCTAGACGACTGCTCCTCAGGGAGCAGGAACAAACCCGGGTGCAAGGAGAGGACAGGGAAGTCACAGGCATCTGTGAACCTGCCCGACGCTAGAAGCAATGGCAAAAGCCCCTAGAGCAGGCAACTTGAGCCAACTGGGTTCCCACTGCCAGCACTGGGCACCGCGCCACCACCAGACTACCTGGACACCATCCAGCAGTTCTGGCATTAGTTTGTCCTCACGTGCCGGTGCTGACCCCAGCACTGACTCCAAGTATATTCCAAGTATGTACCTCACCATTCAAATGTACTTACCTCACCACGTTACCACGAATGCAATAATGTAAATGCAAATTTTTTTCGACTTGAATGTATATGAATGTAATGAGCCAATGGCACAATCTGTATGTGGGTGGGTGGGGGGGAGAGAATAGAGTGGTCATGGACGCACAAACAGAAACCACCAGCAACTCTACTGCCAACGAAACACCACCTGCTCACCCAAGATGGAAACGACCCTCCAAGGGTCAACCAGATAGAGCTAAGCCCAGAGCACAGTCAATGCAAAGGCGATTTGCACTAAGGACTTGGGGGAGAGTGATGTCATGTATCCAAACATGGTTACTGCTTGTATTATAACAAGGTGTGCCACCAGAGGGCACTGCAGTGTGAGACTTGTAGGTTACCTGTACAGGTGTGCCAGACCTAGTATAACAGGCAGGCCACCATGTGTTATCCTCACTCTGGAGTTACATTAAATGGACTAAGGTCACTACAGTTCAAGCACAACACATTGCCTCGTGGAGTCATTATTAGAGCATCTGAAGACACAACACTAACTTAGGCCAGCGTCTGTACATCGGAGGCCACAAGAACTTAATGACTTGACTAAAGAATGTGAATAGGATCAAACAGCTATACAGGACATAATATGACAAACTTCGCAAAGTTAATTTATTATACAACAGAAGCATTCATGGAAGCTTAAATTACAAAAATAAAAGAAGTAAAGAGACAAAACATATTTACATAATTTTTTCAAAATATCCAAATAAGAAATAGAAATACCTCCTGCTCATAATTCTTATGTTCTCCCAGCTGCCTAAGCTCACCCACCATCATAGAAATATTTTACACCATATAGCCAGGAAATTTACTATTTGTTTTATGCTTTTAAATATTTTGAAAATTCAAGCAAAATTATTCCACCAAATCTAATGTTCAAGAATTGATTATGTTGTATTTGAAAGTATTTTCTATTAACTTGGTTGGAAAAGTATTTTCATCAACAGAGTTAAGGAAAGTCTTGAGTAAGCTCATTAAAATTACTGGCTACACAGTTATCACAGCCGGCCCCCACCCCCCCGGGATCAAAACTCTTCCCCACCCCCCCCCCCCGGATCAAAAGTCCCCTCCCCTCCACCGACCAAAACTCCCCCCTCCCCCGATCAAAACTCCCCCCCGGGATCAAAAGTCCCCTCCCCCACCGGATCAAAACTTCCCCCCCCCACCTGCCCCCCGGATCAAAACTCCCCACCCCGATCCCCGCTGCCCCAGCTTGGACCCTGCACCAACCTGCTTGTTGTGGCCTTCTAGCCCGGGAAGGCAGCGGGCCGGCCTGTGCGGCAGGCCACTCGGCCTGGGATAGGGGCGGGACGCATCAGGTCCCACACTGCAGCACGCACGCAGTGGCTGGGGGCAGAAGCTACTGAGCATGCGCGCAAACTCCAACGCGCATGTGTAGCGTTGCCGGCACTATTTCTGGTGCAAGGCCCTAGCTCCACCCCGCAATCTACTGGCCACGCCGCGCCAAGCCCCAGGAGAGGTAACACAGTGGCCAGAATCGGGGGAGATTTTTTCGGTGCCGTTTTCAGCCCACAAAGTCGGTGTATCTCTGGTGAGTATGCCGAAAAAAGGGGTGTGCCAAATTTGAGCCCATTGACACCGAGTGTTCAGCAGCCATAACAGCGTCCATTAAAGGCATTGCTGGAAGCTGCCCTGGAAAGGCCAAAATTCAAGTATTTGAAGAATCTTTGTGGGAAAGGATGAGCATAATCCTTCCAGCCTCTGACTAACCTTCCACTCTTGGCTCTGCCCGCCCCCAACCACCATTGACATGGCCTATCTCTTTAAGGGTTCCCTGCCGGCTCGGCTCTGCAAGTGAGCTGCTGGATCTCCCAACCCCCTGCACCCAAATCAACGAGCCATCAATCAGTGCTGGAACTGCACAGGCAGCATCAGTAGTCCTGTGGTCAGTTGGAAGGTGGTTTTATCGTGAAATCCATCCCGTATGCTGAACACTTCCGAAGTGAAGTGGAACTTTGTGACAACAGCCCTAAATTTCTCTTTCACGAGTTTGAAGCTATGCCTCCTAATCCAACCAGCAGAGTTTAAGTTGAAATAATGGCCCGGAATTTGCGGTGAGCAGCAAAGCACAGGCATTCGCCGCTGGCCCCAGGAAAGATCTCGCACAAAGATCTCGCGAACTCTGTCAGGAAGTTTGGGATGTGTAATTCAAATCAACATAGTGTTATGTCTTTAATACTCTTATGAATGACTTCACGAGGTCTGGTATTGTACTTGAGCTGTTGTGACCTTAGTCCCATTTATTGTAACTCCAGAGTGAGTCACAAGCATGGTGGGCAGCCTTTTATACTGGGCCCTGCACACCTATGCAGGTAACTCTCAAGTCTCCAATCGCAGTGCCCTCTGGTGGCACACCTTATGTGACTATACAGTTAGTATACTTGGTCTACATACGTAGTATCGTGGAAATCCAACAGTGCGAGTTGCTGTGATGTCAACAGGCTGTCGAAGCAGCCAATCAAAACGCAGAATTCTCACAGACCAGTGAACAAGAAAGTGAGTAAACTCTTAAAATTCTAACTTTTAAAAAATGTTACAGAGAGCAACACAAAGATTGGTGCTCTCACATGGGGAAAAGGCAAACCTGAAATAAAGATGAACAAACTTTTTAAAAGTTTCTTTTGTATTGCCCCGTTTGGGGGAGGTAACCGAGGTGAGGCAGGACTACCTGCGCCAGGCGCGAAGGTCCCGTCCCGGCCACGGAATTGAGGTTCACGCGCTTACCGCCTCCGAGAGGAAGTGGAGTGCAATGTGGATGCTCCACTTCCTCTGGGGGGCGTTAAGCGCGTGAATTTTCCAGTGCTACGCGGCCTCTCCGCGTAGTGCTCGCGTGAGCACAGGACCCTCCCCTTCCGTTGAAGGGAAGGGCATACTGAGAGCTCTGCAGTGGGGTGAGGGGCCTCCACTAGGCCATCGGGGATGCGGGGTGCTGTGGCCATAGCCCGGCACAGAGGTGGAGTGCCAGGCTGCACTATTGTGACACGGACACCACAAAATCAAAAAGGAAAGGCCGGACCGGTAAGTCGCCATGCATCTCCCCTTTACTTTTCACCCCGTAAGCAGGGTGTGGCCCGGTTTGCGACCTGTGAGGCTGGTGCTGACATCGCCAATGATAATGGGTCACTGCACATGCCGGTGACGTCATCAGTTTCCTACTTCTTATCCAAAATGCATGTATTTGTCCATCTGACTATTGTGTTCTGCCCTAGGGTAGGTCCTAATTCAAGTCTCACACAGGAGATTCTTCAGATAGTTACTAGGGAGAGGTAACTGAAGTGGTCCCCGTTGCCTTCCTCATGTTTTTTTTATCTTCAGAGGACCTTCTCCTAGGTGGGCTGCAACAAAAGCTAAAGCCTACCTTTTACGATGGGGCATGAGGGTGGGGGGGCACCCACATATAACTAGATGCAAGTACCCTAGCTGGATGTCAACCCAGTATTCAGAACCAGTGGTTTAGTCTCCAGTTGCCAGGACTGAAGTAGGACTCAAACCCAACTCGTCTGAAACACAGGCAGGAATACTACCACAGAGCCAGTGGTCACAATGTTTGGACATTATTAGTCAGTTGGATGTCACCCCATTATTTAGAGACCATGGGCTCAATTTTCCCCAATTCCATTTTCTGGCGTATTACCAGAGTTATGCCCATTTTTCTAGCCCAGAAATGCAGCAGAAATATTTTGCCAAAGTTTCCCCGATGTATAATTTGAATTTGGCACCGCGCAGCATGTCCAGTCGCCTCGGGGGGTGGAGCCTGCTGTCTGTGCCGAAAAACAAAGCCGCACCTTCTGCACATGTGTGGGAAAAAAAAGTAATGTTTTTGACGTCGTTCCAATGGACACGCCTGCTCAATACAGCTTGGATTTGGCAATCGGCCATTTTTAAAGAGCTAGTTGTGTGTGTGAGGAGTACCGCGTGAGAGCATTGGGAAAATTGCAGCTGCAGCAATACAAGATGCAACACGGTGCAAGGACCAAGAATTTCTTGCAGGAAGAAGTGGAGGCACTAGTTACTGTGATTGAGAACAGATGGCAGGAGCTGGATACCGGCAGAGGTCACATAAAAGTTCCACCCAAAGAAATGAAGAAATGCTGGAACCAAGTTGCAGAAGATTACTGCGCAGTGGTGACCATCACGAAATCTGGAAGCCAGAGTGAAATGAAAAGGCAGGACCTTGGTCAAGTAGTTAGTGTAAGTAATATTTTCATTTATTCAATGCAATTGTAAATGTGACCAGCTGTATATGCAACACCCAGCAGAAAGACACCCTCTCTAAAAAGTTGCATTTTCATCTTTGCAGAGGAAGGTGTCACATAATAAAAGGGAAAGAACTCGAACACGAGGAGGCCCGGCAAATCTGCACCCACTGACACCCTTGGAACAGAGGGGCGCTGCTTTGATGGGTCCTGTTGTGTTCCTAACACAGATGAGACTGCACACAGGGAAGTTAAAGTAACAGTGACCTCAGTCTTTATTAAGACACTCCAGAGTGAGGAAAAGGCTTTAGGGGCCGGCTTATATACTGTGCTCCCAAGGGATGCTGGGATCCCTTGGGACTTCAGGGGATGCACTCCCAGGTGGCGGAACATGGGAGTGCATACGTTACCGATACACAACATCATTTCCCCGCCCCGGTAAAGTCAAAGTGAAAACTGTTTACAAGGTGAGGCGGTCGGGAGCCTTTCTTTGCCTGGTGGACCGCCTCAGTACAAATGTTTGTTCTGGTGTGTTGGCTGTGCCCTCGCTGGGCTGGCTGGATGAGCCTGGCCTTGCTGGGCTGTTGGGCATGATGGGTTTGATGTCCTGGTCCGGCGTGGTGTCGTTGATCCTTTGGGTGTGTGTTGTGGGCTCGAAAAAGGTGGCGTCTGTTGTGGGTTGTTCAGGGCAGTCTGTGAACCGCAGCCTCGTTTGGTCCAGGTGCTTTCTGCAAATTTGTCCATTGTCTAGTTTGACTACAAACACCCTACTTCCTTCTTTAGCTATCACCGTGCCCGCGATCCACTTGGGACCATGTCCATAGTTTAGCACATACACAGGGTCATTCAGATCAATTTCCCATGACACAGTGGCACAACCATCATTTACATTTTGTTGCTGCCGCCTGCTCTCTACCTGATCATGCAGGTTGGGGTGAACCAGCGAGAGTCTGGTTTTAAGTGTCCTTTTCATGAGTAGCTTAGCCGGGGACACCCCTGTGAGCGAGTGGGGTCTCGTGCGGTAGCTGAGCAGTACTCGGGACAGGCGGGTTTGGAGTGAGCCTTCTGTGACTCGTTTGAGGCTCTGTTTGATTGTTTGTACTGCCCGCTCTGCCTGCCCATTGGAGGCTGGTTTAAACTGGGCCGAGGTGACATGTTTGATCCCATTACGGGTCATGAATTCTATAAATTCGGCACTGGTGAAACATGGTCCGTTGTCACTGACCAATATGTCAGGCACGCCGTGGGTGGCAAACATGGCCCTCAGGCTTTCAATCGTGGCGGTGGCGGTGCTTCCTGATATTATTTCACATTCAATCCATTTAGAAAAAGCATCCACCACCACCAGGAATATTTGACAGAGAAATGGGCCCGCATAGTCGACATGGATCCTCGACCATGGTCTGGAGGGCCAGGACCACAAACTTCGTAGTGCCTCTCTGGGTGCGTTGCTCAACTGAGCACACATGCTGCATTGCCGTACTCAGGACTCTAAGTCAGAGTCGATAACGGGCCACCACACGTGCGATCTGGCTATCGCTTTCATCATTACTATACCCAGGTGTATGCTGTGGAGATCTGAGATGAACGTCTCCTTGCCCTTTTTGGATAGCACTACAGGCAGTTACCGCACAACAGGCAGTCTGCCTGAAATGGACAGCTCGTCCTTTCGCCGCTGGAACGGCTTGATTAGCTCTTGCATTTCAACGGGGATGCTGGCCCAGCTCCCATGCAGTAGACAGTTTTTTACTAGGGACAGCAGAGGATCTTGGCTGGTCCAAGTCCTAATCTGGCAGGCCGTGACAGGTGATTTATAATTTTCAAACGCTTCCATGGCCATCAACAAGTCTGCGGGCTGTGCCACCATCAACAAGTTTGCAGGCTGCGCCATTTCCACCCCCATGGTGGGCAATGGTAGTCGACTGAGAGCATCCGCACAGTTCTCAGTGCCTGGCCTGTGGTGGATGGCATAGTTATACGCTGATAGCGCGAGTGCCCACCTTTGTATGCAGGCTGAGGCATTAGTATTTATCCCCTTGTTTTCAGCAAACAGGGATGTGAGAGGCTTGTGATCGGTTTCCAGCTCAAATTTGAGGCCAAACAGGTACTGATGCATTTTCTTTACCCCGAACACACACGCTAATGCCTCTTTATCAATCATGCTGTAGGCCCTCTCGGCCTTAGACAAGCTCCTGGAAGCATAGACGACAGGTTGCAACTTCTCCACAATGTTAGCTTGTTGTAATACACACCCGTACGACGATGCATCACATGCTAACACGAGTCTTTTATACGGGTTATACAATATAAGCAGCTTGTTGGAGCATAAAATGTTTCTGGCTTTCTCAAAAGCAATTACTTGTTTTTTTCCCCCATACCCAGTTCTCACCTTTACGCAATAACACATGTAGGGGCTCTAAGAGGGTGCTTAACCCCGGTAGGAAGTTACCAAAATAGTTGAGGAGTCCCAGGAACGACCGCAGCTCTGTGACGTTCTGTGGCCTGGGTGCATTCCTGATAGCCTCTGTCTTGGCGCCTGTGGGTCGAATGCCGTCCGCCGCAATCTTTCTCCCCAAAAACTCCACTTCTGTTGCCATGAAGACGCATTTCGACCTCTTCTGCCACAGCCCTATGCGATCCAGTCGCTGGAGGACCTCCTCCAGGTTTTTATAGGTGCTCAACGGTGTCCCGACCCGTGACCAATATGTCGTCCTGAAAAACCACCATGCGTGGTACTGACTTGAGTAGGCTCTCCATGTTTCTCTGGAAGATCGCTGTAGCCGATTGAATTTCAAACGGGCATCTGTTGCAGATGAACAGTCCCTTGTGCGTGTTGATGCAGGTGAGGCCCTTCGAAGACTCCTCCAGCTCCTGCGTCATGTAGGCCGAAGTCAGGTCGAGCTTGGTGAACATCTTGCCTCCTGCCAGCGTCGCAAATAGGTCATCTGCCTTAGGTAGCAGGTATTGGTCCTGTAGCGAGAAACGATTAATAGTTACTTTATAATCACCGCAAATCCTGACCGTGCCATCACTTTTGAGTACTGGAACAATCGGGCTGGACCACTCGCTGAATTCCGCTGGGGAGATGACGTCCTCGCGTTGCAGCCTGTCCAGCTCGATTTCCATTCTCTCCCTCATCATGTGAGGTACCGCTCGCGCCTTGTGGTGAATGGGTCGTGCCTCTGGGACCAAGTGGATCCGCACCTTCGCCCTGGAAATATTTTCAATGGCTGGCTCAAAAAGGGAAGGAAATTTGTTCAGAACCTGGGTACATGAGGCCTCATCGACATGTGATAGCGCTCGGATGTCATCCCAGTTCCAGCGGACTTTGCCCAGCCAGCTCCTTCCAAGCAGTGTGGGGCCATCTCCCGGGACAATCCAGAATGGCAGTTCATGCACCGTGCCCTCATAGGTGACCTTGACCATGGCGCTGCCCAGGACAGTGATAAGCTCTTTGGTGTACGTTGTCAGTTTTGTGTGGATGGGGCGCAGGGCTGGTCTGAGTGCCTTGTTGCACCACAGTCTCTCAAACATCTTTTTACTCATGATGGATTGGCTAGCGCCAGTGTCCAGTTCCATGGCTACGGGTAAGCCATTCAATTTTACGTTAAGCATTATAGGTGGACATTTCATCGAAAATGTGTGCACCCCATGTACTTCAGCATCTGTCTCCTCTCTCTGAGGCTCGAAATTGCTTTGGTCCACCATGGACCAAATCTTCCTCTGCCACGTGGTGGTTAGCAGGTTTTGCAGAGCTTGCAGCTCGTCTGCAAGCTCGTTGGAGGTGCCCCATTGTTCCACAGCTCTTGCAAACATACCCTTTGAAGCAGCATGAATAGGCTGAAAGGAAGCCTCCACAACACCAACAAGGTGTGAATTGCTTTGCATTCATCCTTTGTTGCAGTCTTTGAGTCATCTGGGTCACCTGAGGCCTGCAGGCAGTTGCAGACTCGTGGGTTCTGTCCTGTACATTTCTGCTCACAAACACAATTCCAGTTAATTTATGAACATTGCTAGCATTTGTGTGCTGAGAGATTTGTTTGGTGGACATAAACGCCTGTGCTATCGCAATGGCCTTACTGAGCGTCAGTATCTCTACAGTCCATAGGATGGTCTCGTGGCCAATGCCCAGTATAAAAAAGTCTCTGAGCATTTGCTCCAGGTAGCCATCAAGCTCACATTGTCCTGCAAGTCGCCTTAGCTCGACAATATAGCTCGCCACTTCTTCAGTTCACTGGCACGTGTAGAACTGATACCTCACCATCAGCACGCTCTCCCTCGGGTTAAGTTGCTCCCGAACCAGTGTACACAGCTCCTCATACGACTTATCTGTGAGTTTCACCGGAGCCAGAAGATTCTTCATGAGGCTGTAGGTTGGTGCCCCGCAGACCGTGAGGAGGACTGCTTTCCTTTTTGCAGCGCTTCCTTCTCCGTCCAGCTCGTTGGCTACAAAGTACTGGTCTAACCGTTCGACATAGGCTTCCCAGTCCTCACCCGCCGAGAACTTCTCCAGGATGCCCACAGTTTGCTGCATCTTTGTGTTGGATTTGTGTACTCGTCGCCAGTTGTTGAGTTTCTAACACAGATGAGACTGCACACAGGGAGGTTAAAGTAACAGTGACCTCAGTCTTTATTAAGACAATCCAGAGTCAGTAACAGGCCTTAGGGGCCGGCTTATATACAGTGCTCCTAAGAGATGCTGGGATCCCTTGAGACTTCAGGGGATGCGCTCCCTGGTGGCAGAACATGGGAGTGCATGATTTACAGATACACAACAGGTCCTGCCTGGAAAAAAGCAATCCGTACTGCACAAGCTGGGACCACACTTGAGGGAGAGGGTAAGTCCTGCAAATTCATCGTGGCCTTTCAAATCAACCTGCTGCCTAGCCTGCGATGTGTGAGCCTACTCATGCCATTCATCCTGCTACCTGCTCTGCTGCTAAGCATTTGACTGTTCTGTTATATTTTGCATAACTTGAGGCCAATCCTGATGATGCAGAAGAAGATTCAGATGTGGACGAGCCTGAAGAGGAGAATATCTTCCAATCCATCCATGGGGGTGAGGGGGAGGGTGTGGAACTGGATGAAGCTCCCACTGTTGTACTGACTTTGGAGGAGGTGCCGCTCATGGAGGTGACAGCTCCTTCCGTGACTAGTGGTTTGAGTGCTGGTGGGAAATTCCATGGTTTCGCACCTTCCAAGGTTGCGGGTCCCAGTGGTGTGGTGCAGTGAGGCACATGCAAGGCCCCACCTTCCGAGGTTGCGGGTCCCAGTGGTGGGGTGCGAGCCACACCCGTGAGGAGGAGGGGAAGGAGAGCTCGACCGTGCTCTCCTGAGGTGCAGAATCTAACAGATGTGGTTCAGATGATGTCATTGAGTGCGGAGAGCATTGACCTTACCCGATCACTCCTGGATGCCATCAGTGGGGTGAGTGATGAGGTAGCGGGACTGTCGGGAGAAGTAACAGCAACGGCACGAGAAATGGGAACGATATCCGGGACCAGCAGTGAGGGAATAGTGGCCACGAGGGAAGGAATGGCAAAGGTAGTGCAAACACTGTCACTGACCATGAGGGAAGGAATGTTGCAGGTCGTTGAGACACTGTCAGTGTGCATGAGGGACGGCATGTTGGAGGTAGCTGCTGCAATAAGGGAACATCCCAAGACTCCGCACCCATTGGCAGAATCAACTGTCACTCCCACTCCAATCCCCACACCAGCCTCTGAAGAGCCCAAAGCCGGGCCTTCCAACTTGCCTGATGCTGACGCCCCCCACCCTCAAGAGGTGCGCAGTACCCGAGATGTTAGAAAGAATAAGCATGGTATCAAGTCCAGAAACACTGCGCCACCGTCTGTGGGCAGGGGTGGTGGAGTGTCCTAGACCAAGCGCAGCAGGCGGTCTGAGAATAAGGGGGAGGAGAGATGGGTGCAGCCTTTCTTTGCTGCTGCTGTTGTTGTTATTATTATTGTTACTATTGTAACTGTTCTCAAATTAAAAGTTTTTTGTAAGTTATGTAAATTTACGTTTATAAGTGATCTTAAAGTTTAAGTAATCTTAAAGAGTGATATTAAAGTAAAGTTTGATACAAGAATAATTTTATTAAAGTTAAGTACATTGTAAACTTTTGAATAAAATATATTTTACATTAAAACTGAATCATGTTCCATTAACACAATACAACATTACGGAACAGCTCCAAACAGTAAACATATCCATGTGGAATAGTTGTCGTTGAGCCCTCAGGCATCAGTAAAGCGTTCACAGATGAGCTGCTGGCGCAAGGCTCGAGCAATCGTTAAAGGGGCACGATGGCCCGCCCTCCTCCGCCATCGTGCTCCGGCCTCAGGCACTTGCATGGCTTCCTCATCCTCATCGTCCTCCTTCTCCTCCTCCTCCTCGTCATCTGCCTCTTCCACATCATTATCATCAGCCACTCTCACCGCAGGTGGGTCTTCCACTACCAGCTGCTGCTGCCTCATGATGGTTAAGTTATGCAGCATGCAGCACACAACAGTGAACTGATCGACAATTTCAGGGGAGTACAGCAATTAGCCTCTGGAATGGTCCAGGCATCGGAAACGCTGCTTCAATATGCCAATGGTCCTCTCAATGATGCTGTGCATTGCAATGTGCGACATGTTGTATTGACGGTCAGCTTCCGTCCGGGTTACTTGTAGGGGCGTCATGAGCCAGATGGCGAGGCCGTACCCCTTTGTCTCCCAGTAGCCAGCTCTGCCCTTCTGGCTGCTGCTGAAACATGGCAGATATAATGGCAGGAAAGCAGGCAGCACAGATTCGCAGTTGTAGCTCTCCAGGTGTGTATGGATGGACCACACCCAAAGGTCTTGTGACCTCACCTCTCTCCACCTCCCCCCCCCGCCCCCCGAGGCTTGTGCCTTCTCTCTCTCCCTCCCCAAACCTTCCGATCGACACCTCTCTATCTCTCCTCTCTTCTACCCCACTCAGCCTTTACTAATTGTAGTCTTGTGACTTCTCTCTCTCCCTCTTCCCGGGCTCCAAGCCTTCTGATCAGCACCTCGCTCTCTCTCTCTCCTCCTCCTCCCCCACCACCCCCCCCGAGCCACTGTGTCTGGGCGCAAGGCCGATTATGCTGGCCAAACCTACAACCCTCCAGCCCTGCTTCAAGACGTTTGCAGTGGCATGTGAGTGAGTAAAACATTTACACTTCGACACTGACAGGTTAAAAAAAAGTTGAACTTTATTATTGATTTTGACAGTATTCTTGACTCCCTCCAAAATCTTTGATTTAAAAACAATGGCGTCTTTCAGCACAGATTTGTGAATGTGCGCTGGTTTTCTTAACTCACCAGAAGGTTTTTCGGGAGTGTCCAGATACGCCGACCTAAGAGAAAAAAATATTGGCCAAACTGCGAACAATTAAAAAAATTGACGTAAAAAAAAGCTGGCCTCGAAAAATCAAAACTAAGTCAGTTACGCCGCGCAGATCGCAGAGGGAAACTTGGAAAAAAAGAAATACACCATAAAAAACGGCGCATATGACCGTGGAAAATTGAGCCTATAATTCTAGTCTCCACTCGCTGGGGCTATCTGGACTGAGGCTTGAACACTTTTTCTGATGTATCCCCTTTACTACTTTATAATGAATTCAAATTGCATTAAATCACTACAGTATTTGATTTGTAAAAACCTTAATTTCTGTTTCTCAACTCTACTCTGACTCAGGGGTGGCAATGCTACTACAGTACTGCCATAGGCTCACTCCCTTGTATTTGTAATCAAATGGAAAAGGCACATCAAAAACATTTTCAGGAAGAAAATTGCCCCCTTAAACGTCAAGAGCATGCAGAAACCAAGCGCAGACAGCGGAAGGAACGTGCGGCAAAGCAAACTCCCCACCCACCCTTTCCTTTAACCACTTTCTGCCCCACCTGTTACAGAGACTGTAATTCCCACATACAACTGAGATCTCACTTTTTTAGAGTGGAAGCAAGTCTTCCTCAATTTTGAGGGACTGCCTATGGTAATGAAACTCATTGGAACACCCACTCACATAATACTTGCAGAGTAGAGTTGAGAAACAGAAATTAAGGTTTTTACAAATCAAATACTGTAGTGATTTAATGCAATTTGAATTCATTATAAAGTAGTAAAGGGGATACATCAGAAAAAATTGTTTAATGAGCAGTGTTTCAAATTGGGTACAAAAGGAGATTATAGAAAGTATTATAAATACAATTAACAATTACTTTTTGAATGTTGTATTGTGCACTGTTTGACTGGGTCACAGAAAATAAATCAATAATCAACACAGCCTCCATGGACCGGAAAGCAGCTAGATTTACATTTTTATTGGACTTTGTTGACTATTTTCCTGCTGGCTTCCTATTTATTGGGCCCCTTAGGGGCAAATATAAGATTTTAATGAGAAAATATGGACAATTCATGTTATAAATATAGGTAGCTGTCTGGTTTACATACTGCAAAATGATTAAATAATTATTAAGTTTGTTGCACTCTAAAATGTTTCAACTAAGAATTATATCACTTGGTGAAATGAGCCATCAACTCCAATTTCAAACAGGAAGAAACTTTCAAAGCAGATGCAATTTGTAAGAAAATGTAGACAAAAGGATGTTTAAATGATATATGCAGGAGCTGTCTTATTTACAAGCCAATAAGTGGTTCTTGTGCTCTGAATATAAAATGAAACCTGCAGTCTTGTTGCTTATGAGCACAGGAGCTACTTTTGCACACTAATTTAGATCATGTATAAAGCCATTATACTTCATGAATTTTTATTGGGATTGAACTTTGTCAGATGAACAGCATAAATGTAATTCTGATGATGCTGGAGTTTTCGGTGCATGGTGTGAAAGTCAGTGGGTGACGCTGAACAGTAACTTGTAAGGGGATATGCTAATTACACATGGCTAAACTTGATCATGGTGTAAGTGAGCCCAACTTAGGCTTGTTAGATCCTGATGAAAGGCAGGTAAGCCCTTAAATTCCATGAGTCCATACACACTGGTTTGGGTTCCTGAGCCAGGACTTGAGCCTGCTGAGCCTCTGTAGCGCACACATTGTGATGATTGGCAGGTTCAGCTCATTTAAATATCCATTGGTCATTTCTCTGGAGCATTTCTTGTATAAAATGGGAGTACTATGCTGGAGGTGCTTGGAAATAAGTACAAGTCTGATTAAGAATGCAGCAGCCGGGTGTGAGAGCAGCCAGTAGGAAAGTCTATAAGAAGGGAAGTGAGTTGATAGTCTGCTAACTGCGTTGGATGGCTTATGTATGAATTTGTGCCACTTTTAAAGAATCTCTTCTACTGGAAGATCTAGCATTGCAGGGAAGCAGCAGAGAAGAGCTCAAAATTTCAGTGAGACCGACTTACAAACCCACCTGGATGAGATTCAGCCAAAGAAGCCACAAAAAAGTGTATCTCTTGCAATGTGGAGGAAGATAGCAGTGACAGAGTGCCAAATGTCTCACCCCAGCAGACCAGTGCATGAAAATGTTCAATGACCTGAGAAGGACATGCAAGGTGACACACCACCCATTGTCCCTTTTCTTCCTTCTTCCCTGGGCAGCAATGTACTCTTCACCCTCTAAAATTAATAGCTGTACAAATAACCCTTCACACTGCTTTGTGGCTAAAAGGGGAACACTAACTTGGGATCTTACAATAAATGTCGCAACCTCCCCAAACAAATGCAAGCAGGACTTTTAAGGGCTGGATTTTCAGCATTTGAAATTTTGGGGCGGTAAGGGCCCATAATGCCTGGTCCTGATACTGCCTGGAAAAAGTTTGTGTCCTCGTCTGCAAAATGCGGCAAAAAATGAGGTTCCATGATCGGGGGGCGCAAAATTGGGCGTTACATAAGGAAGTTTTTGCACCCCATCGTGGTGTTAAAAAAGTTTTGTTGATTTAAGGAACATCATTGTTGCCCAGTGCCCTGCAACATAATGTCATCTATTGTATGGTTTTATTTTGGTGGGGGGAGTTTTTGTTACTTTGTTGCAGTAAAATGTTTGATCCTTTGCATTGGTGCCATAAGAACATAAGAAATAGGAGCAGGAGTAGGCCATTTGGCCCTTCGAGCCTGCCTCGCCATTCAATAAGATCATGGCTGATCTGATCATGGATTCAGCTCCACTTCCCCGCCTGCTCCCCATAACCCATTACTTCCTTATCGCTCAAAAATATGTCCATCTCCGCCTTAAATATATTCAATGACCCAGCCTCCACAGCTCTCTGGGGCAGAGAATTCCATAGATTTACAATCCTCTGAGAGAAGAAATTTCTCCTCAACTCAATTTTAAATGGGCGGCCCCTTATTCTAAGACTATGTCCCCTACTTTTAGTTTCCTCTCTGCATTCACCTTGTCGAGCTTCCTCATTATCTTATAAGTTTCAATCAGATCACCTCTCATTCTTCTGAACTCCAATGTGTATAGGCCCAACCTACTCAACCTATCTTCATAAGTCATCTCCGGAATCAACCTAGTGAACCATCTCTGAACAGCCTCCAATGCAAGTATATCCTTCCTTAAATACAAAGACCAAAACTGTACGCAGTACTCCAGTGTGTGGCCTTACCATCATCATCATGGGCAGTCCCTCGGAATCAAGGAAGACTTGCTTCCACTTTTAAAATGAGTCCTTGGGTGGTTGAACAGCCCAATACGAGAGCCACAGTCCCTGTCACAGATGGTTGTTGAGGGTAAGGGAGAGAGGGACAGATTTGCCTCACACTCTTTCCGCTGCCTGTGCTTGATTTCTGCATGCTCTCGGCGATGAGACTCGAGGTGCTCAGCACCCTCCCGGATGCGCTTCCCCACTTAGGGCAGTCTTTGGCCAGGGACTCCCAGGTGTCGGTGGGGATGTTGCACTTTATCAGGGAGGCTTTAAGGGTGTCGTTGAAACGTTTCCTCTGCCCACCTTTGGCTCGTTTGCCATGAAGGATTTCCGAGTATAGTGCTTGCTTTGGGAGTCTCGTGTCTGGCATGCGGACAATGTGGCCTGATCAAGTGTGGTCAGTGCTTCAATGCTGGGGATGTTGGCCTGGTCGAGGACACCAATGTTGGTGCGTCTGTTCTCCCAGGGGATTTGTAGGATCTTGCGGAGACATCATTGGTGGTATTTCTCCAGCGAGTTGAGGTGTCTACTGTACATGATCCATGTCTCTGAGTCATACAGGAGGGCGGGTATTACTGCAGCCCTGTAGGCCATGAGCTTGGTGGTAGATTTGAGGACCTGGTCTTCGAACACTCTTTTCCTCAGGCGGCTGAAGGCTGCACTGGCGCACTGGAGGCCGTGTTGAATCTCGTCATCAACGTCTTACCAATAACCTGTACAGTTGTAGTAGGACTTCTCTGCTTTTATACTCGATTCCCCCTTGCAATAAAGGCCAACACTCTATTTACCTTCCTGATTACTTGCTGTACTTGCATACTCACTTCTTGTGTTTCATGTACAAGGACCCCCAGGTTCCTCTGTACTGCAGCACTTTGCAATTTTTCTCCATTTAAATTATTTGCTTTTCTATTTTTTCTGCCGAAGTGGATTACCTCACATTTTCCCAACTTAGCCTGTCTATATCCCTTTGCAGATGTTTTGTGTCCTCCTCAAAATTTGCATTCCCACCCATCTTTGTATCATCTGCAAACTTGGCTACATTACACTCTGTCCCTTCATCCAAGTCATTAATACAGATTGTAAATAGTTGAGGACCCAGCACCGATCCCTGCGGCACCCCACTAGTCACTGGAAAATGACCCATTTATCCCGACTCTCTGTTTTCTGTCAGTTAGCCAATTCTCTATCCATGCTAATATATTACCCCCAACCCCATGAACTTTTATCTTGTGCAGTAACCTCTTATGTAGCACCTTATCGAATGCCTTCTGGAAATCCAAATACACCACATTCACTGGTTCCCCCTTATCCACTGTGCTTATTACATCCTCAAAGAACTCCAGCAAATTTGTCAAACATGATTTCCCTTTCATAAAACCATGCTGACTGTATTTGATTGAATCATGCTTTTCCAAATGGCCCGCTACAGCTTCCTTAATAATGGACTCTAGCATTTTCCCAACGACTGATGTTAGGCTAACTGGTCTATAGTTTCCTGCTTTTTGTCTGCCTCCTTTTTTAAATGGTGTCTTATTTTTTATTCCAATGTTCACCGGAGATGTGCCTTTATGGGGGCATATAGTGCGTCCAGTATTAGCTCCATCCCTCAGTTTCCTCCATTTAGGAGAACTGGCCTATTATGAGCTAGCGACGTGCGACTCTTGGTCCGGCCACATCTCCACACTGCCTACCCTGTGGATTGAGTGCCGTGACAGGTCAGAGTGCAAAGGTAAGAGTTTGGTAAGTGGGAGAGTTCGGGCAAGTGGGAGCGGGAGATGTTGCTTTGTCTTGTTTTCCCCACCAGTGCTGACTCCCCGACCTGGGAGGAAAAGAAAACAAAGTGTGACGTCACAGCAAGAGGTTTGGGGATGTAGGAGCGGCCTATAAAGCTGGTGCAGCTGTAGCAGGGAGAGAAGGCAAAAAAGAAGTGGAAAGAAATCAAACGGTGACGTCACAGCCAAGCAGGTAAGTGATTGGCTGGTGACTGGTGAGTAGTTTTTTCTTTTTCTTTTCTTTATCAGTAAGTAACCTTTAGCATTATTGTTGCCAAATTAAGTTAATCTAGTGGTTAAGTCATGGCAGGAGAGCTCAGACACGTGTTATGCTCCTCCTGTACTATGTGGGAAGTCAGGGACGCTTCCAGTGTCCCTGGCGACTACATATGCGAGAAGTGTATCCGGCTGCAGCTCCTGACAGACCGCATTGCGGCACTGGAGCTCTGGGTGGATTCACTCGGGAGCATACACGATGCTGAGAATGACGTGAATAGCACGTTTAGTGAGTTGGTCTTACCGCAGGTAAAGGTTACACAGCCAGATAGGGGATGGGTGACCAACAGGAAGAGCAGTGGAAGGAAGGTAGTGCAGGGGTCCCCTGCGGTCATCCCCCTGCAAAATAGATACACTGCTTTGGGTGCTGTTGAGGGGGATGACTCATCAGGGGAGGGCAGCAGCAGCCAAGTCCATGGCACCATGGGTGGCTCTGCGGCACAGGAGGGCAGGAAAAAGAGTGGGAGAGCGATAGTGATCGGGGATTCTATTGTAAGGGGAATAGATGGACGATTCCGCGGCTGTAACCGATACTCCAGGATGGTATGTTGCCTCCCTGGTGCAAGGGTCAAGGATGTCTCGGAGCAGGTGCAGGACATTTTGAAGGGGGAGGGGAAACAGCCAGTTGTCGAGGTGCATATAGGTATCAACGATATAGGTAAAAAAATGGGATGAGGTCCTGCAAGACAAATTTAGGGAGCTAGGAGCTAAATTAAAAAGTAGGACCTCAAAGGTAGTAATCTCAGGATTGTTACCAGTGCCACGAGCTAATCAGAGTAGGAATCGCAGGATAGCTAAGATGAATATGTGGCTTGAGGAGTGGTGCAGAAGGGAGGGATTCAAATTCCTGGGACATTGGAACCGGTTCTGGGGGAGGTGGGACCAGTACAAACCAGACGGTCTGCACCTGGGCAGGACCAGAACCAATGTCCTAGGGGAGTGTTTGCTAGTACTGTTGGGGAGGGGTTAAACTAATATGGCAGGGAGATGGGAACCTATGCAGGGAGACAGAGGGAAGTAGAATGGGGGCAGAAGCAAAAGATAGAAAGAAGAAAAGTAAAAGTGGGGGGCAGAGAAATCCAAGGCAAGAATCAAAAAGGGCCACATTACAGCAAAATCCCAAAGGGTCAAAGTGTGTTAAAAAGACAAGCCTGAAGGCTCTGTGCCTCAATGCGAGGAGTATTCGGAATAAGGTGGACAAATTAACTGTGCAGATAGCAGTTAATGGATATGATGTAATTGGCATCATGGAGACATGGCTCCAGGGTGACCAAGGCCGGGAACTCAACATCCAGGGGTATTCAACATTTAGGAAGGATAGACAGAAAGGAAAAGGAGGTAGGGTAGCATTGCTGGTTAAAGAGGAAATGAATGCAATAGTAAGGAAGGACATTAGCCTGGATGATGTTGAATCTGTATGGGTGGAGCTATGGAATACCAAAGGGCAGAAAACGCTAGTGGGAGTTGTGTACAGACCACCAAATAGTAGTAATGAAGATGGGGGTAGCATCAAACAAGAAATTAGGGATGTGTGCAATAAAGGTCCAGCAGTTATCATGGGCGACTTTAATCTACATATTGACTGGGCTAACCAAACTGGTAGCAATGCGGTGGAGGAGGATTTCCTGGATTGTATTAGGGATGGTTTTCTAGACCAATATGTCGAGGAACCAACTAGAGGGCTGGCCATCCTAGACTGGGTGATGTATAATGAGAAAGGACTAATTAACAATCTTGTTGTGTGAGGCCCCTTGGGGAAGAGTGACCATAATATGGTAGAATTCTTTATTAAGATGGAGAGTGACACAGTTAATTCAGAGACTAGGGTCCTGAACTTGGGGAGAGGTAACTTCGATGGTATGAGACGTGAATTTGCTAGAATAAACTGGCGAGTGATACGTAAAGGGTTGACAGTGGATAGGCAATGGCAATCATTTAAAGATCACATGGATGAACTTCAACAATTGTACATTCCTGACTGTAGTAAAAATAAAACAGGGAAGGTGGCTCAACCGTGGCTAACAAGGGAAACTAAGGATAGTGTTATATCCAAGGAAGAGGCATATAAATTGGCCAGAAAAAGCAGCAAACCTGAGGACTGGTAGAATTTTGTAATACAACAAAGGAGGGCAAAGGGTTTAATTAGGAGGGGGAAAATAGAGTATGAGAGGAAACTTGCTGGGAACATAAAAACTGATTGCAAAAGCTTCTATAGATATGTGAAGAGAGAAAGATTAGTGAAAATAAACATAGGTCCCTTGCAGTCAGATTCCGATGAATTTATAATGGGGAACATAGAAACGTATAAGATTCTGATGGGACTGAGATGCGGGAAGAATGTTCCCGATGTTGGGGACGTCCAGAACCAGGGGACATAGTCTTAGGATAAGGGGTAGGCCATTTAGGACTGAGATGAGGAGAAACTTCTTCACTCAGAAAGTTAACCTGTGGAATTCCCTACCACAGAGAGTTGTTGATGCCAGTTCATTGGATACGTTCAAGAGGGAGTTAGATATGGCTCTTACGGCTAAAGGGATCAAGGGGTATGGAGAGAAAGCAGGAAAGGGATACTGAGGGAATGATCAGCCATGATCTTATTGAATGGTGGTGCAGGCTCGAAGGGCCAAATGGCCTACTCCTGCACCTATTATCTATGTTTCTATGTTTATCCAATGGGGACCTCACCAGGCTCCTCTTTGTTGTCCTCCTCCTCCTGAGGTGGGCCTGCAATCCCCACTGGCAAAGCCTGCTCCCTCATGATGGCCAAGTTGTGCAACATGCAGCACACCACAATTAATTTGGATACCTGAGGGAAGTATTGATGGCTGCCTTCAGAGCGGTCCAGTCATCGGTCTGCCTTTATGAGATGGCGTATCTCTTTCAGCACTTCCTTTCGGAAGCACAGCCTTCTCACATACGGCTCATCAGAGAGCTGGAGGTATGAGCATTGGTGCCTGTAAGCCTGTGGCGGCTAAGCCCTCCTACCCATACATCTTCGGTCTCTCCTCATCTGTGGGCCGACATGGCCAAGAGCCCTTCTAACTTGATGCCGCCAGGGAGTAGCATGGAGCATGAGACATTGGCGAACTAATAATGTCCGCATTAAATTTTCTCACTCACCTTGAAAGCGCACTGGAATGGTAGATAAAAGTGCCGTTTGAAAGTCTGAGCTTCATGCAACGTGTTGTGCCCAACCATTGCAGTCAGTGTGACCTGTGATGTAGGAGCCTCATTCTTCCATTTAAATACGCTGCCAATACTGCCTGCTGCACCCTGGGAATGCCTGGTTTTTCAGACGTTTCCCAGGCCAGGCATTAAATGAGGTGCTAGGGCCGAATTTTGCAACTGGGGTGGTAGCGGAGTGTTGCACGATGATTGACGTTATGATCTCAGTGAAACTAGAGGGAGGGGCGGTAAGTTTTAGCGCCACCACAAACCATGAGCCAAATTTACCATCCGAGCGCTAAAAGCTGGACACCCAGCGTTCTGCCTAGAAACATCATTTACCGCCTCTCCGGGGCGCAAAGAGAAGCGCAACTGAGCCGAAAATCCAGCCCTAAAACCCTTCCTCCAACAGATTTTTTACATCAACTGTCCAATTCCAATTGCTTACCTTCGCTTAGTTCCCGCAATCTTGTTACAGAGGATGCCTGTGCAGAATGTCCATAAGAAGCAGGAGACCAGAAGGGACATTCCTGACATCAGGGAGCTCACCTCCGACAACAAGCAGGTCATGGAGCTGCTGGGAAGGTACTCTGCACCATCCACAGGAGATGGCTCGATTGGTGGGATAGTGTAAACACAGGTTAGTACATGCAGACTACACAGTGGCCATAGCATTCTTGTGAAGCAGCAAACAACCAATTGCCTCAATTTTTGTCTGTCTCCTTAATCCCAAGTAGGTTATTCTCACCCATTCTTAGTTTATTACCTCCTGGCCTGCCATTAAAGCAGATGATGAGGAACAGGAGAAAGGCACTCTTGAAGGGGAGGAGGGTAAGAGAAAAGGAAGTCATCCTTGTCCACTATGATGATGACAATGACGATGCAGGAGAGGATGTGAGGGCCAAGCCCAATCACAAGTAGCTAGACCAACCCAGATGTCATGGGTACTCGCCTGAAGAGAAGGATATTCTAGGAATAGTACATTCATTTGTAGGATCTGAAGTCAAGTCGTGATGCTGTGCAGTAGCTGAGAAGTGTGACTCTGGAATCTACACCCTTATTTGTGGTAACATCAGGGAAACATTTTCCTCATTGCAGGTATCAATATAGCGTGTGACATCTTCACTTTAAACTGCAGTTGTCCCCAATTTCAGAAGTGGCCAGGGATCATTCGGTACCTCCATCTCCACAGAAGAACAGACTACAGTCCTGAGACCTTTCGCTCAGCTCCAATAATTCATAGTCAAGGTTTCTGCATGCTTCCGGCTCAAAAGTTTCCCACTTCAATCAATATCAACAGAATTTTGCCTTATAAGTTATTCTGATATTAGAACTGCTGCAGAAATTATTACATACTGTATATTGCATCTGAAGTCAAGACCCAGAGTATTGCAAAGCACAGAAACAGGCCATTCGGCCCAACAGGTCCATGCCAGTCTTTATGCTCCACACGAGCCTAATCATTTACGATAATGCCCTCCAGCTTACTATCTTCTGATGCAACCATTTGATAAAGGTTTTGTCTTAAATGTGACCATCTAGCATTTCAATTCCATTTCATATCTGTCTCTCTGGTAACTTAACCTGGCATTTAGACTATTGATCAGCAGCACCACACTTAGCACAATAGTCGCCCTGATGAAAAGACTGAAGTATCTTCAGGAGCTTCAATTCAACTTTGCTAGCAGGTCTTTGCTGATTTAGAGGGGAGCCTGTTCTCAAGGATATTGCTAGAGATACAATCAGTCTCCCAATCCCACCAGTACCACGTCTAATTTAACTGCCCCAATTCTGGAAGGAGGTACCCTGCCATTATTCTTTTGACTCTAGGCGGCTGAAATTGGCCACCGCCCGAAACGGGGCGCACCCACTGATTTTTTAGATTTTTCTCCGCTGCAATATTCGGTACTTGGAAGGTTTTTTTTGGTCGGGGCGGATGTCATGGCGGCTGAGGGGCAGAAATGCCCTTGCAGCGGGTCGGCTGCCCCGACTAGTCATCTCTCCCCTTCAGTTAAAAGGGAGGAACACTGCGAGCTCTGTATATTTCTCACATAGGTTCATTGCACTACCAGGGAAGGTTTCGGCCAGGCCAGCAGCCTGGCACCCGATAAAGATGAATGAACCTTCATTCACGACCAGTGCTGCTGAGCCCATAAACTTTGCTGAGTGGAAGATGTATGGGGCTTGGAAGAGGTTTAGAGAGGTACGGGTCGATTTTCTTGATGAGCGTTTGAGTCATTTTGAAGGCATAGCCTCATGTGCATAATGCCAATGAGCTGCAGGCACTGAATCAGTGCTCACAGATGACTTGCTGGTCAATGGGGTTGGGTGGGAAAGGGGGGAGATGTGAATCTGCCAAGCCAGAATTTCAATGTTAAGAGGAGGAAGTAATTGCTCCTTCTGTCCCCACAAAAATCTTTAAAAAATAAAAACCTGTTTTAGGTGTGGCCTACAGTGATTCCTTTAAGGACTGTTCATTAGGCCACTTAACATTTGGTGCCAATAGATGGAGAGTGTGATGCATGCTCCGCCTATTGATTCCGCAAAATTGGATTGGGACCCTACTGTAGGCACAGGTCACCAAGTTGCTTATTACAAGTAGGTTCACATGTAAATCAGGCGGGCCCAAGGGCCACCCATGTGAAAGCTCCAACTAAAATGGTGGTGGGCAGATTGGGAGCGAGCTAGAGATGACTTTGAGTGGAGGCTGTGAAAATCAGAGTTGCAATATTGATTTGTCAAATTTTTAAAAAATATTACACGACCAGCATCCATTTGAAATCCTATAGGCAGAAGAACAAGAGCAGAAGCAGCCCAAAGAAGCAGATGGTGAAGGTGGCCAGCCAGAGAAAGAACATAGGAACATAAGAAATATGAACAGGAGTAGGCCATACGACCCCTCGAGCCTGCTCCACCATTCAATAGGATCATGGCTGATCTGATCATGGACTCAGCTCCACTTCCCCGCCCGCTCCCCATAACCCATTATCCCCTTATTGTTTAAGAAACTGTCTATTTCTGTCTTAAATTTATTCAATGTCCCAGCTTCCAAGCTCTCTGAGGCAGTGAATTCCACAGATTTAAAGCCCTCTGAGAGAAGAAATGTCTCCTTATTTCAGATTTAAATGGGCGGCCCCTTATTCTAAGATCATGCCCTCTAGTTCTAGTCTCCCCCATCAGTGGAAACATCCCTTCTGCATCCACCTTGTCAAGCCCCCTCATAATCTGATACATTTCAATAAGATCACCTCTCATTCTTCTGAATTCCAATGAGTAGAGGCCCAACCGACTCAACCTTTCCTCATCTCCGGAATCGGTCTAATGAACTTTCTCTGAACTGCCTCCAAAGCAAGTATATCTTTTCGTAAATATGGAAACCAAAACTGCATGCAGTATTCCAGGTGTGGCCTCACCAATACCTTATATAGCTGTCGCAAGACTTCCCTGCTTTTATACTCCATCCCCTTTGTAATAAAGTCCAAGATACCATTGGCCTTCCTGATCACTTGCTGTACCTGCATACTATCCTTTTGCGTTTCATGCACAAGTACCCCCAGTACTGCGGCCCTTTGCAATCTTTCTCCATTTAAATAATAACTTGCTCTTTGATTTTTTTCTGCCAATGTGCATGACCTCACACTTTCCAACATTATACTCCATCAGCCAATTTTTTGCCCAACTTAGCCTGTCTATGTCCTTTTGCAGATTTTTTGTGTCCTCCTCACACATTGCTTTTCCTCCCTTCTTTGTATTATCAGCAAACTTGGCTACGTTACACTCAGTCCCTTCTTCCAAGTCGTTAATATAGATTGTAAATAGTTGAGGTCCCAGCACTGATCCCTGCGGCACCCCACTAGCTACTGGTTGCCAACCAGAAAATGAACCATTTATCCTGACTCTATGTTCTCTGTTAGTTAGCCAATCCTCTATCCATGCTAATATATTACCCCCAACCCCGTGAACTTTTATCTTGTGCAGTAACCTTTTATGTGGCACCTTGTCAAATGCCTCCTGGAAGTACAAATACACCACATCCACTGGTTCCCCTTTATACACTCTGTTCGTTACATCCTCGAAGAACTCCAGCAAATTTGTCAAACATGACTTCCCCTTCATAAATACATGCTAATGAAAGGGATGAAGAAGGTCTGCCGATTTTGCTGAGGATCCGCTGGAGCTATTGTTACCAGAAGTCAGGAGAAGGATTTTTTTTAATGTAGTCGGCCATTTGCTCAGAGGCAGCAACAAGGTGGGGGGAAGTGGAACTGCTTGCTAGTGTTATGTCCTGTAGTCACCACATGGCACTTCAGTGTCATAAGAAATCTAATGACTTGACATGATTAGACAAGGTAAGACATGACAGCTACTCTTGCCAGGAGACATTTGGGCACCACTGTCAGCATTATAGCTGGTATATTAGCATTGAACAATGGAAAATTGTACGAGTTTCTGGCCTGTTTCCTTTGGCACCTTCCCTCCACACAGCAACATACATACCCTTAGTCTCACTGGAACATCTATAAACTGTAGGTGCACTGAGTTTGCTCATGATCACTTTGAAACTTTCAAATGATTTTCATCCTCAAATAGCAGCGTGCCCGTCACTACCAATGTCTGCTCCACTGTACAGTTGTTTTGTCTCGCACAGTGTTCACCTTATTACCACTTTAGAAGAGCACCAAAATGCCAGAGAAAGGAAGGTTGCGAGGGGATTTGGGAGTGAGAGGGGAGGGTTTCACTAGGCACTTGACCCGCATGAAGTGGAAGCAATCAATAACCTGGGAGATTTGATATAGAGGGAAATGGTGACAGAGAAGTGGGAGAGCAGTGACAGCAGTCGTCCTATTCTGATTTACCAGTCCTGGTCATCAGAAAATTCAATATCCAAGATGCATTCCTCTGAACTCTGAGAATTTATCTTCATCAAGTGAATGCTTATATTCATTGTGCCCATACAACACTTTAATTGTATCTCATGTTGGCAAGCTGCAGGTGAAGAGTCAGAGGAACCAAAGAACCATAGAAGTTTACAGCACCGAAGGAGATCATGTCTGTGCTGGCTCTTTGCTACAGGCAAGAGGAGGATGAAGATTAAGAACAAGCTAGTCACTCAAACCTCCAGCCGTCTTTCGATTCCGAGACCCCCTCCTCTGACAGCTCTAACCTTTCAGCACAGATTAGTTCACAGAGGGACCAATAGGTATACTAGTTAGAGGATTGCACAGTCTGAATTACTAAGCACTGGTTGAGTGAGGACTGCAACAGAAAGAGACTGTGGCAGAAGAGTTTGGTGACATCCATCTATAGCTGAGTGGATCCTGATTTCACTTGCCTTGCATTTAAAAGGAGGATGCTAATGGAGCATTGAAAACATGTGGACGTTCTCCAGAAAATACACATAACATATGGGAAAAGTCAGAACAGATGGAGAAGTCCACCACTGATGCTCGCTGTGCTATTAGGGATAGCTTTCAGTCACTGCAGGCCACTTTGCTAGGAATGGCTGTCACAAGTGCGCCTGTGAGAGACACTTTGATGGAGAAGATGCCAGGGCAGACATGGGTTGCTGTCTGACATCCTATGTCTCTACATTGGCAACCTTGCGTGACTGGGTAGAAACTCTACGGGTTTCAATCAATTAGAGAGAGCACTAGGCTGTAGTTTGTCTAATATTTGTTGTACCATTGCCAATGGTAATCACCAATCATCAGTTCCTTTGTTCAATGGATGCAGTGCCACAAGCCAGAGAGCAGGTGCTAAGACCCCTGGACCATGCTGCTCCTGGTCCATGAAGAAATTTCATGATTTATCGGGCATCCCATAGGGTCCGGCTACAATTGGAGAGCAGCAATCAGTGGCTGGTCCTTCTTAGGATCACAAAATTCAGTGAGAAATTTACCATAAGTGCTTTCTAAGAATCCACTTGATCAATAGCAGCCTGCCAATTCTCTCATTCCTGACATTAGGGGTGCCACCCAGAAGGAACACAACATTAGGAGGCTGAAAGTAGATCACTTAAAGGCACAAAGGAAAAGAATCATGGTGGATATTAGCTGTCAGGCTGTAATGGTTTCATGATTAATATGTCTTCACTGATAAATTCTACATATTTGTACACTTAAATGATGCTAATTTCTGACTGTAATTGGAAAGTCATCTCCAGGTGGAATGGTGGGACGGTGGGTCATGTAGAAGCTTTTTATCAGTTGAACTCATTCCAGATTAGATTATTCTTAATGATCTCATAGCTGGAGGAGATTGGTCATCATCCTAATTATCAGCTAAGGCAACACTATCAGCTGCATGGGCTATTTCATCTGGTTTCACTTTTTGATGCTTTTGTATCTATTGCTCTTGTCAGTGCCATATTATGGAGTATGCAGCACAGCACAATCCTGGATACTCTAGAAGGGACACTGCAAGGCTCCTCCTGACCAATCCAGACATCTGAAGTACAGTTTTAGAATCCATAAGGTGTACTCAATTATGACTCTGAATTAAATCTTATTGTAGCTCTTCTCAGCAGTGCCCTTGGAAAACACATGGGGATCATCAGCCATGGCTGGAGAGGGTATTTTAGGTCCCGCAAAGATCAGCCATATGTACAGTCAGTACCCTGAAATAGAGCTACTTTTGAATGAAAGCATCATAGGAGTTATTAGGCTCAATTTTTGGCCCATTCACTGCATCCAGGCAGTAAGGAATACATGTTTTATACGGGCGAGCTTTCCATTTAGCACCCAAAATGATGAGGGGGGTAGATGTCACAGTGAGTCATTAGGACGCAGGGATCTCACTTACATCTCTGTGTTCTTTGATGGGTGGGTGCTTCTCCAGCATAGTGGAACAGAGACCATAAAAACAACACCAGTCCTTTCTGAGGACCTTTTTCTGGTGCTGTGTGATCTTGTGCTGATCTGTGCACCTTCCCGCTCCACTTCTTCCTCAGCATATGAAGAGCAATAAATCCAAGTCACTTTATGCAGCACAATAATCCCTAAAAGGACTGTCACAACAATAATTAAACTAACAAAATAGAATTACAATATTTATAGGGGGGTACTTTTAACGCAACTTCTGCTTTATGTCTCACTCAGCTGTATCCTTTTATCAAAAACCCTTTGCCTATTAGAAGATATTGTGATTTATAGCTCTGCACCATAACCCTGAGTAGACCTGACATCGCCGGTTGGGTTGATGTTCCAGTTCATGTTCAGCTGATGTCAAATATAGGCTGAATGAGTGAGTGGCTGAATTCATTCAATGGAGATTGTCATCCACTTCTATTTTGGATGCTGATGCAAAGTCGGCAGTCATTAAATAAGTCCATAACCATTAAAAAATTAAATGTTGGCATATAGAAAGAGGAATTAACTTTACATTGAAAGTAATTCTCCATGGAGCATTTTTCTCCATAAAAATCAGTTACTGTCATTACTTGTAGGCTCACTATAATTAGATTCTAATAGTTAAGTTGCCTTTTACTTAAAGAACCTGGCTGATATTTTATATTGGAAAAAATCTAACAATGTAGAATTTAATTGTTAATTAACTGTCACTGCATTCTCGCCTGTGACAAGCATTTCTGTTAAATACTACTGGTGGTATCTAATTATCTTGTAGTCATGATTTCATTAAAACACGATATTATAGAAACAGGAAAGTAAAGGGTTACTGGAAAATTAACTAGTGAACTGTTAAATGTCCCAAGGAGGAAGTTCCAAGGATGATATCACTCGATTGAGGATAATTCAATGCAAGAAGTAGAACAGAAGGAGATAACTGTCTACCACCCACCAGTCAGAAGATTGTGTGCAACAGAACCATTGACTAAAAACATTTTAGTTTTCTATTTTTGAGACTGGAAATGTTGAAATAGATATGCTGCAACAGAACTTGCAGTACTTTCATTTCTTCTCTTTGTTGTAAGTGCTTTTGTGATTTATTCATTTATGTTGTACACAGGACAGGCAGTCACTGCTCAGACATGAAGCAAGAGAAAGCCCGGCAGGATGGGACTTCCACCCAGCCCACATGTTCACTGCTGCCACAGCAAATCTTCGGACTCAGATAATTTAAATATAGTTTGTCCAACTCCCAGCAGAGTGTCACAAGTGATTAGGCTTTTTGTGAGCGTGTTGATGGTAGGGGGGTGGGTGCAGGTAATCTTGTATTGACACAAGACTTTAAAGTTCTGCAGAATCTTAAAGGTTAGAAAGGAAAGGAAGGCAGGATGTCAGGAAGGGCCCATAGCGCTGACTGGCTTCAGGCCCCCTGCAGGCATTACATGATTCATGCTGACATTCATATTTTCTTTGCCAAGCACCAGCTCAGAGACAAGTGCCCAGGGGAGTTAAATAATGAGCATGAGGAGATCCACAGGGTGATGTACTGAATATGATTGTGCAAGAGGAGTTGGGGCGGGTGTGGAAGATGAAGACTTTGACATTCCTGTGTGGAGGGTCAGGGAACATCCTGAAGAGCCTGTGGTCCATGATCTCAAGTCCTGCTTTTAAGGGATGCTTGTAGAAAGAAAGAACTTGCATTTACATACCGTCACTGTTGTTATGTAAGAAAGCATTGCAACCAATTTATGTACAGCCAGGCCCCACAAATAGCAATGAGGGAGATGACCAAATAATCTGTTTTGGTGATGCTGGTTAAGGGATAAATTTTGGCCAGGACATCTGGAGAATTCCCCTGGCCTATTTTACATATTGCCAAGGGATCGTGAGCCGCAGATCTTGAGAGCGGGCCATGGTTTAACGTCTCATCGGAAAGATAGCACTTCTGACAGTGCAGCACTGAAGTCTCAGCCTAGTGCTCAGGTACCTGAAGTGGAGCTTGAACCCACAGCCTTCAGACCCGTCGGACTTTCCTGGCTCAGGGACATTTGCATGCATTGAACATGTGATTAACAATGTAACTGAGACACCTACCTCCGGAACCTCACCAGGTGGCTTGGCCACAATGAAACAGCTTGGGCCTTAAGACACTGGAAGCATTTTTGAGGCATTGTAAACCCCAGCCATTCAATATTTATTTAGTCATTAGTCCAATACACATGGGTTGGATGGTCCATCACTGACTAAGTACCCGTGCTTAGA
Organism: Pristiophorus japonicus; assembly: GCF_044704955.1. NCBI lineage: Eukaryota > Metazoa > Chordata > Chondrichthyes > Pristiophoridae > Pristiophorus > Pristiophorus japonicus. The sequence continues at coordinate 414,817,508 of NC_091977.1, forward strand.
AATAAAAGGATTTTAAAGATTGGTGGGAAAGATAGATGGCACGACTCCCATAATGACAGGCTCTTTCCACTTTATTTTTAGCTTGTAGCTTGCAGCTTGTATCTAGAGAGAGCTCTCTTTCCCTCTCGCTCTCACTCCACCAGGACCGATGTACCAGGAGGAAGCTGCAGTTCCGCAGAAGAAGCCGTCGAGACTGAAAACCAGGCAGTGACTTCCCACAGCTGAGCTGAGCGAGGAAACCAACTGTGTGTGTAGTGGTGAGCATGATCGCGAGTGTCCCAAGCTGGGTGAGACTAAGGGCTCAGGGTTTTCTCAGAAGTGAAGCTTTTCAGGGCTATTCTGGGGAGGAAGCTTCGACTGGGTAATTCGTTGGTAGGGGTAGAGTTAGAATCCACCAGGGAATTACTGCATGTTACAGATCTCATTTCTATACTGTATATATGTTGTTTGTAACCTGGATTTTATTCTCCACAGTGATTTCATTTAGTAGTGCATGTTTTTAGCCAATGTATGTTAGACCAAATAAAGTGAGTCCAATTTTTCACCGGAGCCTTCCTGTCCATGACTCATTTCATTTACACTCTGAATAATAATTCCCGGGTCTAGAACTTTCATAAGGCCGTCCATCTAGCAATTGGGCTGGGATCAAAACCGCTTACACGGCTGCCCTAGCAACACTGGATGCCCCCTACAACTAACGTAACTAAGGACACAAATGTGGAAATGACATCATATTACCTAATTTGTACATTTGCATGCACCCACACATTAGTGGGTGGACCTAGTATGTGACTGCCCCCAAATGGGCAAGAATATACGAGGGGCAGAAAAAGAGGCAAGGACCATACACCACCAACTTCTGCCCTGAATATGGCATGATGATGTTGAAAAGGCCATACAATTTAACCCCCTTCTGTTTGGTTGCAAAATTTTTGCTATGGTTTGAAGTGGCTGGAATTATATGTGAGTAATGGGAGCAGTGTAGCTTGCTGCACACAAAGGCAATTTTTGGCATGATGGAATTTCAGGAAGACAGTGTTGACAGGACTGTAGTTTTCAGGAGAAGGTAACCTGAATCAACTGATACCGAATGTCTCTGGGTTCTCCTGGACAGTCTCTTCCAGCTGCTGATGGTCAGCTTCATCCTCCTGATGCCTTTGGTTACCTTCCTCCTCTGTGGTTTCCATGACCAGCCCTCTTTGCGATGTGAAGTTGTGTACCATGCACCACATCACCACTATCCTTGGAACTTGTGCCAGACTGTACTGCCTTGGCTCACCAGAACAATTCAGGCAACTTTTGTGTGTCTTTAACATTCCAGTCACGATCTCTTGTAAGGGGTGATTTTCAGGGGGTCAGCTTTCCCTTCTGACCTTATATGAGCGGTTCCGAATCGCTCCCACACCCTTGGTTCTCGACACTGGAATTATGAAGGGACTGTGACAGACTTGGATAGACAATCGGTTTCAAGGTAGGAAGCAGGTATGGCTTTATTGTGTCTAAAAAGAAGTAAAAGGCACACCTTAAATAACACACACAGAATATTAATACCGATACACACTGAGGGATACAACACATTGAATAAAATGTCAAATTACAGCCTGTGGGGAAAAGAATACAGCTTAAACTCTAAATGGGGTAAAGAGGAGAATACAGATACATTTACACAAGTTATCCCAGCCTCTCCACCTCCCAATTCCCCTAACTAACTAAGTTATAGCTCTGGGGTTTCAGGGACCATGCTCACCAATCCCCTTTTGACAGTTGAAACTCCGGGGTTCGCCTTAGTTGTCCACGTTCTGTAGTCTGTACCCCTTGGTAGTGTAGGACCAGCTCATGAATGGAAAATCTTCGGGTTTTTTCGGTTTTGTCGGGTTGGTTCCGGTTGACTGTTTGGTTGGTCGCGATGGCCCACAACTTTCCGGCAGTCGTTTTGACAGCCTGTTTGCTGTCGTGGTGCTGTCCTTCTGGGTTTTAGAGATTCCTTTCGCCGATGTTTCGGGGTCCCACTTTTCGAGGCTGGTGTAGAACTTATGCAACGAGACTGCTAACTTAATAGTGTCTCTAGAAGCACACTTAACTGCCAAAACAGGCCTTCAATTATACTAAAACAGGCTTCCTTATCTTTGCACCAAATCAGTTCTTGGGCTTTGTTTAAACTGTTCTGTCCATTGATTTTTAAATGTCTCCTTTGTCAGTGTTTTTGGTGGGCTAGTCAGCAGTAACTCGATTAGGGTATGATAATGTGCTATCACTGGTTTTGCATTGTTTTAGGATTGTCCAGTTTCCTGACCATCTAGTTGGGCCCATGATTTCCATTGTGCTTGATTGGATAATTTGATTATCTCTTAGGGGGTGAATTGGTGTTGCACAGTTCCCCCCAGACAGTCTGGGATCCTTAATACACAAATTTGCTTCACAGAGGTTAGCCCCACCTCCTGTATTCGGTAACTCTTTTTCGCAGCCAAAATGTTGTAGAATCTTAAAATTGATATGCTCCTTCCCATAGATGTTTAGGGGATCTCAGGCGTTTGTAATTTAGGTCCATTTTGAATTCTCCTTAATTTGAGTCCAAACACTGGGGGGGGGGGGGGGTCTCCATGAATGCATCCCCTTTTATCCCCTGCAGGCTTCGTCTGCCCCTTTAAACTCATTTTAAAAATCCAGAAAGGGGTTCTTCTCCTCTGCAGGGGAAAGGTACCAGGAATCTTTTCAAAATATTGGTAAATTCTACACTCTAGTATAACCCAGATGGCAGAATGGTCTTAGTTGTATTCATGCTGTGCTTATGTTCTAGAGAAGTGCACAGGTATCATCAGCCAAAGCTGCAAAGGGTACTTTGTACCACCCAGGATCCAGTCAGACATTTGCCTTCTGTCTTGTAAGAGTGCTGGCACTATGATCTGTCTTGAACTCAAGGAATTACGGTAGCCATCATGAAATGAGCATTGATGTGAAGATGTGGGATTGGTAGTCACAAATTAGTTACATATTGGGTGGCAAAGATACTCAGTGTGGTAGTTACTTTGACAGCCACTGGCAGAGCCATGAGCTACAGGGAGGTGCTCTACAGGTCAGGTTACCGCTTGTGGCACAATTCATTGATGGCTACCCTTTGGAAGTGGAGCCCTCCTATGCACTACACCTAGGAGAGGTGCAAGAAGGAATGGTGGGTACTGTGGATTCTGCTGGCTGGATATGACTGGGCACACATACTCCATGAATGGTGTTGAAATAGTTAAGGATGAAGCTGAAAGACACCTAGCATTCTTGTAGACTTAATACTAGACCTGTCCAACCAATACTTAGCATCAATCAACAAAGCAAACAGGATGCTGAACTCCATAGCCAGAACAGTAAAATATGAGTTAGAGGAGGCAATGAACAAGAACGAATGAACTTGCCTTTATTAAGTACCTTTCACGTGCCTCAGAATGTCCCAAAGCACTTCACAACCAATGAAGTACTGTTGTAATATAAGGAAACATGGCACCCAATTTGTGATCAAACATAGTAGTGCTCTGGTCAAATCACACCTTGAGTACTGTGTCCAGTTCTGGTTGCCAATAAACAAGAGGGATAGTCAAGTTTTGAACGCAGAGCCGAGAAGAGATATGAGGCTGATTGGGAGTCTGAGTTGTGAGGAAAGACTTGAGAAACCTGAGCTTTTTTTTGGAAGGCATGCTTATAAAATTGCAGAAAATCTTTGGTGAGACATCTATGAACAGAAGCTGACATTCACTGCATTCCAGTAGAAGTTTCAGTACTTACCTGGTGTTCCTTTAATTTGTTGCTGCTGCTGTCATCAGTAAATGCTGTAGTTTAAAGGTTGCTCCTCAAATTTCCAACTCACCCTAGCACAGTGCTACAAAAGAGCTGTGCTCAAGCAACGGCAATTGATATTTAAATGAGTTGACTCTGTGGTTTACAGCGGGGTCAGCGGTGGAAATCCTGTCTTTTGCAGAGCAAATTCAGAGCAACTGGCTCTATAGCCAATATTATAATTCATTAAAAAATATCAGACAGTGTTCAAGAATTTCCACTTTATGTGCAATCGGTGAACCCCACACAAATTGCACTCGCTAGTTTTAAGAAGTGCTATTTTTGCTCAAGTTTCTGCTCAAACTCATTTGCATATCATCGAATATAAAATCTTCCATGAACCAGCGCAATCAGGCAGAGTTTTAGAATGTAATTTTTTAAAATTGCATTAAAAAATATTCTGTGATTTATTTAAGAGTGGTAACTTGGTGCAATTTTATTAATACAGCTGAAATATGGCTTATCGCAAAAATAAGCATTTTTAATCAGGTTGTCTAGTCCACCACCTGCAAGCAACCCAATTTTATTGTCTTTAAACGAATCATTTACTAGCTATATTGGTGTACAGTAGTCAGCTTCTCCATAAATGTTTTTAAAAATTAAAAGCTTTTAAAACATACCTTACATAAGAACATAAGACATAGAAGCAGGAGTAGGCCATTTGGCCCCTCGAGCCTGTTCCGCCATTCAAAAAGATCATGGCTGATCTGATCTTGACCTCAACTCCACTTTCTTGCCCACTCCCCATAACCCTTGACACCCGTGTCGTTCAAAAATCTGTCTATCTCCACCTTAAATATATTCAATGACCCAGCCTTCATAGCTCACTGGGGTAGAGCATTCCAAAGATTCATAACCCTTTGAGAGAAGACATTCCTCCTCACTTGCATTTTAAATGGGCGACCCTTTATTCTGAAACTATGTCCCCTAGTTCTAGAATCCCCCATGAGGGGAAACATCCTCTCTGCATCTACCCTGTCAAGGCCCCTCAGAATCTTATATGTTTCAATAAGATTACCACTCAGTCTTCTAAACTGCAATGAGTATAGGCCCAACCTGCTCAATCTTTCTTCATAAGACAACCCCTTCATCTCAGGAATCAACTGCGTTAACCTTCTCTGAATTGCCTCCAATGCAAGTATATTCCTCCTTAAACAAGGAGACCAAAACTGTATGCAGTACTCCAGGTGTGGTCTCACCAACACTCTGTACAGTTGTAGCAAGACTTCCCTACTTTTATACTCCATCCCCCTTGCAATAAAGGCCAACATTCCATTTGCCGCCTTAATTACTTGCTGTACCTGCATACTTAGTTTTTGTGTTTCATGTACAAGTACCCCCACATCCCTCTGTACCTCAGCGTTTTGTAGTCTCTCTCCATTTAAATAATAATTTGCTTTTATATTCTTCCTAGCAAAGTGGATAACCTCACATTTCCCACATTATACAGGTACAACATCCGAAATCCGGAATCCTCGGGGCTGAGTCTGTGCCGGTTTTTGGGTTTTCCCGGATTTCAGACAAGAAAACCAATAGTCTGAAATCTGGAATCTTCGCGACTGAATCCGTGCCGGATTTTGGGTTTCGCCAGATTTCAGACTTCACCGCGGCCCAAATCTGTGCCGGATTTTGGGTTTTGCCGGATTTCGGACCTTGCCGCAGCCCGAATCCGTGCCGGATTTTGGGTTTCGCCAGATTTCAGATTTCGACGCAGCCCGAATCCATGCCAGATTTTGAGTTTTGCCGAATTTCGGACTTCGCCACCAGCCGATCCTCTGCTCCTCGCTGCTCGCCGAAATGTCCGGTTTTTGGACAATTCTAGTTTTCGGAGTTCCGGATTCGGGATGTAGCACCTGTATTCCATCTGCCAATTTTTTGTCTGTTTAGAGTCCTTGCACATAATAAAAAACTTAATTATAAGAGTCCGCTCTAAGGCCCTTAAATGGACTCAATTAGTGGAAACTCGCCATGGTGATTAATTCGATCCAGGCTCATAGCCAGTTTTGTGGGCGATGCCAGTTTTTTGGGCAACGCCAGTTTCCAGCATGATGATTTTTAAACCAGTGCAAAAAGTCGCGGAGCCTCGATTTGCACTGGATGTAATTTGTGCTTGAAATTCCTCAATATCTTGCGTTGGTTTGACCGATTTCAGGCAAATTGCACTGAAAAAACAGGCACAACCTAGCAAACACTCCTGCCCATTATGTAAAGGCAAAGCATTAGAAAATGTAAAATTGAAACTACCAATGTAACCTTATCTTGCTGTAATTACATTTTCTCACCAGATGCGACGCCTCAGTTTTGTGTCTCTGAGCTCCACAACCTGTATTGGAGAGAAACGTCTGTGCTCCAACTGACTAATTCTGTGCTTCCCAAATTGTAGCAACTTTTGCTATTTAGCTATGAAATATGTAAATAAATAAGTACAGACTGTACGACTTCAAAATGGAGACTCAGTATGTATATATTTTCTTTTATATATCTATCTAAACCTTATTCAATATCGTGACTGCATGCCCTCGTCCAATTATCCCCACTCATTAGCCCTGCTTCACCTGAAGACCTCACTTAGGGGGGGAGATTGAGTAGCGCCCTGATTGGGGGTGGTAACAGCCGCGAGGTGGTATTTCCTGCGCCAGGCGCGGCAGTCCCGCTCCGCGACCTAAATTCGGGTTACCGCCCTCGAGAGCAAGTGGAGCGCAAAATATCTGTGTGGCGCGAACAAGTGGAAGGAATCAATGAGAGGCGCAGCACTGTGTGGTGGGACGCGTAGCATTGCCGCATAGACAGAGCCCTCCCCTTCATTAAAGGGAAGTGCCAAGCTGTCGACTTTGTGGGGGAAGAAACGGGGTGCCGTGGTATCAGCCCGGCGCTCAAGCGGAGTGATGGGCTGCAAGATTGCGGCACGCGATCCAATATGAAGCAGGCCGCGACCGGTAAGTGGGCCGATTTTTTTCAAAGTGCCAACTACCCATTAAATTTCGCCTCTCAAGCGGCCTACAGCCTGCTGAAGCCGTCACTGGCATCCCACACGCAGCTTCAGGAATCGCAACCGAATATTTGCTCCGGGGTGAAAACAGTTCACTGAGCACTGTGATGAGCAGAGCAGTGCGCTACCGGGTGAAAAGTCATTTGTGGGGTGCTATTGGGAGGCGCAAATACCTCTCGAGTGATCAAGTAGTTTACTCAAAAATTAAACGAATGACTTTATTAAATCGGCTTCACTCATACAACAAATTTTGAACCAACATGTTCACAGATTCTTTAATGTTCTTATTTTAAAATTAGGGAGAAATGTTTGTACTGTGGGGAATATATGCACTACAGGGTAAAATAAATTCTAGAAGTTATTTTTCTGTACACACATGATTGTTGTTATAGTAGTGAAAGAAGGGTGAACTTTGCGATGCCTGAGACTTGAGTTACAAAATTAGATAACCCAATCAGTCCTTCAGTAGACATTACTTTGAATAATTTACTCAATATTTTAACAATAGCATTGTGACCAACACATACCTCAAACATTTATATGTGAAATTGCACATTTGCTTATTTCCAGACTAGAGCTACTAGATACATTGTATATTTTTCATAATGTAACAATGAAATAACTCCCAACAAGTTTGCCCATATTACAACAAAAACAACAACTTGCGTTCATATAGTGCTTTTAACATAGTAAACGTCCAAGATGCTTCAGAGGAACATTATCAAACCAAATTTGACACCGAGCCACAGAAGGCGATATTAGGACAGGTGATCCAAAGCTTGGTCAAAAGTTAGGTTTTAAGGAGCACATAAAAGGAGGAGAGAGAGCCCTAGAGAGGCGGAGAGGTGTAGGTACGGAATTCCAGCATTTATGGCTTTGGTAGTTGGAGGCATAGCCATCAATGATGGAGTAATTAAAATCAGAGATGTGTAAGATGCCAGAGTTGGAGGAGCACAGAGTTGAAGGAGGGTTGCAGTGATAGGGAATGGCGAGGCCATGGAAGGATTTGAAAACATGGATGAGAATTTTTAAAGCGAGGCTTTCTGGACCAGGAGCCAACGTAGGTCAGCGAGCACAAGGGTGATGGATTAACTGGGATTTGGTATGAGTTAGGATAGAGGAAGCAAAGTTTTGGATAAGTTCAAGTTTACAGAGGGTCCAAGGTGAGAGGCTGGCCAGCAGAGCAATAAAATAGTCGAGACTCGAGGTAAAAATGGCATAACTGAGGGGTTCAGCAGCAGATGAACTGAGGCTTCACCTTCAACCTGAACTAAAATTAAGCTTTGAGCCTTTCACGGTACTAATCTCACTAATTTGCAGCCAGACCCAATAGTTTAAAAAGTGATTTATTTTGATATTTCATCTCTGAAAATGAAAATGATCCAGGTGTTAAAATGGGTTTTCAGTCTATCTTACTCTGATTTTTCACCATAAATCTCACTCTTAACATTTCACTGATGATGATGCTCTCAAAATGGCTGTTCCTCTTCTCCATTTATAGCATTTATACTTAATGGGCTCAATTTTGTCCAAGCCCGTTTTCTGGCCTATTGCCAGAGTTATGCCCGTTTTTCTAGGCCAGAAATATGCCGGAAATAATTTGCCAAAGTTTCCCTGATCTATCAATCGAATTTGGCACCACGCAGCATGTCCAGTCGTCTCGGGGGGGTGGAGCCTGCTGTCTGCGCCGAAAAATGATGCCGCACCTTCTGCGCATGGGCGTGAAAAAAAGTTACATTTCTGGTGTCGTTGCAATGGACACGCATGCTCAGTACAGCTCCGAGTTGGCAATCGGCCATTTTTAAAGAGCCAGTTGTGTGTCTAAGAAGGAATACGGTGTGAGAGCATTGGAAAAATCGCAGCTGCAGTACAAGATGCAACGCGGTGCAAGGACCAAGAATTTCTTACAGGAAGAAGTGGAGGCACTAGTTACTGTGATTGAGAACAGATGCCAGGAGCTGGACACCAGCAGAGATCACATAAAAGTTCCATCAAAATAAATGAAGAAACGCTGGAACCAAGTTGCAGAAGATTGCTGTGCAATGGTGACCACCACGAGATCTGGAGGCCAGTGTAAAAAGATGTGGTCAAGTAGATAGTGCAAGTAATATTTTCATTTATTCAATGGAATTGCAATGATAAATGTGACCATCTGTCTGTCCCACCCAGCAGAAAGACACCCTCTTTAAAAAGTTAGGTTTTCATTTTTGCAGAGGAAGGTGGCACATAATAAAAGGGAAAGAACTCGAACAGGAGGAGGCCCGGCAAATCTTCACCCACTGACACCCTTGGAAGAGTGCTTTGATGGGTCCTGTCTGGAGAAAAGCAATCACCACTGCACAAGCTGGGCCCACACTCGAGGGAGAGGGTAAGTCCTGCAAATTCATCGTGGCCCTTCAAATCAACCTGCTGCCTGGCCTGCGATGTATGAGCCTACTCATGCCACCCACCCTGCATCCTCCTCTGCTGCTAACCATTTGGCTGTTCCGTTATATTTTGCAGAACTTGAGGCCAAATCTGACGATGCAGAAAAAGATTCAGACGTGGACAAGCCTGAAGAGGAGAACATCTTCCAATCCAACCCTCCAGACCAAGAACATGGGGGTGAGGGGGAAGGTGAGGGGGAGGGGATGGAGCTGGATGAAGCTCCCACTGTTGTATTAACTTTGGAGGAAGTGCCACTCATTGCGGTGACAGCCCCTTCCGTGACTAGTGGTTTGAGTGTTGGTGGGACATTCCATGGTTTCCCACCTTCCAGTGGTGGGGTGCAGCGAGGCTAACGCAGGGTCCCACCTTCCGAGGTTGCGGGTCCCAGTGATGGGGTGCAGCGAGGCACACCTGTGGGGAGGAGGGGAAGGAGAGCTCGAGTGCGCTCTCCTGAGGTGCAGGATCTAACAAATGTGGTTCAGATGATGTCATTGAGTGCAGGGAGCACTGACCTTACCCGATCACTCCTGGACGCCATCAGTGGGGTGAGTGATGAGGTAGCGGGATTGTTGGGAGAAGTAACAGCAATGGCATGAGAAATGGGAATGATGTCCGGGACCATCAGTGAGGGACTAGCGACCATGAGGGAGGGAATGTCAGAGGTAGCTGATACGCTATCAGTGACCATCAGGGAGGGAATGTTGCAGGTCGTTGAGACACTGTCAGAATGCATGAGGGACGGCATGTTGGAGTTAGCTGCTGCAATAAGGGAACACACCCAGACCCCGCGCCCATTGACAGAATCAATTGTCACTCCCACTCCAATCCCCACAACAGCCTCTGAAGAGCCCAAAGCCGGGCCCTCCAACTTGCCGCCTGGGCCCTCCAACTTGCCGCCTGACGCTGACTCTCTCCCCACCCCCCCGCCCCAAACAGGTGCGCAGTACCCGAGATGTTAGAAAGAATAAGCTTGGTACCAAACCCAGAAACAATGCGCCACCGTCTGTGGGCAGGGGTGGTGGCGTGTCCAAGACCCAGCGCAGCGGGCTCGGAGAGATAGGTGGGTGCAGCTTTTCTTTGTTGTTGTTGTTATTGTTGTTACTGTTGTAACTGTTCTCAAATTAAAAGTTTTTTGTAAGTTATGTAAATTTACAAGTTTAAAAGTTTTTAAGTGATCTTAAAGAGTGATCTTAAAGTAAAGTTTGATACAAGAATAATTGTATTAAAGTTAGGTACAAAAGAACTGTTTGTTAAACTTTTGAATAAAATATATTTTACATTAAAACTGAATCATTTCCATTATTTGTTCCATTAACACAACACAACATTACACAACAGCTCCAAACAGTAAACATGGTCCATGTGGAATAGTGGAATACTCAGGCATCAGTAAAGCGTTCACGGATGAGCTGCTGGCGCAAGGCTTGAGCAATCGTTAAAGGGGCACGATGGCCCGCCCTCCTCTACCGTCGTGTTCTGGCCTCAGGCACTTGCATGGCTTCATCATCCTCGTCATCCTCCTCCTGCTCATCACCTGCATCTTCCGCCTCATTATCATCAGCCACTCTCACCACAGGTGAGTCTTCCGCGACCAGGTGCTGCTAGCTCATGATGGCTAAGTTATGCAGCATGCAGCACACAATAGTGAACTGAGCGACAATCTCAGGGGAGTACAGCAAGTAGCCTCCAGAATGGCCCAGGCACCGGAAACACTGTTTCAAAATGCCAATGGTCCTCTCTATGACGCTGTGCGTCGCAATGTGCGGCATGTTGCTTTCACGGTCAGTTTCCGTCCAGGTTACACGTAAGGGCGTCATGAGCCAGGTGGCGAGGCTGTACCTTTTGTCTCCCAGTAGCCAGCTCTGCCCTTCTGGCTGCTGCTGCTGAAACATGGCAGATATAATGCTGTCGCGTAGGATGAATCCATCATGGGTGCTCCCAGGGTATCTTGCATCGACTGACATGATATGATGCATGTCGTCACACACGAGCTGTACATTAATGGAGTGGAAGGCTTTTCTGTTCCTGTACATCTCGGAATCCTCCAAAGGTGCTTGCAAAGCGATATGGGTACAATCAATGCAGCCCTGTATCTTTGAGAAACCAGCAATGCTCTAGAAGCTCACAAACTTGTCATGGATTGCTTGGGCGGTCATGGGGAACTTTATAAAGTCATTACTCCATGCACACAGTGCAGCCGTCCCCTGGCAAACCTTTAAAGATCACATGGATGAACTTCAACAATTGTACATCCCTGTCTGGAGTAAAAATAAAACAGGGAAGGTGGCTCAACCGTGGCTAACAAGGGAAATTAAGGATAGTGTTAAATCCAAGGAAGAGGCATATAAATTGGCCAGAAAAAGCAGCAAACCTGAGCACTGGGAGAATTTTGTAATACAGCAGAGGAGGACAAAGGGTTTAATTAGGAGGGGGAAAATAGAGTATGAGAGGAAGCTTGCTGGGAACATAAAAACTGACTGCAAAGCTTCTATAGATATGCGAAGAGAAAAAGATTAGTGAAAACAAACGTAGGTCCCTTGCAGTCAGATTCAGGTGAATTTATAATGGGGAACAAAGAAATGGCGGACCAGTTAAGCAAATACTTTAGTTCTGTCTTCACGAAGGAAGACACAAATAACTTTCCGGAAATACTAGGGGACCAAGGGTCTAGTGAGGAGGAGGAACTGAAGGAAATCCTTATTAGGCAGGAAACTGTGATAGGGAAATTGATGGGATTGAAGGCTGATAAATCCCCGGGGCCTGATAGTCTGCATCCCAGAGTACTTAAGGAAGTAGCCCTAGAAATAGTGGATGCATTGGTGATCATTTTGCAACAGTCTATCGATTCTGGATTGGTTCCTATGGACTGGAGGGTAGCTAATGTAATACCACTTTTTAAGAAAGGACGGAGAGAGTAAATGGGTAATTATAGACCAGTTAGCCTGCCATCAGTAGTGGGGAAAATGTTGGAATCAATTATTAAAGATGAAATAGCAGCACATTTGGAAAGCAGTGACAGGATCGGTCCAAGTCAGCATGGATTTATGAAAGGGAAATCCTGCTTGAAAAATCTTCAGAATATTTTGAGGATATAACTAGTAGAGTGGACAAGGGAGAACCAGTGGATGTGGTGTATTTTGACTTTCAAAAGGCTTTTGACAAGGTCCCACACAAGAGATTGGTGTGCAAAGTTAAAGCACATGGTATTGGGGCTAATGTATTGATGTGGATAAAGAAATGGTTGGCAGATAGGAAGCAGAGACTCGGGATAAACGGGTCCTTTTCAGAATGGCAGGCAGTGACTAGTGGGTTGCCGCAGGGCTCAGTGTTGGGACCCCAGCTATTTACAATATACATTAATAATTTGGATGAGGGAATTGAGTGTAATATCTCCAAGTTTGCAGCTGACACTAAGCTGGGTGGCGGTGTGAGCTGTGAGGAGGACGCTAAAAGCTGCAGGGTGACTTGGACAGGTTAGGTGAGTGGGAAAACGTGTGGTAGATGCAGTATAATGTGGATAAATGTGAGGTTATCCACTTTGGTGACAAATACACGAAGGCAGAATATTATCTGAATGGTGGCAGATTAAGAAAAGAGGAGGTGCAACGAGACCTGGGTGTTATGGTACATCAGTCATTGAAAGTTGGCATGCAGGTACAGCAGGCGGTGAAGAAGGCAAATGGTATGTTGGCCTTAATAGCTAGAGGATTTGGGTATAGGAGCAGGGAGGTCTTACTGCAGTTGTACAGGGCCTGAGTGAGGCCTCACCTGAAATATTGTGTTCAGTTTTGGTCTCCTAATCTGAGGAAGGACGTTCTTGCTATTGAGGGAGTGCAGCGAAGGTTCACCAGACTGATTCCCGGGATGACAGGACTGACATATGAGGAGAGACTGGATCGACTGGGCCTGTATTCACTGGAGTTTAGAAGGATGAGAGGGGATCTCATAGAAACATATAAAATTCTGACGGGACTGGACAGGTTAGATGCAGGAAGTATGTTCCCAATGTTGGGGATGTCCAGAACCAGGGGACATAGTCTAAGGATAAGGGGTAAGCCATTTAGGACTGAGATGAGGAGAAACTTCTTCACTCAGAGTTGTTAACCTGTGCACTTCCCTACCGCAGAGAGTTGTTGATGCCAGTTCATTGGATATATTCAAGAGGGCGTTAGATATCGCCCTTATGGCTAAAGGGATCAAGGGTTATGGAGAGAAAGCAGGAAAGGGGTACTGAGGTGAATGATCTTATTGAATGGTGGTGCAGACTCGAAGGGCCGAATGGCCTACTCCTGCACCTATTTTCTATGTTTCTATGATACAGTCTGCATCACTCAGGTGGAGGTACGAATGCCTGTCTTGATATACCCGAAGTGGGTAAGGCCTCCTACCCAGCACCCTACGGGCTCTGATATTCCTGATGTGATGACGTCGAATCAACTGTCTCCTACTGTAAGAATTTGGTGTAAACTTTTGGACATTGCTGGGACACATTTTCTGTTACTGCAGAGAGCAGACAGCACTGACTTTGGACAGGTCCAAACATGCCCCACAGGAATACCCATCATGTGGCCAAGGAATCAATGGCTAAGATGATTGATGGACAGGGTCTTTGTCTTGCAATCAGTGAGACATTAAGTAAAGTGGCCGGGGTTTCAGGCCATCGAAAGACAAAGGAAAGCTATTCCACCACAGACTTGTCGGAGCCACACATCGAGGTACAGCCCAGTTGACAAAGGAACAGGCCATAGACTTGATTTTGTTTTTCAGTTGCACAGCCTCACGGGAAGAACAGTTAAACTTTTGGTGTGAGAAGATGCATTTTTGCAAATATAAGAGACGACGGTTGCAGCCATCTCTCTCTCTCTCCCCTCTTCTACGCCTGCTTGCGTCGTTCAACGCACAAGGACTGAGCACTCCGTCTGGGACGGAGAGAAGAAACCACCATCTATGAGCAAAGAGAGCCTCGCTATTTCGATTGGGAAGCTGACCTTGAGACTGAACTGGAATACCACAAATTGGTACAGAACCAGAAGATACGCCTCATCAGGAGAAGCAGCGAGTAAGCCAGAGGGGTAATTGGTGAGAATTTATCCCAGCCCACACATCTTTAAGACCACCGTATAGTGTGAAAGGGCGTCGTGTGTCCCAACAAAACCTTAGGGATTTTAGTGAGAAGGTTTTTGCAAGGATCATAAGTGTACGCACAATTCTTTGGACAGATCCGGTGTTACTTTTGAATCCGAGCAGGGGTGTTTTAGACGTGGGTCCTTCGCATTAGGGGTCTGTTCAGACAGGCCAGAGTTGTGTGTTGTACTGTGCTTGTTTGTTTTACATTACCAGGGTGTGGGTGCAGGTATGTGCTTTAACTTGAATAAAAGCATTGTGATGGTGGAGACCAAAAAGATCTGTCTATGACTGTATATTACTGTTCATGACTATAATTTCGGTGTCTAGAACTATTGTGAGAGGCGTGATTCGAAACCACCAAGGGCAAACCCACTTACAGAATCTGGTGACCACGGACAGGACTCCGGTATGAGTAAACAGACAGTTATGAAAGATCTCAAGGTCAAGAGATCGGCAATGGGGGATAGGATTTCCGGGTACGTATTCTGAAAAGTTAACCCTAACCCTAACCCTAACACTAACCTGTTAGACCTGTTGTGGGCTGAGAGTCCTGAGGACAAAGCCGCTGAGTGGACGGGGAGTAATGAGCACAAAAAGGCAAAAGAAAAGGCCATGTGGCTCCTGTGTTTGCAGAAACAATTCCAGCTGCTCAGGGAGCAGGTTGGTAAGCTGAAGGCAGAGCTCCAAGAGTCAGAGGAGTAGTCAGCCACAAGGGCCACGGTGGGGAACAGGTTAGTGGATGAGTTACGTGAAGAGAGGCAGGAAAGGCGTACTCAAGAGGAAACCTCCTGTAACACCGGGGAATACCTGCAAAGCTAGGTCACCAAGGTCAAGCTCAACGAGCAGGCTGTGCGGCAGGAGAATGCCCGCTTAACGGGTAAAGTTGATGGGCTGGAGGGGCAACTGAGAGATATTAAGACAGCTTACAGGATAGCTAGCAGTAGGAGGTTTGAGAATGGGAATCATGGATCCTGCCAAGAAAAAATCCAAAATTTGACTCAAGCTCTATCCAAAGCCAAAGGTATGTTTTGCTTGTTAGCCCAGGGGGAAGCTCGGGTAGACTGGGAAGAGAAAGGAGAAGGTGGCGAGGATTGGGGGCAGGGTAGGGACAACCGACCATCGCTTGAAGCGCCAAAGGGACTGATGTGGCCCATACGGCAGCAGAAGTTCGGCCCGCCCGTAGACGGCACGGGTCAGGGCGCGCTGCAAAGCGATTTCCTGGTTCCATTCACCACCCTGCTGCTGCAGAATATGATCTCAAGGGTGCCCAAGTTAAAGAAAGATGGGGATCCCTCAGTTCACTTCACCGAGGCGGACCAGGTTGAGGGGATTGACGGGTGTAGTGGGGCCGAGGCTCACAAACTGTTGCTGTTTTCCCTGGATGGGAAACTGTATCAGGCCCTGTCTGCCGAGACCAAACAGGGACAGGAGACCACAGCCGGCTTAGAGGAGGAAATCCTGAGAGCCATGGGTAGTCCATTCTCTCGGGTAGAGAGGATACGGCAACTGGCAGGGGAAGCACTCAGGCATTCGCGGACAGGCTCTGACCCGTCTACAAAATGGCCACGCGTGGGGTGCTCAACAGTGCAGTTTCTCAGTTGGGGCCGAGAAACTATTGGCTCAGGACCCTCATGGAACCTAAAAGCGGAGGCCTGGTTTGACTCCGAGGACCTCGCGAATATGAAGGCTGGAGTGCTCCATCACCTGAGCCTGACCTTTAAAACCGGTTCAGAGGAGGAGGTCAAACCAAGTAAGGGCAAGGTACATGAATAAAGGCCAGTGAGGGTAGTAAAAGGGAATGGCACCAGGAAAGGGGTAGCTCAGAGAGGGCTAGGATGTGTTTCGGGTGTGGGAAGACGGGACACTGGAGGAGAGACTGCCCGGCCCCGAGGAGGGGTCAAGGCAAAGGGGATCCTCCAGTGCCTGACGAAACCTGTCGAGGTGAAGGGACCGACCCCGGAACAATTGGATGTTCTGGTGGCCGCCCTTCGGACAGCTTTTGTACCAGAGCAGGGAAGGGTCGATGCTTCCGTGAGCAGAGAAATCCCGACCGTTCCGGTAATCCCACCACCCTGACTAGCGCGCACCCAGCCTGAGTACCTGTGTTCGCTCACGTACGATGAGTGGAGTGGACCATGTGTGAGGATGGGGGTAGAGAACGTAGAGGGGAAGTACTTGGTGGACTTGGAGCTTCGAGCACGGTGATCCATGCGAGTAACCCAACCGATTCACCCTCAGTCTCGTGGGGTTTACCGGGAACGAGCAGGCGGGGGCGATGTCCAGGCCGTTAGCCATAGATTTAGGATCCCTCCACACCAGGTGAGAATGAATCCCAATAAAGTGGGAACAGCCAGGGTCAGGAATCCTAGGGGCCGACTTTATGTTAGCCCACAGGAGTATAGTGGATTTGAGGAATCACTGCCTTTGGGCAGCAGTGGGTTCCGATAAGGAGAAAGAAGTTGTAGTGATCCCAAGGAAAGGGGAAGGAAAAGGCAACATGTGTACCGTGAAGCCGAAGGGGAGTTACGACCTAGAGCAATTGGGCACTACTACCCCGGTTGAGTACCAGGCTTACGTGCGGGACAACTTTGCATCGTTCGCCACACACAAGCACGACTGTGGTAGGGTGACGGGAGTGGAAGTCCGAGTACAGGGGGATCCCATGTCACAGCCACAGAAACAGTACAGTTTCCCCAGAGAGGCAGAGGCCAACTTGGAGACAGCACTGGGATCCCTGGTAGCACAGGAAGTGTTGAGGTCCGTAGCCACACACATGAACTCGCCACTTTGGCCGGTTAGGAAACAGGACCAGTCGTGGAGAGCTACCATGGGCTATCGGGTGCTCAACAAAAATACCCCAGCCTGCGCGCTCACAGTCGCGGCTGTGGTTGATCTGATTAGGAGTATTCCAGCAAACGCAACCACATTTACGGTGTTGGACACCTCAAATGGGTTTGGTCGATACCCTTCAAACGAGAAGACCAGTACAAGTTTGCCTTCACTTTTAAAGGACAGCAGTACACATGGACATGCCTTCACCAGGAATTTCATAACAGCCTCTCCATATTCCACCAGTGCATTGCAGACGCCTTAAAGGGTTTCAGCAGACCCCAGCAGTTGGTGCAGTATGTGGACAATTTACTTTTGTTCTCCAATGAGGGAGAGGAGCATGGTCCGCTGCTGGCCGAGCTGCTGAGAGAGACAGGGTTCAAGGTCAATCCTAAGAAAGCTCAGATCGGTCAGAGGGAAGTAAAATTCCTTGGGCTGACCATGAGGGCTGGGGAAAGGGCTATAGACGAGGCCAAACGGAAGGCAGTACAGGAGTTACCAGCCCCCACAACAGTGACGGGGGTGAGATCCTTCCTGGGGCTCACAGGGTACTGCAGGGATTTTATTGAGGATTACACCGCCACGGCAGCCTCTCTTATTCAGCTCCTCCACAAGGGAGTCAGATAGGGGTGGGATGGAGATTGCATGGCAGCGTTCAATCGCCTCAAGGGAGACCTGCAGACGGCACCCACATTAGAGGCGATTAATGGTGGGGAGGCGTTTTTGAAAGTAGCAGCCAGCGGGGACAGTCGGGGCGTGGTGTTGCTCCAGGAGTGACACGGCAAACTGAGGCCCATGGTGTACTCATCAAGAGTACTCATGGATCCAATTGCGAGAGGCATCTCCTAGCCACGCATTGGGCCGTAAAGCGCTCACAGCTCTTTATGGGTATTGTGTCTGTAAGCACTCTAGTAATGACTCCACGAGGCAAGGTATTGTACTTGAACTGTGATGACTTTAGTCCATTTATTACAGCTCCTGAGTGAGGGTACAGTATGGTGAGCTTCCTTTTATACCTGGTTACCCCTAGATCTCCACCAGTTGCACCCTCTGGTGGTACAAGCATAGTGTATACAGTGTGAAGTCACATCCAATAGTCTTATGTAACTGTACATTGAGTGTAGAGGGAGTATACTTATGTTATACATACACAACATCACTCTCCTCTAAGTCTTGTGCCACTGGCCTTTGCATTGTGTGCTCTGACCCTAGACTTGAGTGCCCAAAACCCTTGCACCTTGTCTATGCTTTACCCCAATCCGGTTCGCTGCTCGGCATCACGTGTTGCTCCATCAATGCTGCCCCTCGTGGTCTGGCCGCCGCCATCTTTACTTCAGGCGCTTCACCTTGTGGTGCGGGCGCCATCTTCTTTCTCTCTACAAGGTAGGCTGTGGTAATCCTTTTCTCCCTAGGTTCTGCCACGGAAGCAAGGAAGTCGTTTTCTGCATCGATTTTCTTCCGGATTCCTGCCACTGGAGCCTGGAAGGTGAGGTTGGGTCGTTTCGGCTTGATTATCTCGCAGTTGGGTTGAGCGGTCTGGGTCATCTCCATGGAGTCGAGTTGAGCGGCTGGTTTTTCAGGTGTTGTGCTGGATCTAACATCGGGGCCGCGGAGGACGTCGATCACCGGAGGCTGGAGGTTTTCCCAGCTCCGACGGATCTTTTTCATCCATCTTCTTCCTAGCAGCATTGGACCATCACCAGCAACGATCCACAAAGGTAACTTGTGCATTGTGCCATCACGGGATGCCTGGATATCCACGCTGCCAACGACTGGGATGGTATCGTTTGTGTCGGTGAGCAGCTTCACTTGGATCGGGATCATTTTAGGTCGCTCGACTGGATTGTCCCAGAGTTTTTCAAAGGCTGCCTGATTCATCAGTGACTGGCTCGCCCCAGTGTCCACCTCCATCGTGACTGGAACACCGCCACAGCGCCAGCATGGGGTTAGCCGGTTGGCCGGCCCCATGTGGCGGACTCAGGGTTGCGGGACTCGGGGTTCTGTTCTCTCTACCCTGAGAAAGGCTGCTAGCAGCAGCCCTGCCTCTGAAAGGCGCCAGTCGGTTCACAGTACTTGCCGGGTTAGAATCCTGGGGGTGAGTCAGCCGCTTGGAATCGCAGACCGAGACCATGAACGCCTGGCTCACATTAATTGCCTTCTGCAGGGTGACCGTGGTGTCCGCAGAGAGCAGCTTATGGAGAAGGCCCTCGTGGCCGATTCCAATAATGAAGATGTCCCGCAGCGCTTTGGTGAGATAGTCGCCAAAATCACACAGTGCAGCCAATCATCTGAGGTCTGCAGCGTATTTTGTGATTTCTTGGCCTTCGGGCTGCCGGTGGGTGTAGAACCGGTGTCTGGCTGTGAGGATGCTGTCTTTAGATTTGAGTTGTTCCTGTATCATCGTTACGAGCTCCACATATGTTTTGGTCGTTGTCTTCTCTGGGGCTAGCAAGTCCCTGACGAGGCCATAGACAGTGGGCCCACAACTGCTGAGCAGGATGGCTCTGCGCTTATCAGCCAGCGAGGTCGGTGTGTCTCCCGCCAGGTCGTTCGCAATGAAAAAGTGTTCGAGCCTTTCCACAAAGGCCTCCCAATCTTCCCCATCGACGAATTGTTGAAACGTGCCAAGGTTAGCCCTTTTCGCGTGGAAATTCGTATTCTCATCACCAGTTATTATGTCTGTAAGCACGCTAGTAATGACTCCACAAGGTAAGGTATTGTACTTGAACCGTGGTGACCTTAGTCCATTTATGACAGCTCCTGAGTGAGGGTACAGCATGGTGAGCTCCCTTTTATACCTGGTTACCTGTCGAGTACAGGTGCCCCCTAGGTCTCATAACAGAAGAACATAAGAACATAAGAATTAGGAACAGGAGTAGGCCATCTAGCCCCTCGAGCCTGCTCCGCCATTCAACAAGATCATGGCTGATCTGGCCGTGGACTCAGCTCTACTAACCCGCCCGCTCCCCGTAACCCTTAATTCCCTTATTGGTTAAAAATCTATCTATCTGTGATTTGAATAAATTCAATGAGCCAGCCTCAACTGCTTCCTTGGGCAGAGAATTCCACAGATTAACAACCCTGTGGGAGAAGAAATTCCTTCACAACTCGGTTTTAAATTGGCTCCCTCGTATTTTGAGGCTGTGCCCCCTAGTTCTAGTCTCCCCGACCAGTGGAAACAACCTCTCTGCCTCCTTCTGAACTCCAACGAGTAAAGACCCAGTCTACTCAATCTATCATCATAAGGTAACCCTCTCATCTCCGGAATCAGCCTAGTGAATCGTCTCTGTACCCCCTCCAAGGCTAGTATATCCTTCCTTAAGTAAGGTGACCAAAACTGCACGCAGTACTCTAGGTGTGGCCTCACCAATACCCTGTACAGTTGCAGCAGGACCTTCCTGCTTTTGTACTCCATCCCTCTCGCAATGAAGGCCAACATTCCATTCGCCTTCCTGATTACCTGCTGCACCTGCAAACTAATTTTTTGGGATTCATGCACAAGGACCCCCAGGTCCCTCTGCACCGCAGCATGTTGTAATTTCTCCCCATTCAAATAATATTCTCTTTTATTGTTTTTTTTTCCAAGGTGGATGACCTCACATTTTCCGACATTGTATTCCATCTGCCAAACCTTAGCCCATTCGCTTAACCTATCTAAATCTCTTTGCAGCCTCTCTGTGTCCTCTACACAACCCGCTTTCCCACTAATCTTTGTGTCATCTGCAAATTTTGTTACACTACACTCTATCCCCTCTTCCAGGTCATCTATGTATATTGTAAACAGTTGTGGTCCCAGCACTGATCCCTGTGGCACACCACTAACCACCGATTTCCAACCCGAAAAGGACCCATTTATCCCAACTCTCTGCTTTCTGTTAGACAGCCAATTCTCTTTCAAGCTAATACATTTCCTCTGACTCCGCGTACCTTTATCTTCTGCAGTAACCTTTTGTGTGGCACCTTATCGAATGCCTTTTGGAAATCTAAATACACTACATCCATCGGTACACCTCTATCCACCATGCTCGTTATATCCTCAAAGAATTCCTCATGTAAATTAGTTAAACATGATTTCCCCTTCATGAATCCATGTTGCGTCTGCTTGATTGCACTATTCCTATCTAGATGTCCCGCTATTTCTTCCTTAATGATAGCTTCAAGCATTTTCCCCACTACAGATGTTAAACTAATCGGCCTATAGTTACCTGCCTTTTGTCTGCCCCCTTTTTTAAACAGAGGCATTACATTAGCTGCTTTCCAATCCGCTGGTACCTCCCCAGAGTCCAGAGAATTTTGGTAGATTATAACGAATGCATCTGCTATAACTTCCGCCATCTCTTTTAATACCCTGGGATGCATTTCATCAGGACCAGGGGACTTGTCTACCTTGAGTCCCATTAGCCTGTCCAGCACTACCCCCCTAGTGATAGTGATTGTCTCAAGGTCCTCCCTTCCCACATTCCCGTGACCAGCAATTTTTGGCATGGTTTTTGTGTCTTCCACTGTGAAGTCCGAAGCAAAATAATTGTTTAAGGTCTCAGCCATTTCCACATTTCCCATTATTAAATCCCCCTTCTCATCTTCTAAGGGACCAACATTTATTTTAGTCACTCTTTTCCGTTTTATATATCTGTAAAAACTTTTACTATCTGTTTTTATGTTTTGCGCAAGTTTACTTTCGTAATCTATCTTTCCTTTCTTTATTGCTTTCTTAGTCATTCTTTGCTGTCGTTTAAAATTTCCCCAATCTTCTAGTTTCCCACTAACCTTGGCCACCTTATACGCATTGGTTTTTAATTTGATACTCTCCTTTATTTCCTTGGTTATCCACAGCTGGTTATCCCTTCTCTTACCGCCCTTCTTGTTCACTGGAATATATTTTTGTTGAGCACTATGAAAGAGCTCCTTAAAAGTCCTCCACTGTTCCTCAATTGTGCCACCGTTTAGTCTGTGTTTCCAGTCTACTTTAGCCAACTTTGCCCTCATCCCACTGTAGTCCCCTTTGTTTAAGCATAGTACGCTCATTTGAGACACTACTTCCTCACCCTCAATCTGTATTACAAATTCAACCATACTGTGATCACTCATTCCGAGAGGATCTTTTACTAGGAGATCGTTTATTATTCCTGTCTCATTACACAGGACCAGATCTAAGATAGCTTGCTCCCTTGTAGGTTCTGTAACATACTGTTCTAAGAAACAATCCCGTATGTATTCTATGAATTCCTCCTCAAGGCTACCCCGTGCGATTTGATTTGACCAATCGATATGTAGGTTAAAATCCCCCATGATTACTGCCGTTCCCTTTTCACATGCCTCCATTATTCCCTTGATAATTGCCCGCCCCACCGTGAAGTTATTATTTGGGGCCTATAAACTATGCCCACCAGTGACTTTTTCCCCTTACTATTTCTAATCTCCACCCACAATGATTCAACATTTTGTTCATTAGAGCCAATATCGTCTCTCACAACTGCCCTGATATCATCCTTTATTAACAGAGCTACCCCACCTCCTTTCCTTTCTTGTCTCCACCAGTTGCACCCTCTGGTGGTACAAGCATAGTATATACAGTGTGAAGGTACATTCAGTAGTCTTATGTAACTGTACATTGAGTGTACAGGGAACATACTTATGTTATACATACACAACAATAGGATCATCCCTGATCGTTCTACTAACCCACCATATTCCCACTCAGCTGTTATTAGATGGGAGGATAAAGGACGGCACGATGAACAGTGCTCGCATTGCCCGCTAGACTTTATTGCTTTCACAAATGCATCTGAGAGTGTAAGGCCTGAGTGAGCCCAAGTTGGCTGCCAACATGATCTACCCAGGGATGGTCTACAAGTGTACAGTGGAAGGGGTATAGGACGTGGACGTAGGATTCCGGACCGGGTTACACCCAACGGGCCACGAGATCTACATCAACAGGTCTAGTTCGGTAGTGAACGTAGAGCGTTTCACCGGGTCCGGGATTTATGACCTTATGGCTGGGAGAGCAAGGGCCATTAAACTCCCGAGCATCCTAAGCATCTAGCACACCGAACTGTTGGCATGGTGTATGGCATTATCCACGCCGATGAGTTCCCGGCCCCATACACCATCTGCTCGGATTCCATGTTTACATGTAATTCGTGTACCGAATACTTGGCCATCTGGGCTCGTCGCGGTTTCACATCCGCAGACAGGAAGCCCTTAGCTACAGCACCATTGCTGAGAAAGGTCTTGGAGGCCACAGGGACCCCGGGATGTCATTACATCCACAAAATAAAGACTCACTCTAAGACAGAGCCCAGAGGGGAAGGCAACCAAAAGGCAGACGAGTTAGCAAAGGAGGGCGCCAGGGAAGTCGTTTTTTGGGATCCATATTGGTCCAGCCCAGTAGCAGTGATCCGGGACAAAGTGGGGACACCAATGAGTGCAGGGGTAGCATTGGCCCCAGACTTGAGGCATGTCCAGGCACAGGATCCCGTTCTCAAGGTCATCCTGGTGCAGCAGGCTAAGGGCGAGAAGGTAGAAGATTCGTTCGGGGTAGTGGACATCACCGTAAAGGAGGGGCTGCTCTTTAAGGGGATCGGCGGATAGTTCCCGAGGTGCACCAGAGGGAATTCCTCCAGTTGGCCCACAGGGCCCAGGATTCGACACCCAGGGCAACGGTTAGAATAGGCAGGGTGGTAGCCGCAACTGAAGGAGAATGTCCGCGATTTTTGCGCGGACTATCTGCACTGCGAACAACCCTGATCCGCAATGTAGGAAGGTTCTCATGGGACACATGAGAAGGGTAGAGGGACCATGGCAGTCAGTACAGGTCGATTACATTGGGCCATTTCCCAACACAAAGGGGGTTATGTATTGTTTGGTCCTAGTAGACATGTTCTTCAAGTGGGTGGAAGCCTTTCCTTGCCGATCAGCCACAGCGTTGGTGACGGCAAGGGTTTTGGTAAGTGAAGTGTTCTCCAGGTGGGGACTGCCACAAATCGTGGAGTCTGACCAAGGGAGCCACTTCATGGGGCAAGTCATGCAGGCCACCTTGAAGGTTCTGGGGATAGAGGGCAAGTGGCATGTGGCTCACAACCCACAGTCATCGGGGGTTGTGGAGTGACTTAATTGGACCATTAAAGAAAGGCTGCGGAAGGAAACAGGGCCGTCCCCTGTCATGTATTTCACCAGTTATGTAACTGTAACTCATGCACACTATACCTGTACCCTTGAAATGCACACCCTGACCACAGCGGGTGAGCTTGCGGGAGACACTCCTCACCTGGGTTTCCAGGTATAAAGGGGGAGGTCCCACCCAGGGTCAGCACTCCTTGGTCCTGGAAATAAAGTGAAGGTCACAGAGTGACCATGTCTGATATATACATGCCTCGTGTGAGTTTGTAACAAGGTGCAGAGACACTACATCCCCGAAAAGGTGGGATGAGGTCCTGCCGTTAGTTTTGATGGGGATCCGAGTCAGCCTCTCCAGGATCACAGTGTACTCCCTGCATGAGCTCATGACCGGGAGGGTCATGCACACGCCCATCCATGTTGTGGCACCGGTTCTTACCGAAGGTCAAGTGAGAGAAGTAAACCAGGATAAGTTTGTCAAGAATCTGTACGAGAGGTTGAAGCAGATTCATTGGCAGGCAGCCAGTAACATGGGAAGCAGCACCGGAGTAATCGGTTGCTGCTCGAGCCCCAGAGAACGCACGAGTGGAAGGTAGGGGATCAGGTGATGATCTGAAACTACGCTCATGTAGGGACGTCTGAGCCACTGTATATGGGACTTTACAATATAGTGAATAAGGAAAGCCCCATGGTTTATGCAGTAAAACTTCCAAGGCACACGAAGTAGTTCCACGTGAACCAGTGTAAGTTGTTTAACCCGGGGGAAAGGTGAAGAAAGGAAAGAAACACCAAGGCGCTGTAAACAGCATGGTGGACGGGGGTCTTCCACCCATAGTTTGGGACAGCGAGGACCCCGTGGTGGGGGCTATAAGAAGGAGCAGCAGGATCCCATGGCCAAGGGCGCCTTGGACGCCTCCTTACACGCTGACCAGGAGCCGTAAAAGGCCCAGGCAAGAGGCGCCCTAGCAGGACACCCAGAAGCTCAGGTGGTATCTTCCTTCCCATGGCTGTCCATGTCCTCCACTGTATATTCTCTATCATCACCCTTGCCCATCATCCCTTCAGCGCATGCATACCCAGGGCAGTTTGCTGATGTGCATTCCATAGCCTGCACCCCCATGATGCACATGCGTTGTACCAATCCTTATGGAGTCCATCTTCACAGCTGCGATAGGCAGATTCCATGCACACTTTGTACTTTCTCTGCCCGTGCTTCTTCTTTTGTAGAAGGCAGCACACAACAGAAAGGAGCTGTTCACAACTGGAGGGGATTCAGCTTCCTTTCATGAACTCTCCCCATTTGAAAATTCAGGGCCACGACTTCCAGAATTAGGTAGGAGATGAGGAAGCAGGAGGCCCTGACAAAGGACAAGACTCGTACAATAACAATCCTTCCTTCACTTGCCATCCTTGGACCATCCACAAGCACTGACATACAAGCTGACATACATCTGCAAGCCAGACCAGTTGCCATGCTGTGAGCAGTTTCACACTAAGGTGCTCTAAGTTCTTTCATCCAACAGTCACCCTTTTCTGTCTTTGCAGTTATGTTAAAAGAAACTGTAATGGGAAACTCGCCGAAACAGTCACCCAGCACCTCACCGGGCACTATTTCATTGCATCTCACTCTGGTGAGCACCACCATAGATTCATCCTTCCCAGAGAATTTCATCAAATAGAGGGCAGCGCAGCAGGTGATGCATAGAGCAGAGTGAGCAGAAATAGGCAGAGGTAGTGGAAGAGGAGCAGGAAGCATTTTGCTGGAAGGTGAGGTCTCCTCCCTCCACAATTAGTGGCATCAGGGCTCTTAAACTCTGGGGCCCAGCTTTTAAAAGAAGGATGCTTTCAAAGCAAAAGACATTGTCGGTGCCATTGAAGGATGTGCTTGGGAGGTTTTAAGGGATGGTGGCAAGTGTGAAGCATTCTGTGTGGGGTTCTCAGGCACGGCATCAAAAGCATGCCGTCACCCTTGGGGTGAGAGTAAACCCCAGGGCCATCTGAAATGCAGCCCCTAATGGCAGAAAATGTTATGACTGCTCAGACATCTGTCATACAGACCTCCTCATTAGCCACAACAGAGGCATGACCGAATTTCTCCCTCAATATTTAAAAAACATTTTGCTTTAAAAAATATTCCTTTATATATTTAAGAGTGATAACTTGGTAAAGTTTGATTAATGCAGCTGAAAAATGGGTTCATCACAAAAAATAAGCTTTTTAAATTACATTAAATTCAACACCTGGGAGTAACCCAATTTTAAATGACTGAAAATGACTTAAAAAATATGCAAAACTATTTTTTAGTTAGATTGGGGTACAGTAGTCAGTTCCTTAGGAAATTTTTAAAAATTCATTCAAAACCCAAAAGTTTCAGCTTAATTTTTGGAGCCTTCTTTATGTTCTGCAAATGAGTATAATTAGTGGAAATTCCCACTGGAGAATACACCCTGGGGACAGGGACAGTGTTATGGTCGAGGCTTGGTTCTAGCATGATCATTTTTAAACTCGAGTTGCACTGAATTGCTATTTGCAATTTGTGCTTAAAATTTAGCAATCTTTTACACCAGTTACCCCGATATCAGAGGATTTGCTCCAAATTGCGCAATCGAGCGGAAACTCCAGGCCATAGGCCCCAAGTTTCG
Organism: Pristiophorus japonicus; assembly: GCF_044704955.1. Classification (NCBI taxonomy): domain Eukaryota; kingdom Metazoa; phylum Chordata; class Chondrichthyes; family Pristiophoridae; genus Pristiophorus; species Pristiophorus japonicus. The sequence continues at coordinate 414,844,460 of NC_091977.1, forward strand.
GCCCGCGCCGAAAACGGCGCACCTCCGAGCTGGACACCTGTTCTTCACGCCTAAAAGTGCGCTAGAAAAATCTTCGATATTCTCCGGCTCCTCGGAGCTCGATCTCAGCTTGGCGCGGCATGCTCGTCACAGCGGGGGGTGGAGCCAAACACTCGCGCCGATTCTGTAAGTAGTGGGGGGCGGGTCCAATTTAAATGAGCCAACGTGGTGCTGGAAACCCTGCGCATGCGCGTTGGAGCGTGCGCGCACGCGCAGTGTCAAACAAACATTGGCATTCGACCATTTTTAAAAGGACCGGAGCCACTGACGCCGCCCCTAAAGCATGGCCAAATGGCCTCAGCCCCCTTGAAAAGCTGCGTGTGTCCTGTGTTGATTCTTCGACTGCCGGCCAGTCATTGACGCCGCTGCTATCCCATGGCCGAATGGCCTCACGTCGGTCTGATGCTGTATCTTCGGCTGCCGTCGAGCCACGGATGCCGCCCGTTAAGTGTGGCCGAATGGCCTCAACCCCCTTGAAAAGCTGCGTGCGTCCGGTGTTGATCCTTTGGCTGCCGGCCAACCACTGACGCCGCTCCTATCCCATGGCCGAATGGCCTCAACCCCCTTGAAAAGCTGTGTGCCTCCGGTGTTGATCCTTCGGCTGCCGGCCAGCCACTAACAGAATAAAGGCCTGCCTGCAGCACCGCAGCTCAGCTCCAAGGCTGCTTGCTGCCGCTGCCGTCGAGACACTGACGCCACACCCCTGCCTGTCTCCAACATGAAAAGCCTGCCTGAAGCACAGCAGCTCGAAGGCTGCTGCTGTTTCACACAGGTAGGAACATGGTTTATTTAATCTTTTCTTTGCTTATAAATTTTTATTCAGGTTGGATTTATTTGTATAATATTTGTATAAGTATAACTAAGGATTGATTGTAGAATTTAATGACTTCCCTTCCCCCCCCCCTCCCTCCCCACCTCGTTCCCTACGCCTAATTTGTAACCTACGCCTGATTTTCTAAAGTGTAGACAAGGTTTTTTTGAGCGTACAAAAATCTTCACTTACTCCATTCTAAGTTAATTTGGAGTAAGTTTTCACTGCCGAAACTTTGAAAACAGGCGTAAGTGGCCGGACACGCCCCCTTTTGAAAAAAAATTTCTGATCCAAAGTGAAACTGTTCTAACTGACTAGAATTGGAGCAAACTAAATGCCGAGAATTTGAATTTCTAAGATACTCCGTTCTACACCAGTTGCTCCAAAAAATCAGGAGCAACTGAGGCCGAAACTTGGGCCCATAGTGTTTAAATAATCAGTAATGTTTTACATATTACATACTTCAGTCAGTAATAATATAGGCATTACATATTGGTTTAGGGATTACATACTGAAATCACTAATGGTATGTGCTGTACATCCAGTATCTAGTAATGGTATTGGCATTATATATGATAGCCAGTAAAGTTAAATTACTTACCTTGGTAGACTCTTCTTTCTTTAAATAGATGCATTATCCAAACACCACAAAATCTGTTCTTTTTCCAACTGGTCTTGAGGAGTCACATGTTTGATATTACAGAAAGTGATATCACAAGGATGCGTGTTGCGATGCGATTGGCAGTCAGCAAACCTAATTGTTACTTCATTTTGACCTATATCTACATTATCTAATTTGGCTGTGTACCTGACTTGGAGAAAGAAGCCACTATTAGAGCCTGTGGGGATAGATGAGATGGAGTGCATTATGTAGAGAAAGCACACGTGAAGAATGAAGAAGATGCTACCAATGTCAAAAATCCATCTTTTTCATTCAGCATTGTCCACACACCATGACAGCATACTAAAGTAGTACAAATTAGGAGGAGGGAAGTATCTACAATATGATTTCAACACTGGCTAAGAGGACAGATCTGCCAAAAGTTCAATTTTAGAAAGCTGCTAAATCCAGTGAACTGTGCTTCATAAATGTGTGGGAATTGTTATATTTTGCAGCATTAGATAGGGCAACAATACTTGACCGAGCAATACTCATCTTGCAACTTTGGATTTTGCAGATTTAATTCAGTTTTATTTTTGTGCAGAAGGTAATAGCAGTACATAATATATTCAACCATCCTCTTAGCTGCTTAGTTATGAGTTTTTCCAGGTTCTTGGGGCTATAGGAATGAATAATTGTCATGATTTGTTCAGAATTGTTACAGTTAATATAATACTGTGGGCCCTACAGGCATCAAGGTAATAAAGTTGTTCCTCCTGATTGGATTTCTAAGGAAGCTTGTAAAATATTGGTATAACAATTTCCTATCCTAAATGAAAGAACAAAGAGAGGCAACCATCAGTAGGAGTTTAGGATGGATTGAGAGAACTATCCAGTTTGGGAAGCAAATAAGGTCGAATTAATCTATAGCATGAGCCTATAATTGACTAAGTCTGTGGGGTGGAACTAATGTTACTAGTATTATGGTTTTCCAGGACAGTTACTTGGTGTTGCACTTGTGCCATTTATCTGGGGTTTCCGTGGCTCTTCTATCAAAGTTACAGCGGATGAGTGTGAGACCCCATTGTAAATTCACCCCTGTTGTGCCTAAGTTACGAAGCCTGTGCAGCTATTGTGCCTTAGGCTTATAATTAGGGACATCCTTGTGTTTTGTGTCAGTTAGGATGAAGGATTATATCTGAGATGTTAACTTTTTCCCCTTTCTCCACAGATTCTTCCCGACTTGCTGAGTGTTGCCAGTATTTTCCACTTGTGTTCCATTCCTGAGTTGTCAACTTTTTGGGAAGGCTGTGTCAACTTTGCTAGATTTCTAGGTTGACATATATGAAACTGGGTGAGCACATGCTCACTTGTGATTCCTTTCATGGTTAAATATCCTGTCAAAACTGTCTACATTTATACATAAAGAATAGCCACATAGGTGAGGTACGAGAAGACTGCCAGGAATCACAGGAATATACTTCAGCATGCATCACCGCCTTCAGGAAATGAGGGAAGACAATTGAAATTAAAAGTAAATGTTCAGCAATCAGTATATCCAGTTTATATAATACAGGTGGCCTCTTTAATCTATCAAAATGTATATTTGACAAACAATGCTGTACTTACAAAGTCACCACTGTACAGTATTCCACTTCTTGACTGTGGTTAAACCTTCTGCTGTCTGGTTAAATGCTTAAATCAATCAAGGCACATACAGAGGACAGGAGAATGCATTACATCACTGCTTGATTTCACAGCTGATTGTACACCAAATTTATCTGCATTCGGTTTTCCAAACCCCTGCTGAATGCACTATGCACAGAACAAAGATAAATAGTCCCAGTGCAGACCATACACACCTAACATCCTGCTGCAGTACAATATGAGCTGATAATTAATGTACTTTACAAAACAATGATTAACTCCCTTTATCCTACTTTTCCAGTGAATGAAAAGGACATGATTCTAACAGTAATTTATTCACTCAATTAAAAAGCTTCCATGTCTTCATCTTATATGCCAGCAACAAAAAATTGGGACAGTTAAACAGACAGCTGCGTCTATTTGTACAAACTGAAATGCAGCCATTTCTCTGATTGGCTCTCCATTTTCACATGATCTGTTGCTGATTGGTCCCTTTGGAGGATAAGCCACACCCCGAAGTTCCTCTGGGATGTGTAACTGGAACTGCCCAGTCCAAGTTCTGAGTGACCTTCCAATTTGTAATTCGATCCATTTTGATTTCAGAAGCCATAGAGGATAGATCTCCCCAAAAGCCACCAAGTTCCAGCCGAAGTCCATTACACCAGCACATGTGCTGCCTCCCACAGCCAAAGTCAATTACCCCAGAAGTGCTGCCTCCACCAGCTAAAGTCCCTTACCCCAGCACATGCTGCATCCGCCAGCCAAGTTCCAGCCGGTCCATTACCCCAGCGTAAGTGCATCCCTCCCTCAGCTGAAGTCCCTTATTCCAGCGAAAGTTTTGCCTCTGCCAGTTGAAGACCCTTACCCCAGCACATGTGCTGCCTCCCACAGCCAAAGTCCCTTGCCCCAGTGCAAACGCATCCCTCTCCCACCGCCAGCCCCCCCACAACCCTCACCCGTCCCATAGATGTGTGCGGATTGTTAACAGGTTTATTAGGTATGAAGTGAATAGTGACAGTGTCGTGACTTCTGGATTTCATCCACCCCAACGATGTCCCTTGTAACACACGCACCAAGCTTGCACGCACTCGGGGCTCAGGGCTGCGGGTGGCTCGGGGCCCACGGCCCGCTCAGGGCTTGGGGCTGCGGCTAGCTCGGGGCCCGCTCGGGGCTTGGGGCTTCACGCTGCGGGTGACTCAGGGCCCGCTCGTGGTGGGAGTTGTGTACAGACCTCCAAACAGTAGTAGTGATGTTGGGGAGGGCATCAAACAGGAAATTAGGGGTGCATGCAATAAAGGTGCAGCAGTTATAATGGGTGACTTTAATATGCACATAGATTGGGCTAACCAAACTGGAAGCAATACGGTGGAGGAGGATTTCCTGGAGTGCATAAGGGATGGTTTTCTAGACCAATATGTCGAGGAACCAACTAGGGGGGAGGCCATCTTAGACTGGGTGTTGTGTAATGAGAGAGGATTAATTAGCAATCTCATTGTGCGAGGCCCCTTGGGGAAGAGTGACCATAATATGGTGGAATTCTGCATTAGGATGGAGAATGAAACAGTTATTTCAGAGACCATGGTCCAGAACTTAAAGAAGGCTAACTTTGAAGGTATGAGGCGTGAATTGGCTAGGATAAATTGGCGAATGATACTTAAGGGGTTGACTGTGGATGGGCAATGGTAGACATTTAGAGACCGCATAGATGAACTACAACAATTGTACATTCCTGTCTGGCGTAAAAATAAAAAAGGGAAGTTGGCTCAACCATGGCGATCAAGGGAAATCAGGGATAGTATTAAAGCCAAGGAAGTGGCATACAAATTGGCCAGAAATAGCAGAGAACCCGGGGACTGGGAGAAATTTAGAACTCAGCAGAGGAGGACAAAGGGTTTGATTAGGGCAGGGAAAATGGAGTACAAGAAGAAGCTTGCAGGGAACATTAAGACGGATTGCAAAAGTTTCTGTAGATATGTAAAGAGAAAAAGGTTAGTAAAGACAAATGTAGGTCCCCTGCAGTCAGAATCAGGGGAAGTCATAACGGGGAACAAAGAAATGGTGGACCAATTGAACAAGTACTTTGGTTCGGTATTCACTAAGGAGGACACAAACAACCTTCCGGATATAAAAGGGGTCAGAGGGTCCAGTAAGGAGGAGGAATTGAGGGAAATCCTTATTAGTCGGGAAATTATGTTGGGGAAATTGATGGGATTGAAGGCCGATAAATCCCCAGGGCCTGATGGACTGCATCCCAGAGTACTTAAGGAGGTGGCCTTGGAAATAGTGGATGCATTGACAGTCATTTTCCAACATTCCATTGACTCTGGATCAGTTCCTATCGAGTGGAGGGTAGCCAATGTAACCCCACTTTTTAAAAAAGGAGGGAGAGAGAAAACAGGGAATTATAGACCGGTCAGCCTGACATTGGTGGTGGGTAAAGTGATGGAATCAATTATTAAGGATGTCATAGCAGCGCATTTGGAAAGAGGTGACATGATAGGTCCAAGTCAGCATGGATTTGTGAAAGGGAAATCATGCTTGACAAATCTTCTGGAATTTTTTGAGGATGTTTCCAGTAGAGTGGACAAGGGAGAACCAGTTGATGTGGTATATTTGGACTTTCAGAAGGCTTTCGACAAAGTCCCACACAAGAGATTAATGTGCAAAGTTAAAGCACATGGGATTAGGGGTAGTGTGCTGACATGGATTGAGAACTGGTTGTCAGACAGGAAGCAAAGAGTAGGAGTAAACGGGTACTTTTCAGAATGGCAGGCAGTGACTAGTGGGGTACCGCAAGGTTCTGTGCTGGGGCCCCAGCTGTTTACACTGTACATTAATGATTTAGACGAGGGGATTAAATGTAGTATCTCCAAATTTGCGGATGACACTAAGTTGGGTGGCAATGTGAGCTGCGAGGAGGATGCTATGAGGCTGCAGAGTGACTTGGATAGGTTAGGTGAGTGGGCAAATGCATGGCAGATGAAGTATAATGTGGATAAATGTGAGGTTATCCACTTTGGTGGTAAAAACAGAGAGACAGACTATTATCTGAATGGTGACAGATTAGGAAAAGGGGAGGTGCAACGAGACCTGGGTGTCATGGTACATCAGTCATTGAAGGTTGGCATGCAGGTGCAGCAGGCGGTTAAGAAAGCAAATGGCATGTTGGCCTTCATAGCGAGGGGATTTGAGTACAGGGGCAGGGAGGTGTTGCTACAGTTGTACAGGGCCTTGCTGAGGCCGCACCTGGAGTATTGTGTACAGTTTTGGTCTCCTAACCTGAGGAAGGACATTCTTGCTATTGAGGGAGTGCAGCGAAGGTTCACCAGACTGATTCCCGGGATGGCGGGACTGACCTATCAAGAAAGACTGGATCAACTGGGCTTGTATTCACTGGAGTTCAGAAGAATGAGACGGGACCTCATAGAAACGTTTAAAATTCTGACGAGTTTAGACAGGTTAGATGCAGGAAGAATGTTCCCAATGTTGGGGAAGTCCAGAACCAGGGGTCACAGTCTAAGGATAAGGGGTAAGCCATTTAGGACCGAGATGAGGAGGAACTTCTTCACCCAGAGAGTGGTGAACCTGTGGAATTCTCTACCACAGAAAGTTGTTGAGGCCAATTCACTAAATATATTCAAAAAGGAGTTAGATGAAGTCCTTACTACAAGGGGGATCAAGGGGTATGGTGAGAAAGCAGGAATGGGGTACTGAAGTTGCATGTTCAGCCATGAACTCATTGAATGGCGGTGCAGGCTAGAAGGGCCGAATGGCCTACTCCTGCACCTATTTTCTATGTTTCTATGTTTCTATGTGGCTCGGGTAGCTCAGAGGCTCGGCGGATGCGTGCGGCTGCTGCTGGAGGATCAGAGACAACATGGTGTTGGACACATACACAGAAAAGGGTAAGTGGGAATTGTGCTGGGGGTGGGGGGGGGGGGGGCGGGGAGTCGGTGATATTTATGCTAACTCTCGCTTCTGCGCATGTGTCAGGAGACGCTTGCACAGCAGGGAGATTTAGTACAAATAGTTACTCCGTAAACTGACCAGTGTGGGCAGCTCATCACTGAGTATCAACCTCATTAAGACTGCTTCTGTACATGTCTGTGTGGTGCCCTTGTACTGAACATGGTTCCATTTGAATGCTGTTGCTACGGGATACGAACTAGGACATTCCAGGCACTTTCAGACATCAGGTTGTTATTCAAAAATTATTGGTGCGATGACACCAAATTTGTATCTGATGTGGTAATCTGCACTTGCCATAGATTTCCTGTAGGTCCTATATTGCACTCATTTTATATTCAAAGAAGCAAACATCATAGGCTCTCGAGTGTAAGATATTACACTATTATGTATTAAAAGCATCTCTTTTGCTTGGTATGTGTTAAATACATAGTAAGAAGAGTAGGTCATGGTACAAAGCAGGATGATGTGCGATTGTTACTTGTACATTTTAGGTTAAGATTGAAATCTGCTGCATGAATTAGAGACCTGTGCTCAGAAGTATCAGAGTGTCTAAAAACTTCATGCAATTTCAACTATTTTGCAAACCAACTGCTGGGAAATTATATCGGAATTCATTTAAACAAACATATATACAACAACAACACATTTTATAGGATTATTTGCAAACTCCTCAAAACATGAAGATAAAAATACTGGATGGATATTATTCAAAAACAACAGCTCTTCACCTTCAATATCTACTCCTACTGGCTCAATAAATAACATCAATCAAGACGTAGGAATTCTTCAAAGATTTTCTCACAAGCAAAATGTGCTCTCAGCATCACTGGACTTTCCTGCATGAAACTGCATGTACAGTGGTGACTTTGTGGGTACAACATTGTTTGTCAAATATATATTTTGATAGATTAAAAAGGCCACGTGTATTAAATAAACTGGATATACTGACTGCTGAACGTTTATTTTCATGCATCTTTCATGCATCTTGCATGAAAATAACTGATTAATTTAAGAATATTATACTCAAAGACCAGAGACCACATTATTTATGCACTTATTTTCAGGGAAAACAAATCATGCTACCAGCCAATGAAAAAAATGCACATATGAAACCAAATCTTAAACCATATATTTATTGTGTTATCAAAAGAAGAATTTGTTGAAGTGTGTAAAATTGCAGGAGCATAAGTCAAAGGGGGAAAAATTGATTATACGTGGTTTTGAGGCACTAATATCGCCTGGTCGCTAATTTTAGTGCCGGGAGATTTTTAGTGCTGGCGGTAGCGAAATTGACTATTAGCACCCTAAGAGTGGAGTGGAGTGTTGAGGGAAGCATTTCACACTTTCTTAGGGCGCTAAGCCAGTAGTGCTACTCAAGTTGTGGCACTAATAAAATGGCAACATAGCGCTCAAGGAGAAGGATCGCTACAAAACATAAACACTTAAAATAAATTACACATCAACTAAGTTAAACATCCTTCCAAAAAAAGTAATATAATTGCAAATAAAATTAAGTAAAATGACTAAAACTTACCTGGTACACTAATCCCTTTCATTAGCGCTATGGGACAGCTCTGTACGGCAGCTTTCTCTGGTGAGATAGCGCTTAGCGCTAAGGCAGGCAAAAACAATCAAGTTGGCTTCCCGGGCGCTACCGGGCATTCCACACTGGCGCAACATTATCTGGCGCTAAGTATTAGCACTGCCGCTAAACTCCAATCAAGTTGGCAAGTGGCGCTAATATTGCTTAGTGCCACCCGCGAGGGGCGTTGCAGGGGCGCTAACCCTTTAGCACCCCTCTAACGCCCCTCGCGGGTGGCACTAAGCATTTCAATTCTTTTCCTATGAAAATTGTAATGCTCCTGATCATACAAAGTCTTAAAATATTATTGTACAAATACAGGAGTAACTCCTGTGTGCCATTAGTTTAACAGTAGCTACTATAAACAAGAGCATCGTCACACAGTTTAATCATAGAAATCATAGAAATTTACAGCACGGAAGGAGGCCATTTCGGCTCATCGTGTCCGCACCAGCTGACCCAGAGCTATCCAGCCTAACCCCACTTTCCAGCTCTTGGTCCGTAGCCCTGTAAATTACGGCATTTTAACATAGATACATAGAAAATAGGTGCAGGAGTAGGCCATTCGGCCCTTCGAGCCTGCACCACCATTCAATAAGATCATGGCTGATCATTCACCTCAGTACCCCTTTCCTGCTTTCTCTCCATACCCCTTGATCCCTTTAGCCATAAGGGCCATATCTAAAACTCCCTCTTGAATATATCCAACGAACTGGCATCAACAACTCTCTGCAGTTGAGAATTCCACAGGTTAACAGCTCTCTGAGTGAAAAAGTTTCTCCTCATCTCAGTCGTAAATGGCTTACCCCTTATCCTTAGAGTGTGTCCCCTGGTTCTGGACTTCCCCAACATTGGGAACATTGTTCCTGCATCTAACCTGTCCAGTCCCGTCAGAATTTTATATGTTTCTATGAAATCCCCTCTCATCGTTCTAAACTCCAGTGAATACAGGCCCAGTCGATCCAGTCTCTCCTCATATGTCAGTCCTGCATCCGTCTGGTGAACCTTCGCTGCACTCCCTCAATAGCAAGAACGTCCTGCCTCAGATTAGGAGACCAAAACTGAACACAATATTCCAGATGAGGCCTCACCAAGGCCCTGTACAACTGCAGTAAGATCTCCCTGCTCCTATACTCAAATCCCCTAGCTATGAAGCCCAACATGCCATTTGCCTTCTTCACCGCCTGCTGTACCTGCATGACTGATGTACCATGACACCCAGTCTCGTTGCACCTCCCCTTTTCCTAATCCTTAAGTGCACATCCAAGTATCTTTTAAATGTGGTGAGGCTTTTTCCAGAGCCCTCCCAGCCTGGTTCTGGACTTCCCCAACATTGGGAACATACTCCCTGCATCTAACCTGTCTAACCCCGTCATAATTTTAAACGTTTCTATGAGGTCCCCTCTCATTCTTCTGAACTCCAGTGAATACAAGCCCAGTTGATCCAGTCTTTCTTGATATGTCAGTCCCGCCATCCCGGGAAACAGTCTGGTGAATCTTCGCTGCACTCCCTCAATAGCAAGAATGTCCTTCCTCAGGTTAGGAGACCAAAACTGTACACAATATTCCAGGTGTGGCCTCACCAAGGCCCTGTACAACTGTAGCAACACCTCCCTGCCCTTGTACTCAAATCCCCTCGCTATGAAGGCCAACATGCCATTTGCTTTCTTAATCGCCTGCTGTACCTGCATGCCAACCTTCAATGACTGATGTACCATGACACCCAGGTCTCTTTGCACCTCCCCTTTTCCTAATCTGTCACCATTCAGATAATAGTCTGTCTCTCTGTTTTTACCACCAAAGTGGATAACCTCACATTTATCCACATTATACTTCATCTGCCATGCATTTGCCCACTCACCTAACCTATCCAAGTCACTCTGCAGCCTCATAGCATCCTCCTCGCAGCTCACATTGCCACCCAACTTAGTGTCATCCGCAAATTTGGAGATACTACATTTAATCCCCTCGTCTAAATCATTAATGTACAGTGTAAACAGCTGGGGCCCCAGCACAGAACCTTGCGGTACCCCACTAGTCACTGCCTGCCATTCTGAAAAGTCCCCATTTACTCCTACTCTTTGCTTCCTGTCTGACAACCAGTTCTCAATCCATGTCAGCACACTACCCCCAGTCCCATGTGCTTTAACTTTGCACATTAATCTCTTGTGTGGGATCTTGTCGAAAGCCTTCTGAAAGTCCAAATATACCACATCAACTGGTTCTCCCTTGTCCACTCTACTGGAAACATCCTCAAAAAATTCCAGAAGATTTGTCAAGCATGATTTCCCTTTCAAATCCATGCTGACTTGGACCTATCATGTCACCTCTTTCCAAATGCACTGCTATGACATCCTTAACAATTGATTCCATCATTTTACCTACTACCGATGTCAGTCTGACCGGTCTATAATTCCCTGTTATCTCTCTCCCTCCTTTTTTAAAAAGTGGGGTTACATTGGCTACCCTCCACTCCATAGGAACTGATCCAGAGTCAATGGAATGTTGGAAAATGACTGTCAATGCATCCACTATTTCCAAGGCCACCTCCTTAAGTATTCTGGAATGCAGTCCATCAGGCCCTGGGGATTTATCGGCCTTCAATCCCATCAATTTCCCCAACACAATTTCCCGATTAATGAGGATTTCCCTCAGTTCCTCCTCCTTACTAGACCCTCCGATCCCTTTTATATCCGGAAGGTTGTTTGTGTCCTCCTTAGTGAATACCGAACCAAAGTACTTGTTCAATTGGTCCGCCATTTCTTTGTTCCCCGTTATGACTTCCCCTGATTCTGACTGCAGGGGACCTATGTTTGTCTTTACTAACCTTTTCTCTTTACATATCTATAGAAACTTTTGCAATCCGTCTTAATGTTCCCTGCAAGCTTCTTCTCGTACTCCATTTTCCCTGCCCTAATCAAACCCTTTGTCCTCCTCTGCTGAGTTCTAAATTTCTCCCAGTCCCCGGGTTCGCTGCTATTTCTGGGCAATTTGTATGCCACTTCCTTGGCTTTAATACTATCCCTGATTTCCCTTGATAGCCACGGTTGAGCCACCTTCCCTTTTTTACTTTTACGCCAGACAGGAATGTACAATTGTTGTAGTTCATCCATGTGGTCTCTAAATGTCTGCCATTGCCCATCCACAGTCAACCCCTTAAGTATCATTCGCCAATCTATCCTAGCCAATTCACGCCTCATACCTTCAAAGTCTATTCACTCTATCCAGGCCTCTCATGATGTGATGATCAGAACTGCAGCTGTGGCTTAACTAATATTTTATACAGTTCAAGCATAACCTCCTTGCTCTTGTATTCCATGCCTCGACTAATAAAGGCAAGTATTCCACATGCCTTCTTAACCACCTCATCTACCTGCCCTACTACCTTCATGGATCTGTGAATCTGCACTACAAGGTCCCTTTGCTCCACTACACTTTTCGTGGCATACCATTAATTGTGTATTCCCTTGCCTTGGTAGACCTCCCCAAATGCATTAGCTCACACTTATCCGGATTGAATTCCATTTGCCACTGTTCTGCCCACTTGACCAGTACATTGATATCTTCCTGCAGTCCGCAGCTTTCTTCTTCATTATCAACCACACAGCCGATTTTAGTGTCATCTGCAAACTTCTTAATCATACCCCCAACATTTAAATCCAAGTCATTGATATATACCACAAAAAGCAAGGGACCCAGCACTGAGCCCTGCGGAACCCCACTGGATACAGCCTTCCAGTCACAAAAACACCCTTTGTTTCCTGTCTCCGATTCAATTTTGGATCCAATTTGCCACTTTGCCCTGGATCCCATGGGCATGTCTGCCATGTGAGACCTTATCAGAAGCTTTGCTAAAATCCATATACACTGCATCATATGCACTGCCCTCATCGACCCTCCTGGTTACCTCCTCAAAAAATTCAATCAAGTTAGTCAGACACAACCTTCCCTTGACAAATCCATGCTGACTGTCCTTGATTAATCTATGTCTTTCCAAATGAAGATTCATCCTGTCCTTCAGGAATTTTTCCAATAATTTTCCCATCACCGAAGTTAGGCTGACTGGTCTGTAATTACTCGGCCTATCCCTTTCTCCCTTTTTAAACAAAGGTACATTAGCAGTCCTCCAGTCCTCTGGCACCACACCTGTTGCCATAGAGGATTGGAAAATGATAGTCAGAGCCTCTGCTATTTCCTCTTTTGTTTTTCTTAACAGCCTGGGATACATTTCATCCGTGCCTGGGGATTTATCCACTTTCAAAGCTGCTAAGCCCCTTCATACTTCCTCCCTCACTATATTTATCTCTTCTAATATTTCACACTCCTCCTCCCCCCTCATCCCTCAAAGTCTAATCAAGTAGAAACAAACTCTATTTATACTTTGGTCCTGATCTGAGGAGCTGTGATGTAAAAATCCTATATCAAAAGGAAATTGTATTTGTTTTTGCTCTCAAAAGCACAATAAAAATGAACCACGGTATAAACAGAAGCTATGATTTGACAGTTCTGATATAGTCACATACCTGTGAACCTGACCAGTATAAATAATCAGCCCCTATCATTTGCTGACTTTTTCTATTTGTTCTCAGTATGCAGGTGCCAAATGTATATGGTTATGCGGCTAAAACTGTGACACAAAGAATGCTGTGTTTAAATGGTTGTGTTGAACTGGAGACGAAGTGTCTCCTCAGACTGGTATTCGATGGTTAGAAATGCTAATGTTTTGGTTCCCTGCTGAGGTGTTATAACAAAAGCAAAATACTGCGGATGCTGGAATCTGAAATCTCAGCAGGTCAGGCAGCATCTGTGGAGAGAAAAACAGACTTAATGTTTCGGGTCGACAATCCTTCGTCAGAACTGGTGAGTGTTCAGAAAGAACAAATTCTTAACAAGCACTGAAAGGAGGGGGGTAAGAAAGAATAAAAGGGAAGGTCTGTGATAGGGTGGAAGACAGGAGTGATTAGAGAAACAAAAGGGATGATGGGCCTAATTGAAATGGTAATGCCAGGAAAAACATTAGTCAAGATAGGGTGTGAGTGGCAGGATAATGACCAGCTGCCATTAGAGACAAGGAGCAAGAAAGAAAGAAAGAAACAGGCTCTGAAGGGTGTGATGGGGTGGGGGTGGGGGAAGGGAGCCAAAGATTGGCGGCGGTTACAGTCTGAAATTGTTAAACTCGATGTTGAGTCCAAAAGGCTGTAAAGTGCCGAAACGAAAGATGAGGTGCTGTGCCTCGAGCTTGCGCTGAGCTTCGTTGGAACAGTGTAGGAGACCAAGGACGGAGAGGTCAGAGTGGGAATAGAGTGGAGAAGTAACGTGACAGGCGACCAGAAGCTCAGAGTCACACTTGTGGACTGAATGGAGGTGCTTCGCAAAGCGGTCACCCAATCTACACTTGGTCTCCCCAATGTAGAGGAGACCACACTGTGAGCAGCGAATACAATATACTAAATTGAAAGAAGTACAAGTAAATCGCTGTTTCATCTGGAAGGAGTATTTGAGGCCCTGGATAGTGAGAAGGGAGGAGGTAAAAGGGCAGGTGTTGCATCTTCTGTGCTTGCACGGAAAGGTGCCGTGAGAAGGGGAGGGGTGCTGGGGATGACTGCAGAATTGACCAGGGTGTCGCGGAGGGAGCGGTCCCTTTGGAACGCTGAGAGGGGAGGGGAGGGGAAGATGTGCTTGGTGGTGGGATCACGCTGGAGGTGGCAGAAATGGCGGAGGATGATCCGTTGAACATGGCTGCTGGTGGGGGAAATGTGACGAGTTAATGTAAACAACTTGCTATGTCGTAAAGGCGATAATGACCCTAAAGCGAGCAGTTTTCTGCTATGGGCCTCAGAGGATAGGGGCAAAAGAGATAAGGCACGAATTTCAAAGGAAGAAACCCTGAGAAATTATACACAGAAAAGAAATGTGGCCAAAATCATGAGACATCTTTAGGGAGAGTTCTTGTTTCAGAATCGAAACAAAGAACTCGACACGGCATTGGATAGGGAGTTTTTAGGGGAACCTCTATAGGTCAAAAGGTCTTGCCAATATCCCACGTTAGGCCCATCCCTAAAAAAAGAATAAAAGTAGCCTCCTCAAGACTGTCCTCACAAACGATGTGAGAGGAGAGCGAAACAGAAGTTGGGCTGTTCAAACACTCTTTGAGCAAACCCATGCTTTATCGAAGGAAGCTCTAGACAAAGAGAAAGAGGCTGAAAGCCAGAGAACAGCTCACATGTGCCAGCCATATGTCCGATCAGATCGGTATCAGCTACTTGTATATTTTTGCTGTATAACTAATATGTTATATTCTGTCTTAAACTCTGATTAAACACAATATACCCATCATATTTGTTTACAGTCAATCCTGATTATTAAAGTGACCAGAGATAGCCTTAACTTGGCTATTTCTAACAACTGGCAAGGCCACATTCACTCACTGTTCCTAGATGCTCTGAGGTGGTGGTGCTGGTGGGCCACCTTCTTATATTGCTACAGTCCTCATGATGATGGTGCTCCCATACTGGTGTTAGGTTCCAGGATATTGACCAGAAATTTTGAAGGAACTTGCTTTATCTCCAAGCCAAGATGTGCATAACCTAGAGGTAATGGTGCTCTCATGACTCTGCTCCTGTTTTACTTCTTGGTGGTAGAGGTTACAGGACTGAAAGATGCTTCAAAATATGCTTTCTGAGGACTATTATTACATCCTGCAGAAAATACATACCTGGTCCAACCTCCATGTAACTCCAGTCCTACAATATGTGGTTGACGTATAATGTCTTCTGAAGTAGCCTAGCACACCACTCAGCTGTAAACAATTGCTACAGAAGACAATCATAAGAGAAATAGCAGACAGATCTATCAGTAATGACACAGAAATGGGACCAGCACAAGACTCAAGGTAAGTTTATTTGAAATTTCAGTGGCCTTCGTTGATCACAATTGCCATGTAGCATGGAAGTATTGTACTGCAGGAATGGAAATTGCAGGTGCAGGCCTTTAAAGTGCTTAAAAAGGCTGAAGAATGCAGCTGCAGGCTGGGAGAGCTAGCAAGACTGAGTAACAGTCATGCATGTATAGTAGATGGACGATGTGAGTATTTGTGGCACTTTAAAAGCATTTCTTCAAGTAGGAGATTTTGCAGAGCTACGCAAAGAAGGAAGCAGAGCATTGGAAAGAGGCACGCGAAGAAAAGTTTAAAGCTTTAATGACACTCAAACCCTCATCGATAAGATGCAGCAGCATAAAAAATAGGAGCAGGGGTATGCATGCTCCGCCATTCAATAAGATCATGCTGCAATAGAGCGAAAGGCTACGGCATGCCACAAAAGTGTCTTGTGTGCCATATGAAGGGAGGTGGCAGTGATACTGAGTACCGCATTCCTCCCTCCTAGTCCAATACTTGCAGACTAATGCTTGAAAAATTCAATGACTTGACAGCAGACAAACTAATACATTGGCCACTATGCATTTTCTTCCACCATGGGCTTTTACATTGCATTGTGGATAAGGGATTCACTACCTCGGGATCTTACAATATGTGCTGCCCACTCCTCTATAACAAATACTTATGTGCAGTAGCTTGAATCCCCTTCTTCCACTTTAACAGGATGAAGCCAACAGACCTATTACATCAGCTGTCTGATGCCACCTGGGAGATATCAAATGCAAATGCTAGCTTTCACCCATTTCCCCTTAACCTTATTACAGGAAAAATTGCACAAAATCCCTACAAAAGTCTGGGCATTATTGTAGACATTTTGGATATTATTGAGCTGACCTTCAATGAAAAGGTGGCCATGGAACAGCTGGGGAAGTACTCAGATTTAGCCATAGGGGATGGCGAGGTTGGTGGGATAGTGCAGCTGGCATGTTAGTGGGTGCATGCTTAGACAATGGGTGAGCATAACCCTCCTGGGATTGACAAAACAGTGAATGATGAAAAAGCTTCTGGGCGTGTGCTGTTTCACAAGTGCATCCTTTCACCTCATCTGGAATTCAGCTGTTGTGTCCTTGTTTGGACTAAGGCTGCAATGAGGTCTGGAGCCAAGTGGTCTTGGCAGAACCCAAATTGAGCACCAGTAACCAGGCTATTGGTGTGTAAGGCCCTTTGGCTGTTGATTGGAGGTAGGTTAATAGGACAGTAATTACCGGGTTGGATTGGTCCTGGGTTTTGTTGGCAGGACTAACGTGAGCAATTATCCGCATTGTCGGGTAGATGCCAGTGTTGCAGCTGTACTGAAGTTATTAGATCCTCAGAACACCATGTAAGAGGCACATAGGAGATTTTTTTTATTCGTTCCTGGGATGTGGGTGGCATTTATTGGCCTTAAACATATGGAGGTCAGCTGCCTCCTTGAACTGCTGCAGTATACCTGATGAATGTACTGCCATAGTGCTGTTAGGGAGGGAGTTCCAGGATTTTGACCCAGTGATGATGAAGAAACGGCGATATGTTTCCAAGTCAGGACAGTATGTGACTTGGAGGATAACTTGCAGGTGATGGTGTTCCCATGTGTCTGCTGCCCTTGTCCTTCTAGGTGGTAGAGGTCACGGGTTTGGGAGATGCTGTCAAAGAAGCCTTGGCGAGTTGCTGCAGTGTATCTTGTAGATGGTATACACTGCAGACATGGTGCACCAGTAATGCAGTGAATGTTTAAGGTGCTGGATGGGGTGCCAATCAAGCAGGCTGCTTTGTCCTGGATGATGTTGAGCTTCTTGAGTGTTGTTGGAGCTGCACTCATCCAGGTAAGTGGAGAGCATTCCATTAGACTCCTGACTTATGCCTTGTAGATGGTGGAAGGACTTTGAGGAGTCAGGACATGAGACACTCACAGCAGAATACCCAACCTCTGACCTGCTCTTGTAGCCACATTATTTGTGTGGCTGGTCCAGTTAAGTTTCTGGTCTATGGTGACCCCAGGATGTTGATAGTGGGGGATTTGGTTGAATATCATGGGGCGGTGGTTAGACTCTTGCTAGTTGGAGATAATCATTGCCTAGCACTTGTGTGGCGTGAAGTTACTTGCCATTTATTAGCCCAAGCCTGATTGTTGTCCAGGTCTTGCTGCATGCGGGCATGAACTGCTTTATTATCTGAGGATTTGTGAATGGCACTGAACACTGTGCAATTGTAGGCAACTATCCCCACTTCTGATATGATGGATGGAAGGTCACTGATGAAGCAACTAAAGATGGTTGGACCTACGGTGCTGCCCTGAAGAACTGTAGCAATGTCCTAGGACTGGGATGATTGACCTCCAACAACCACAAACATCTTCCTTTGCACTAGGTATGACTTCAGCTAGTGGAGAGTTTTCTCCTTGATTCCCATTGACTTCAATTTTACAAGGGTTCCTTGATGCCACACTTGGTCAAGTAAGAACATAAGAAATAGGAGCAGGAGTAGGCCATTTGGCCCCTCGAGCCTGCTCCGCCATTCAGAAAGATCATGGTTGATCTGATCTTGGCCTCAACTCCACTTCCCTGCCTGCTCCCCATAACCCTTGACTCCCTTATTGTTCAAAAATCTGACTATCTCCGCCTTAAATATATTCAATGACCCAGCCTCCACAGCTCTTTGGGGTATAGAATTCCAAAGATTCATGACCCTCTGAGACAAGAAATTCCTCCTCATTTCAGTTTTAAATGGCCGACCCCTTATTCTGAAACGATGTCCCCTAGTTCTTGATTCCTCTACGAGGGGAAATATCCTCTTTGCATCTTCCCTCAGAATTTTTTATGTTTCAATAAGATCACCCCTCATTCTTCTAAATTCCAATGAGTATAGGCCCAACCTGCTCAACCTTCCTTCATAAGACAACCCCTTCATCTCAGGAATCAACCTAGTGAACCTTCTCTGAACTGCCACCAATGCAAGTATATCGCTCCTTAATAAAGAGACCAAAACTGTACGCAGTAGTCCAGGTCACACCAATGTTCTGTACAGTTGTAGCAGCAGTTCCCGACTTTTATATTCCATCCCCCTTGCAATAAAGGCCAAAATTCCATTTGCCTTCCAAATTACTTGCTGTACCTGCAAGGTAACTTTTTGTGTTTCATGGGTACAAATGATTTCTTAATTTCAAAGGCATTCACTGTTTCCTTACCTCTGGAATTCAGCTCTTCTGTCCATGTTTGGACCAAGGTTGTAATGAGATCTGGAGCTGAGTGGTCCTGGTGGAACGCAAACTGAGCATCAGTGAGCAGGTTATTGGTAAGTAGATACTGCTTGATAGCACTGTCAACGACACCTTCCATCACTTTGCTGATGATTGAGAGTAGGCTCATCATCATAGGCAGCCCCTCGGAATCGAGGAAGACTTGCTTCCACTCTAAAAATGAGTCCTTAGGTGGCTGAACAGTCCAATATGAGAACCACAGACCCTGTCACAGGTGGGGCAGATAGTCATTGAGGGATAAGATGGGTGGGACAGGTTTGCTACACGCTCTTTCCGCTGCCTGCATTTTATTTCTGCATGCTTTTGACGATGAGACTTGAGGTGCTCGGTGCCCTCCTGGATGCACTTCCTCCACTTAGGGTGGTCTTTGGCCAGGGACTCCCAGGATTCAGTAGGGATGTTGCTGGGGTGGTAATTGGCCAGATTGTATTTGTCCTGTTTTTTGTGGATAGGACATATCTGGGCAGTTTTCCACATTGCCAGTGTTGTAGCTATACTGGAACAGCTTGGCTAGAAGCACGGCTAGTTCTGGGGCACAAGTCTTCAACATGACAGCCAGGATGTTGTCGGGTCCCATAGCCTTTGCTGTATCCAGTGCGCTCAGTGTCATGTGGATTGAATCGAACTTGCTGTAGACTGGCTTCTATGATGGTAGGGACCTCAAGTGGAGGCCAAGATGGATCATCCAACCGGCACTTCTGGCTGAAGATGATTGCACACGCTTCAGCCTTGTCTTTTGCACTCACATGCTAGGCTCCGCCATCATTGAGGATGGGGTTACTCATGGAGCCTCCTCCTCCCGTTAGTTGTTTAATTGTCCACCACCATTCACAACTGGATGTGACAGAACTGCACTAGGTGGCACTAGGTTGTCCAAGCACAGGCTCCAGAGATGCAGCCAGCAGTGGCTCCCTCCCAGAGAGGAGGGTCACGTAAGTCCCATGAGTTTTTTTTATAAGGAGCAGCCAGCCACCTCTTATGAAAGGAGCCTAGGAGAAGCAGCAGAATAGAATAATGAAGAAGGCATTTAGGGCCCGAACTTGGTGGAAACCAAGTGCCGGCCAAACGACAGCCGATGGCCGCCGAGAGACTGGGCGGTACTTTACCAGGAAGATCCATCTAAAAGAGATGGCAGTACCGCCCGGCAGCCAAATAATAGCTTACGCCATCAATCTGGGCGGCAGCGGGCGGGAGCTCCCAATCTCAGCGACAAATGCGTTCCTTGCCAAAGTGCCGCCGAAGATTGAGTCGGGGGGAACACCGAAAAATAAAAATATTCACAATTAAAAAAAAATTTAACACCTTTAGGGGACGCCATACAGGTAAAATCCTGAGAGAAATAAAATAAAAAAATGCTCACTAACCTTTTTTTGCAGGTCTTCATCCTTATCGTTGGGGTTAGATCTGCCTGCACGCAGCGATCCTTCCCCCCGCTGCCGCCGACTCCCGCCCGCATCAATATGCCAGCTCGGCGGGCAGGAGGTCACTTATGCGACTTGGCCGCCAGAAGCCGTTAACGCCATTTCCCGGCGGTACTCCCCTCCCGCCAGATGTAGACCTGGAGGAATCTGTCACCGAGGGGAGAGCGGCTGAAAAATGCGACGGCAGCCAGCAGCAGTGGGTGGTAAGGCCACCAATTTTGGGCCCTTAGACACCCAGGGGAAGCAAGGTGTCAGGAAAGAGTAGCATGGCTTGTGAACACTTTTCAGTTGCTTGTAATAAAGGAGAATGTGCACTTAATTCATGCTATTCATATAGATTGTCATGCAGGAAAAGGTGAAATTATGTCAAATTCAATTTATTCATATTATCCAGAATTGTATGGTCGTGTAAGTCCCAAGTGTCTTATGCAATGTGATGAGATAAATTCGGTTGCATTAGCTATTACTGAAATATTCTAATTTCATTATTTTGTTATAAATACAAATGAAATTAATGGGAACATAACAGGGCTAATTTTGAAACTTTGCGCTGCGCATGATTTTCTGCCCTGTAAAACCATCATCCCTGTGCTCGCTGACCTACACTGGCTTTCAGTTCAGCAATGCCTCAATTTCAAAATTCTCATCCTT